>NC_067473.1:25672297-26014797 GCF_947179515.1 Apodemus sylvaticus
AATAGCCAGAACCTGGAAAGAACCCAGATGTCCCTCAATGGAGGAATGGATACAGAAAATGTGGTATATTTACACAGTGGAATACTACTCAGCAATTAAAAACAACGAATTCATGAAAGTCTTAGGCAAATGGTTGGAACTGGAAAATATCATCCTAAGTAAGGTAACCCAATCACAAAAGAACACACATGGAATACAGTCACTGATAAGCAGATAGCTCAGAAACTCTGAATACCTAAGACAAAATTCACACATCAAATGACGCCCAAGAAGGAGGAAAGAGATGTCCCTGATCCTGAAAATGCATTGTAGGGGAATACCAGGACAGAGAATTAGGAGGGGGTTGATAGGAGAATGGGTGGAGGGAACAGTGCTTAAGGAACGCATGGGGAGGGGGGAACTTGGAAAGGGAAAATCATTTTGAATGTAAAAAAAGAATATTGAAAATAAAATATTATATATATATAAAGAAGTTTCCACCAGCCCATCTTAACAGTTATCACAGCAACCCAAGACAAAATATACTTTAATCTTTACACTTTTCCTATTTCTACTTTGTTTATTAGATATATTCTTCCACTTACATTTCAAATGTTATCCCCTTTTCTCATTCTCCACCCCGTGCAAGTCTCATAACCCATCATCCCTCCCCCCTCTTCCCAATTGACCATCTACCACTTGCCTGTCCCAGCATTCTCCCACATCGAAGCATCTAGTCTTTCGAGGCCCAAGGGCCTCTTCTCCCTTTGATGTCCAACAAGGTCATCTTCTGCTTCCTATGTGTCTGGAGCCAGGGGAAACTCCATGTGCACTCTCTGGTTGATGGTTTTGTCCCTGGGAGCTCTGGGAGTACTGGGTGGCTCATATCATTGCTCCTCCTATAGTGCTGCAAAACCCTTCAGCAACTTGGATCTTGTCTCTACCTCTCCCATTGTGGACCATGTGCTCAGTCCAAATGCAGGCTGAAATTTTCCCCCTCTGTATTTGTCATGCTCCAGCAGAGGCTCCCAGGTGACAACTATATCCAGTTCTAGTCACCAAGCCCTTGTTGGCATCCACAATAGTGTCTGGGTTTTGTGTGTGTGTGTGTGGGATGGATCACTAGATGGGGTAGTCACTGGATGGTCTTTCCCTCAGACTCTGCTCCACACTTTGTCTTTGTATCTCCTTCTGTGGGAATTTTGTTCCCCCTTCTATGAAGGTCAAGAGTATCCATACTTTGTTCTTTCTTCTTCTTGAGCATCATTTGATAATGTGAATTGTGTCTTGGGGATTTCAAGCTTCTGGGCAAATATCCACTTATCGGTGAGTGCATAGCATATGTGATCTTTGGTGATTGGATTACCTCACTCAGGATGATGTTTTCCAGTTCCACCCATTTGCTCCAAAATTTCATGCATTCATTGATTTTAATAGCTGAGTAGTATTCCATTGTATAAATATACCATATTTTCTGTATCCATACCTCCATTGAGGGACATCTGGGTTCTGTCCAGCTTCTGGCTATTATAAATAGGGCTTCTCTGAACTTAGTGGAGCATGTGACCTTATTACATGGTAGAGAATCCTCTGAGTATATGCCCAGGAGTGTTATAAATGGGTCCTCTGCTAGTATTATACCCATTTTTCTGAGAAACTTCCAAAATGATTTCCAGAGTGGTTGTATCCTAGCCAGCACCTAATGTTTCCTGAGTTTTTGATCTTAGACATTTTGACTGGTGTGAGGTGAATTCTCAGGGCTGTTTGGATGTGCATTTCCCTAATGACTAATGAAGTTATACATTTCTTTAGGTGCTTCTCAACCATTCAATATTCCTCAGGTGAAAATCCTTTGTTTACCTCTGTACCCCATTTTTAAGGGGGATATTTGTCTCTCTGGAGTCTACCTTCTTGAGTTTTGTGTATAACTTGGATATAAGCCCTCTGTTGGATATAGTGTTGCTAAAGATCTTTTCCCAATTTGTTGGTTGTCATTTTGTCCTTTTGACAATGTCCTTTGCCTTATAGACACTTTGAAATTTTATTAGGTCCCATTTGTCAATTCTTGATCTTAGAGCATAAACTATTGGTGTTCTGTTTAGGAAATTTTTCCCCTGTGCCCATGTGCTCAGGGCTCTTCCTCAGTTGCTTTTCTATTAGTTCAGTGTGTCTGGTTTCATGTGGAGGTCCTTGATCCACTTGGACTTGATTTTTGTACAAGGAGATAAAAATGGATAAGTTTGCATTCTTCTGCATGTTAGCCAGCAGTTGAACCAGCACCATTTGTTGAAAAGGCTATCTTTTTTCCACTGGATGTTTTTCGTTTCTTTGTCAAATATCAAGTGACAGTAGGAGTGTGGCTTAATTACTGGGTCTTCAATTCTGTTCCATTGATCTACCTGCCTATCACTGTACAAAGGCCAAGTCCTAGTGATCCAAGCATCTCAACATTAAACCACATACACTGCATCTAACAGAAGAGAAAGTGGGTAAGAGCCTCGAACACATAGGCAAAGGGGAAACCTTCCTGGACAGAATACCAATGGCTTATGCTTTAAAATCTAATACAAACAAATGGCACCTAACAAAATTGCAAAACTTCTGTAAGGCAAAGGACACTGTCAATAAGACAAAACAGCAACCTACAGATTGAGTAATTTTTTTCCAACCCTATATCTGATAGAGGGCACATATCTAAAATATACAGAGAACTGAACAAGTCAGACTCCAGAGAACCAAATAGCCCTATGAAAAAAGAGGAGTACTGAGTTAAACAGAAATCTCAGAGAATGCCTGAGAAGTACTTAAAGAAATGTTCAACATCCTTGATCAATAGGGAAATACAACTCAAAACAACTTTGAGAATTGACCACACAGGTTACAGCAAATGATAGCCAGGCTGTGGGTAAAAAGGAACAATCCTCCATTTTTGGTGGGACTGCAAGCAAGTAAAACAACTTCAGAAATCAATCTGGCAGTGCCTAATAATATTAAAAATAGTTTTACCTGAAGACCTAGCTATACCACTACTGGGCATATACCCAAAAAATATTTCAACACATAACAAGGACACATTTTCTACTATGTTCATAGCAGACTTATTTATAATAGCCAGAAGCTAGAAAGGACTCAGATGTCCCTCTACAGAAGAATGAATATAGAAAATATGGTTACAGAATGGAGTACTACTAAGCAATAAAAAAAAACAATGCCTTTATACAATATGCAGGCAAATGAATAGAACTAGAAAATATCATCCTGAATGAGGGAACCCAGACACAAAGTAACACACATGTTATGTGTTTACTGATAAGTGGATATTTGCTCTAAACTTCACAATGCCCATGATACAACCCACAAACACTATGGAGCTTAGAAGGGAGGGAGACCAGGGCATGGCTGCTTCAGTCCTGCATTGTGGACATAACAGTAGGACAATGGGAGGTGGAGGTAGAGGAGACCTGGGAGGGAGAGAGTAGGGGGAGGATATAAGGGGGCAGTCTCAGGTACTGGAGAGGATAGGAGGTAGGTAGAGTGTCTGGAAATAGAACAAAAATATATAGCAGAGAGTGTGAGGAACTGGGGATAGCCACCTGAGGGACACAGACAACAGGTAAACATGAGGCTCCCAGGACCCAAAACAGATGACTTTAGGTGAAATGCACAGAGAGTGGAGAGATAGAACCTGTAGAGACCACCTCCAGTGGATAGGAACACCTCCCCACACTCCCACGATCCCCAGGGACCGCCCTCCTTCAGGGGATGATGTCACCAACTCATTTCAAAATGTGCAATCCAGAAATGTTCCTGAGCAAAAGAAGAGCAGGGACTACACATAGTCCAGAGACTGAAGGAAGGGTCATCCCGGCACTGCCCTACCTGGAGATCCATCATGTCTGCAGACACCAAACCAGACACTGTTGCTGTGGTAAAGAGGTGCCTGCTGACAGTATCCTCTCGTGAAGGTTCTTAGAGAAGTCTGTCCAGCAACTGACCATTGGAGCCAACCATTACACTGAGCTCAGGGAACCTGGTGGTGGAGCTGGTAGAAAACCTGGAGGAGCAGAGGGGAATTGAAACACTGTTAGAAGAACAACATCTGTTGCCAGGTCCACGCAGTGCCCCCCAGTGAATAGACCACAAACTTGGAAGTATGCAGGGAGGGATGGATAGCTCCAGATACATTGTAGCAGAGGATGGCCTTGCTTGACAGCAATGGAGGAGAGGCACTTAGTACTGTGGAGATTTGATGCTCTGAAGCAGTAGGGCAGGAGAGGGTGGGTGAGTGGGGGAGCGCCCTCGTACAGGCAAAGGGGAGTGGGAAAGGGCAGATGTTGTTTGAGGGGTTGTTGGAGGGGCAAGCAGGAAGTGGTATATTATTTCAGATGTAATCAAATGGAATAATTAATACATACATTTAAGAAATACACATATGACGGCCATTTAATTTTAACAATGAAAACTCGGGAGCCAGATGCTGGGGTGAAAACCTGCCTGGTCAGAGTGGCAGGGAAAGCCCTCAGCTGACCCTCCCACTCCACACTGTCCTCAATATCTTACAACTTAAAGACCTTCCTTTGGTTTACTTATATTCATTCCCTTTCAAGGGTTACTTGCTCTGGCTCTTGTCCTGGAGTTGATCTCCTTTTGCTTTGCAATACAGGTGTGTGCTAGGGCTGAGCCACAGGACAAGAAAGTAAAATAAACAGAAAGTTCTTGGGTTCAAGGTCTGTGCTAAGGCTGGGCTAAACTGTAAAATCATTTGTTTGTTTGTTTTCAGTAAATAACACACTCTTGTAGTTTACAATCAGAACAAATATCCTGCAACATAAGTTAGCAATGTTACCTTCATTATAGAAATCCAGCTCTCTGTCAGTTGTTCTGGTTGTTCCCAGGCACGTCTGAGTGCATCATCATGAGAACAAAATGATCCCAAGGAAGAGCAGAACTGGGCTCTTGAAGGTGTTGCACATGGCCAATAGGCACCTAAAAAGCACCAAGTACACCCCTGATCCTTATCACAATGGATAAATCACCCATCCTACTGTCACAATGTATTGTAAGATGTCACCATTCCTGACCTTGGCTCAGTGTCCTAAGTGCTCCTAAATGGAAAGGTTCATGTCTAGGGGTCACTCAACAAACCAAACAAACACTGAATTCAGTTAAACAGAAATGGTTTATTGAATGCATTCCTCAAGACTGACCAATCAGATCAATAATATGCACTACCTATTTCTCAGGGCCAGCTCTGTGTTAAAACCACAAGAGCTCATGCACAAGGGCTGGAAATGCTGCCCTATGTGGACCCTGACTCAAGCTATTTTAGACATAATAGTAATACTGACCTTAAATTTGATGGATCTATAGGATGTACACAGATATGGAAATTAATAAGATTAACCTCACAACATGCAGAACATTACATAGTACGTGGTCAGTATGACCCTACTCTGAATCAAGATTTTGTTTTCTTTTGTTTTACATCCCTGACTGGTAGGCATATTACAGCAACATTATGAAATAGATGGCTGTGATGTGACAAGTTTGCTGCAGATTTGCAAGGGGCAAAGGCTTATCAAGAAGAATTGTACCATTAGGAAAGATATCTGCATGACCTTCCCATGTTTAGATAAGTTCTGTGGCTTCAACCTGAGCTCCTTGAAAGAACAGAGACTGTGTTTGTTACCTGAAAGGAGGGGCCTGAGCAGTGTTGCTCAGCCTTCGCAGTCCCCATTCCACCTCACCCTGTTCCTGTAGGGGGTCCCCAAGTGTCCTTCCACATTTCCTGTGAATGAGGTCTGAGCACACAAATTCCAGGACACAGTGCTGGTGACCCCCTCATCACTTATGCCCCATTTTCCATGACTGTACATGTGTAAGCAAATGCAGTGTGCTCACTTGTTATTGATGCTCTTCACATCTTACTGAGGGCAGCAATTGCTGGACTACACTCAATTCTCTAAAAGACGTGGGCTCTGGGGAAATGTATTAAGATAAATCTGGGATAGAGGTACATGAACTCTGCCCTGGACTGAACTAGGGAATGTGAGGTGGGAGAAATATGTATATTTAAATAGTCCACTAAGTTCACATTGTGTTTGCTTGAATTAATATCAGGACAAGGAAGTGGAGTATCTCTGATGGCTTCTGTCTAGCCCCTTGAAAGGTTCCCTGGGCTTTAGCCTCAGCACTTGATACTTCATAACAGGGCACCAGCACTCAGGGGAGCTAGAGATTGTCATCGGCACAGTATCATGCTAGCAGCAGTGGATAATACTCAGTAGTTTAGAAGTCAATACCCACTTTCATTTGTTATTAATGTGGTCCCAGGGAAAGAGAGAACAAAATCTTTAGAAAAGAAAGATTATCTCTACTTCTCCATCCTCCCAGAATGAAAGACTCCTAAGGAGAGAATGGTAAGTTATTTATAATAGACAAGGATTCATAGCCGAGACCTTGGATGTGTGGTATTTTTCAGTTTTGTTTCCTGAAACAGGCTCCCAAATATTCCATGTTGTCCTTTACCTGGCTTGCCAGGTTAACCTTCAGCTCAAATATTCCTGTTTCCACTTTCTAATGTGTAGGTTTACAAGTGGGGCTCCTAGGGCTCTTAGGTCAGCCCTAGTCACTGAGAGAGACCTGGGTTTTCTAATGCTGAGGCCTGTACCCACCAGTATAGCTACAGCCATTTTGTTCCATGTCTGCCCCCTATTTCAGATTGTTGCTTTTATATGCAATAATTGACACAGAAAAAGTAACTTGACTAAGAGTAAGGTCATGGGGATCACATCCTGTTGTGCTCTGTATGATGTTTGTTAACTTTATAATGTTCTAAAAAACTTTACATGGGACCCATAAAATTAAGAGGACCTGAGTTCAGTTCCCAGCATCCACATGGCTGGTTCACAAGAAAGTCCAGCTCTGAGGAGCGTGATGCCCTCTTCTGAACTCCATGTACAACTGAACACATGTGGCAAATGCTCACAAATACACACATACACACACATACAAAACACACAAACACACACACACACACACGCACACACACAGGAGCTAAAAGCAATCCACCCGAGATGCATGAAGCAACATGAATATCAATAGTAACACAATGCTAAGTATCCTGTTTGCTAAAGAACAAATAGGAAGCAGCAAAACTATTGAGATATAGTTTCTGATAAGAGAATGCAAAATAATTTTTAAAATAGGCATGGATTTACCATGACACCCACGATGATGACATCTCCAAGGGGAAAAAGACACTGTGGATGCCAAGGGCTCACTGGCCAGCCATTCTAGCTAAAATGGCAGGCTACAGCTACAAAGAGAGACCCTGTGTCTAAACGGAAAGTGGGTGTTATAGAGGGAGCCCAACATGGACTCTGTCTTTGCATGTGCGTGTGCACATGCATACGAGACAGAAACAAAGAGACAGAGACTAAGTAAATTATTTCCTGAAACAATCGATACAAGGGAAGTTGGTAGCAGATAAACAAGATCTGAAGGCATTGGCAGTCACTGTAAATACAGGGGCAAAAATGTCAGCACAGTAAGAAGCAATGAATGAATGTTAGAGAGGACAAGTCTATGCTGCCTGTGTCAGAAAAATGATGTCAGGAATAAAGGAAGCTTATGAGAAGAATTAATATTTAAACTTGCCTTGTTAGATGGAAATTTACACTCACACTAATATAAAAGAGAAAATAGTATGTTAATCCAGTGACCACAGAACTGTGGCAAAAACCCACTTCAAAAGGAAGTTTTAATAAATTCCAAAGCGATTTATCACTCAGATCACATTCTTTCATCAAGATGAAACAAAGGAGAAAGGATAGTGTCTAAACACTAGCATCTGCTTGACAGTCTCTCATTGGCTCTCGTTGGTAACCTCTGATTGGCTCCTAAAGTAGGAAGAATGGACTCTCCCCCTTAACTGTTTACAGAACCTGGGAATCAGAGCAGAGCTTCAGCATGGATTCAAAGGGTGGCAGTGACACAATTGGCCACTAGATGGCAATGGTACTTCTTCTTTATCTTCATTTACCAGAGAGCTTCAATGGTTCCATTAATCCCTATGCAACATAAAGACTAGGTTTTCTTTTCTTTTCTTTTCTTTTCTTTTCTTTTCTTTTCTTTTCTTTTCTTTTCTTTCCTTTCCTTTCCTTTCCTTTCCTTTCCTTTCCTTTCCTTTCCTTTCCTTTCCTTTCCTTTCCTTTTCTTTCCTTTCCTTTTCTTTTCTTTTCTTTCTTTTCTTTCTTTTCTTTCTTTTTTTATTTTTAGGACGTTTATTGTCACATTATTTAATTTTTTGCAGTAATAGATGAGGTCAAATACCTCCTATTTTTCCAACCTTGCAACATAAAAGACAATAGCCAAGGTAACAGTGAAATTAAAATTAAAAAATGCATATACAAAAATCTAAGGTCTGGGAGGAAACCTGAGTACAATCCACATGTAGAAACGTGCAAATGACCCCAGCCTTGTCTTCGGATTGCACCACTTCACAGATAACAGAGTGTGGTGTCCTGGCACAGAGGACTCAGCCAGGCTCAGCTCCAGGGGTGGTGGCCTCTGCCCATTCACATGGGTTCTGCTCAGCTGAGGTTCACATCTTGCTACTCACGTGCCCAGCAGTGGCTGGGAACAGGTTGTCTGTTTGAAGTCTCAGCACTGAGATACAGGGGACACCTGGTGAGGGCTGCTCACTGTGTGTGGACCTGAAACCCCCAAGGATCCCTGAAAGGTTGCTGGTCCCTGGTACTAACCTGGCCACACCCCTCAGCTTGTGAAGACTTGGTGAAGCAGGCAGACAGCTGTTCTCTCCTCACAGGAAAGAGCCAGAAGCTCAGCAAGCACTGATATAAACCGTTGAGCACAGAGGGGAAGCAAGTGAGCGAGAGACTGACCGCTACTTCCTAGTCAGAGCACTGCAATAAAGAGGGCTCTAAGAAGTGGTCCCATTCTGTCTCCTAGCTTGTCATCTGCTCTAAGAATCCTGTGTGTCTGGTGGCTGAAATGAGATGCAATAGGGATCAAGTGTCAGGAGCAGTTCACTTGCAGACAGGGCCCTTATATGTGTTAGGGAGCTAAAGAACACTCTGGAAAAGTTATAATTCACACCCGAGCTCCCAGAAAGTAATTAATGTACAGAGGGGCAGGCCTGGAATGCAATATATTAAAAAAAACAGTGGGATGACTGCCAGGAGGCTGGGGGACCAGACAAGGAGGCTCAGGGACCAGACAAGGCTGCCCCCTTTCTTCTTATCTTTTCAATATTGTACTTGAGGTACTAGCTCGGGCAGTTCAACAACATAATGAGGTCAAAGGGATACAAATTGGAAAGGAAGAAGTCAAACTATCATTATTTGCAGACAACATGATAGTCTACCTAAGTGACCCAAAAAACTCCACTAGAGAACTCCTACAGCTGATAAACAACTTCAGCAAAGTGGCAGGTTATAAAATCAACTCAAGCAAATCAGTGGCCTTCCTATACTCAAAGGACAAGCAGGCTGAGAAAGAAATTAGGGAAATGACCCCCTTCACAATAGCCACAAATAGTATAAAGTATCTAGGGGTGGCTCTTACCAAACATGTGAAAAATCTGTATAACAAGAACTTCAAGACTCTGAAGAAGGAAATGGAAGAAGACCTCAAAAAATGGGAAAACCTCCCATGCTCATGGATCGGTAGAATCAATATAGTTAAAATGGCCATTTTGCCAAAAGTAATCTACAGATTCAATGCAATACCCATCAAAATCCCAACTCAATTCTTCACAGAGTTAGAAAGAGCAATTATCAAATTCATCTGGAATAACAAAAAAGCCAGGATAGCTAAAACTATTCTCAGCAACAAAAGAAATTCTGGGGGAATCAGTATCCCTGACCTCAAGCAATACTACAGAGCAATAGTGTTAAAAACTGCATGGTATTGGTACAGTGACAAACAGGAGGATCAATGGAACAGGATTGAAGATCCAGAAATGAACCCACACACCTATGGCCACTTGATCCTCGACAAAGAGGCTGAAAACATCCAATGGAAAAAAGATAGCCTTTTCAACAAATGGTGCTGGTTCCACTGGAGGTCAGCATGCAGAAGAATGCGAATTGATCCATCCTTGTCTCCTTGTACTAAGCTCAAATCCAAATGGATCAAGGACCTCCACATAAAGCCAGACACTCTGAAGTTAATAGAAAAGACACTGGGGAAGACCCTTGAGGACATTGGTACCGGGAGAAAGTTTCTGAACAGAACACCAATAGCATATGCTCTAAGAGCAAGAATTGACAAATGGGACCTCATAAAATTACAAAGTTTCTGTAAGGAAAAGGACACCATCAAGAGGACAAATCGGCAACCAACAAATTGGGAAAAGATCTTCACCAACCCTACATCAGATAGAGGGCTGATATCCAATATATATAAAGAACTCAAGAAGTTAGACTCCAGAAAACCAAACAACCCTATTAAAAAATGGGATACAGAGTTAAACAAAGAATTCTCACCTGAAGAACATCGGATGGCAGAGAAGCATCTTTTAAAATGCTCAACTTCATTGGTCATTAGGGAAATGCAAATCAAAACAACCCTGAGATTTCACCTTACACCAGTCAAGAATGGCTAAGATTAAAAATTCCGGAGATAGCAGGTGTTGGAGAGGGTGCAGAGAAAGAGGAACACTCCTCCACTGATGGTGGGGCTGCAAATTTGTACAACCACTCTGGAAATCAGTCTGGCGGTTCCTCCGAAAACTGGACACCTCACTTCCAGAAGATTCTGCTATACCACTCCTGGGCATATACCCAGAGGATCCCCCACCATGTAATAAGGATACATGCTCTACTATGTTCATAGCAGCCCTATTTATAATTGCCAGATGCTGGAAAGAACCCAGGTATCCCTCAACAGAAGAGTGGATGCAAAAAATGTGGTATATCTACAAATGGAGTACTAATCAGCCATTAGAAACAATGAATTCATGAAATTCTTAGGCAAATGGATGGACCTAGAGAACATCATACTAAGTGAGGTAACCCAGACTCAAAAGATGAATCATGGTATGCACTCACTAATAAGTGGATATTAACCTAGAAACCTGGATTACCCAAAACATAATCTACACATCAAATGAGGTACAAGAAGAAAGGAAGAGTGGCCCCTTGTTCTGGAAAGACTCAATGAAGCAGTATTCAGCAAAACTAGAACAGGGAAGTGGGAAGGGGTGGGTGGGAAGACAGGGGGAGAGAAGGGAGCTTACGGGACTTTTTGGAAGTGGGAGGGCTAGGAAAGGGGAAATCATTTGAAATGGAAATAAAAAATATACCGAATTTAAAAAAAAAAAAGATGTACACTGGTAAAAGATGGAGCAGAATTTAAAAAAAAAATGTACAGAGGGGCAGGCCTGGAATGCAATATATTTAAAAAAAACAGTGGGATGACTGCCAGGAGGCTGGACAGGACAGGCCAAGTCTTAGGAGGTAACGCTGAGGTCCCCAGACTTCTGCACCCTCATGGGCCAGGGCAAGGAGGGTTCCAACTGGCTTTGTATGCACAGCAACAGAATGCAGCCTGCCAGACTGCTCTGAGAGCAGAGCATGCTGTGTGAAGGCAATGGTGAGGATGGTGTGCAGAGCCCAGGGCTGCTCCTGAACGGCCAGAGGCTGGGGCCCACCAAGAAGCCAAGACTGAAGATGCTCTAGGCCTACAGAGCATCTCTGGCCACTGTCACAGCCCAGAACAGGGGACACTACATGCCACCATCAAGTAAGACAACCTACAAGGCACTTGGTTATGCATCTTTGCCATGGGCTGTGGAGGGACAGGCGAAGGAGTAGAGAGGACCACTATGTGTGCACAGGCTGGCCAGAGCTGCCACCTTCCCACACTGTGACCTGCTGGGCATGGAGCCATGGAAAGTGGCTGCCAGGGCACTAAGCAGGGACACAGCTCCCACCTGTTCTCTACAGTAGGGAGAGTGAACCCCTGACCCGGCCTCTTTGCTCATCCTGAAATGCCTGAGAGCAGAGCCTTGGAAGGCGATGGCAGAATCTTAAAGGCAGTGTGTTCACTTTGGGAGGTGGCACTAAGGACTGAGCTTGGCCACTCTGAGCTTAGCTGCATCGCTTGCCCCTCTACAGCCTAATGTGAGGCCAAGCTTCCAAGTTCGTGTGTCTCAGTGAGAACCTGCATGTCAGAGGGAAGAGTCGTCTGCAAGATCAGCTTGGGTTGTGTTTCATTAATGGGAGCACAGGTGTGTGTCTATGCAAACCTGAACCTTGGTTAAGTTGTGTCAGCAAGGAAGAGTTTCTGAAGGGAGGGAGTAAGCTGTGTTGCAAGGTTTTACAGATCAATACCAGAGCTATGGAGTGGATTCTGCGGTTTTGCAGTCCCTGACTCTGTAGCTCACACTGACTCACCCAAGTCCTTCTGCCAGGAGTTCGCTGTTGTGGCTGCTAGTCCAGTATTCTAGGGTCAGGTATTGGATGGCATACATTTGAAACAAACACTGCAGATCCATGCAGGAGGCAGACACATCAGAGACACGTGGTCACAGGCCAAGGAAGCCATGAGAGGACGGCAGAGGGACTGTCTCTCACTGCAACATGATGTCTTTCAGGTTCTCCTGCAGGATCATGTCCTTCACAGCATGAAACTAGACAGGATGCTCTTGGTGTCTATGGCAGTGGTGAAGTGGTGGAACAGGGCTTGCTCAGTTCTTGAGCTTCCTGTCAAAGCACTGCACTAGGTAGTGCTGGACATCCTCCAGCCATGCGGGGTCACCCTTGAAATCAGGGAAGAGCTTCTAAATGCTCACCAACTTCACCTTCTCCACCAGGAGGTCCATCGTGTTGAGGAAGAGGATGATAGAAACATTGAAGAAGAGCTTGTTGTTGATGATGGTCTAGAAGATGTTCATGGACTCCACCAGCCAGCTGGTGTGCCTCACCTCCATGAGGACCTGGTTGTACTCACTGGAGGACTCCATGAACAGGATGGATGTGATCCCAGGGAAGCACTGGAACCACTTCTGGCGCTGCAACCTCTGGCCACCCACATCCACCATCTTAAATGAGATTTTCTTTATAATAAAGTCAATTTCAATGCTTCCCTTGGTGGCCTTTCCAGCCAGCTGGATGTCTTGTTTACTGGGGAAGTAGTTCAGTTGGCCAATGCAATCTAAGTTATCCAGGAAGTACTTCACTGATTCACCAATCTGTAACTCACTTTTGCGGCTGAAGGCTTTCCTGATCCCCGAGTCTCTCCAGAGTGCACGCAGCACTGGCACATGGAACTGGAAGGTGGCAGGCTCCACAGGCAGGCCTGCCTTGTTCTCAAGGCCATCAGAAACATCCCTGCTTCTCCTTCTCGGAGTGCTACCAGGGGATGCTGAGCTTGTCCGGAGGGTCTACAAGATCCTTGGGCCTCGCCATTAAGTTTGCAGGCAGTGCATACCTCCTTGTCTGTTCTGGCAGGAGGGTCTCCAGTCTCAGGACCACAGCTAGAATCTTCTGAGAGGAAAGCCTCAATTGGGAGACTGCAGAGATCAAAGTAATCTTAAGGAAGTTGTTGAAGATGGATGGTGTAGAGGAACTCCAGCAGCTCCTTCTGGTGGAACTCCAGGCCCTGGATGATGTGCATCTGCTTGAGGAAGGTGGACTTGCTGCTCTAGCCTGCGCCCAGCAGCAGGATCTTGACCAGCTGCCACAGCTCAGCATTGATGTCTCAGTTGTGCCACCAGGCCTGGTGCTTGAGTCACGCACTTTGCCTGCCCTGTGCTCTCAGTCTAAGGCCTCTAAAGGCAACAAGCAGCTGCTGAGTGTCTGCACTATCTGGACACGGCCTTCCTCAGGCCTCGGCCCTGACCCACTGGGGGCCTCACGCCATGCACACCCCTCAGCTGGCACGGCCCTCCCTGACCACACTCTGCCCTGCCTGCCTCTCCCTCAGGCTGTGTCCACCTTCACCGCTGCTGCCCAGAGGCTTTCACTCACCTGGCCAGCTGAGGGGCGGAGGGGAAGGCGAAGACTAGCTTCTCAGATTCAATTCTGGGCCCTTCAGGGTTTGTCTCAAATAGCTAATAATGAGAATATGATATTTATGGTTAATAAGTTATTGTCTCATAAACATAATATTCCTTGTTTATTCCTTCAGATTGCTAAAGCACTTATGGGTCCTTTAAGAGATATGGGCAAGACATTTGCTGTATGCTAAACTGTTAGGGGAAAAAAATTGAAGCATTCTAAGATGTTTCTAATTTGTATATGTAATAAATTGTCTCATGTTAACAACACAAGGATATAAATTCACAAAGTAAGTCTTGAAAAAAATCTATCTTGTATATTTAATTTCAGGTAATAGAAAAAACAGAAACAAAAACTGACAAATGGGAAGCAACTCTACTTAAAGATTCTATGGGAGGAAATCATAAGTCAGGAAGTTGCTGCTGTTCCAAATCCCCCTGATGAAGTGTAATCCCATTTCCTTTAGGACAGGCTTCCTGGGAGGATGAAGACCATCTGCAGATGTGGACTGTAACACCCTGATATCCTAGGATGTGCATCTGAGGCTCCCAGTCAGAGAAGTGCAAGCCATCTCTGGTAAACCAACAGAATAGTTCCAGAGCTGTCATAGCAAGAAGCTCTCAGATAAAAGCCTGATGCACAGAGGTGTGAGCATGTGCACAGCTTATGGCCAACTAAAACGTGTTTCTAGTATTGGTCATCCTAGTAATCTTTCCCACTAGTTCCTTCTGAAAGCTTACACATGCTTCCTAAATCATAAGGATACTTCCAAAGTCAACAGTGGATTCCACCTGGAATAAGAGGAAATCAATCTGGTGGTTCCAAAGAAAACTGGAAATGGTTTTAGCTGAAGACCCAGCTATATCACTTCTGGGCATACATCCAGAAATGTATTGACATATAAAAAGGACACATATTCCACTATGTTCATAGCAGCCTTATTCATAATAATCAGAAGCCAGAAAGAACCCAGATGCCCCTCTATGGAAGAATGGATACAGAAAGTATGGTTACAGAATGGAGTACTACTAAGCAATCAAAAAACCAATGACTTCATACAATTTGCAGGCAAATGGATGATCTAGAAAATATCCTGAGTGAGGTAACCCAGACACAAAGGAACACACATGGTATTTGTTTACTGAAAAGTTGATATTTGTCATAAAGTTCACAATGTCCATGATACAACCCACAGACACTATGGAGCTTAGAAGGAAGGGAGACCAGGGCATGGCTGCTTCAGTCCTGCATTGAGGGGGTAACAGGATGATGGTGGGAGGTGGATGTAGAGGAGACCTGGGAGAGAGAGAGGTGAGGGAGGAAATAAGGGGGCAGTATTAGGTACTGGAGAGGATAGGAGAAAAGGAAAGAGGGTCTGGAAATGGAACAAAAATGTGTAGCAGGGGGGATGAGGAACTGGGTTAGCCACGTGAGGGACCCAGACACCAGGGAAACGTGAGGTTCCCAGGACCCAAGGGGGAGGACTTTAGCCCTAATGTGCAGAGAAAGGGGAAACAGAACCTGTAGAGACCACATCCAGGGTATAGGTACACCTCCACACACTTAAACAACCCTGAGACCCCCCTCCTTAAAGGGATGATGCCACACACTCATTTTGAAATTTTAACCCATAAATGTTCCTCAGCAAAGTAATAACAGGGACAACAAATGGAGCAGAAACAGAAGGAAGGGAAACAGAAGGAAGGGACTGCCCTACCTGGGAATCCATCATAATTGCAGACACTGATGGTGTGGTCAAGAGGTGTTTGCTGACAGGAACCTCTTGTGAAGGTTCTTAGGGAAGTCCAGCAGGCAACTTACCCTTGGTGCCACCCATTAGACTGAGGTCAGGGAAACTGGTGGAGAAGCTAGGGGAAAAGCTGAAGGGTCAAGGGGAATTGCAACCCCATTGGAAGAACATCTATTGCCAGGATCACCCAATGTTCCCAGTGAGTACACGATAAACAGAGGAGTGTACAGGGAGGGATCTTTAGCTCCAGATACATTGTAGCAGAGAATGGCCCTGCCGGACAGCAATGGGAGGAGAGGCCCTGAGACCTGTCCAGGATTGATGCCCCAGGGTAGTGGAATGCTGAATCTGTAGGGCAGGAAAGGGGGATAGGGGAGGGCCCTCATACAGGCAAAGGGGAGGGAGAAAGGGACGATGTGGTTTGAGGGGTTGTTAGAGGCATAACCAGGAATTGGTATATCATTTGAGATGTATTCGAAAGGAATGATTAATAAATACATTTAAAACAATACACATATGCCAATCATTCAATTTTCACAATGAAGACTCAGGTGCCAGATGCTGGGGTGAACACCTGCCAGGTCAGAGAGGCAGGGAAAGCCCTCAGCTGACTTTGCTACTTCACTGTCCTCCCAGAAGGAAAGCATTCTTTAACCCTCTCAAAATTGTTTTAAATATCTTTCAACTTAAAGACCTTCCTTTTGTTTAGTTATATTGATTCCATTTCAACTGGTTCCTTGCTCTGCCTCTTGTCTTGGAGTTGGCATTCTTTTGCCCTGCAATAAAGGTGTGTACTTGAGCTAAGCCAAAGAACAATAAAGTACTTGTTTACAGTAAACAGAAAGCTGTTGGGTTAAAGGTCTGAGCTAGTTCTGAGCTACACCATAAAAAAATGTATTCTGTAAATAACACAATCTTGGGGTTTACAATGTAAATGAATAAACTGCAACATAACTTAGTAGTGTTCTCTCTGCTATAGAAATCATGATGGGAACACCATGGTCCCAAAGAAAATCAGAACTGGACTCTTGAAGCTGTTGCACATGACCAACAAGTACCTAAAAAGTACCAAAGAGACTCCTAATCCTTATCACAAGGGATAAATTACCCATTCCTCTTGTCACATATTTTAGGCCAAGATATCACCATTCCTGGCCTTGGCTCTTTGTCCTAGGTGCTGCTGAAGGGAAGGGTTGGTGTCCAGGGTTCACCCAACAAACCACAGGAACACTGAATTAAGTTAAACAGTGAAGGTTTGATGAATACACACCCCAAGATGGAATGAGGGCAACAGCTCAAACCTGAGCAGAAGACATTGCAGCAGGGAATGACCTTGCCTCAACAGGTGGGCGACCCTTAGTCCCATAGAAGATTGATCCCCTAGTAGAGTGGAGTGCTGAAGCAGTAGGGGAGGAGATGGTGCATGGGTGGGGGAGCACCATCATACAAGCAAAGGGCCCTGACTCCAGACATTTTAGATATAATAGTACATATTGACCTTGAATTTGATAGGTACTAGGTGAAGGATATACATGTGAAATTTCCTGATTAAAATCCTCACAACATACAGTACATAACATGGTACATGGACAGCATGACCCTGGTCTCAGTCAAGATGTTTTTCTTTTGTTTTACATGAAGGACTTGGAGGCATGTGACAACAACAGTATGAAATAAATGGCGAGCAATTGACAAATTTGCTACAGTTATGCAATGGCACAAAAAATTATCAGAAAAAATGTATCATTATGAAAAATTTCTGCATGACCTTATCATGTTTAGACAAGTTCTGTGGCCTCAACAGGTGATCCTTAGAAGTAGAACAGAAAAGGTGTTTGTTGCCTGAAATGAGGGGCCTGAGCAGTGTTGCTCAGCCTTCTCAGTGACAATTGCACCTCACTCTGTCCCTGCAGGGGATCCCAAACAGTCCTTCCAACTTCCCTGTGAACCAGTCTAGGCACACAAAGGCCAGGAACCAGTGCTGGTGTCCCACTCCTCACTTATGCTCCATGTTCAACAATGTACATGTACAACACTGTACAAATACAGAGTGGCCACTTGACATTGATACTCTTCACATCTGACTGAGGGCAGCAATTGCTTGACTACACCCAAATCTATAAAATATGTGGGCACTAGGGAAGTATATCAAGATAAAGCTAGGAGAGAGGTGCATGAACTCTGCCCTGGATTGAATGCAGAAATGTGGGGGTGGGAGACACATGTATGGTTAAATATCCCACTGAGTTCACATTGTATCTTCTTCATTAACTCTCAGGGCAAGGAAGTGTGGTATCTCTGATGGTGTCTGTCAAGTCCCATGAAAAGTTCACTGGCTTTTGGCCTCAGCACTTGATATGTGGTGATGTGGCAGTGGCACTCAGGAGAGCTAGAGATTGTAACTGCACTGTATCATGCTAGCAGCAGTGGATAATATTCAGTTGTCCAGATGGTGATACACACTCTCATTATTTCTTTTTTTTAATATTTTTATTTTCTATATTCTTTGTTTACATTCCAAATGATTTCCCCTTTCCCAGATCCCCCCTCCCCATATGTCCCATAAACCTTCTTCATTTTTTAATGTGAACCCAGGGCAAAAGAGAACAAAATCCTTAGAAAAGAAAGAACATTTCCCCTTCTCCATCTTCCCAGCTAGAAACACTTGTAGAGAGAAAATGGTAAGTTCATTAAAACAGACAAAGATTGGTAGGTGAGGCCTTGGATGGAGGATGTGTTTCAGTGTTTTTCTCTGAAATCCAGTCTTAAAAATTCCATCTCATCCTCTACCTGGCCTCCCAGGCTAACCTTCACCTCAGATAATCCTGCTTCCACTTTACTGTTGTTAGGCTTACAAGTGGGGCTCCTAGGAATGGTAGGACAGGACTAGTCACTGACAGAGACCTGGGTTTTCTAATGCTGAGGTGTGTACCCACCAGTGTAGCTACAGACATTTTGTTCTATGTCAGCTCCCTAGTTCAGATTGCTGCTATAATGTGCCTGCCAAATCACTGACACAGAAAAGTAACTTGTCTCAGAGGAAGGTCATGTTGACACATACTCTTAAGTTATTTATGACATTTGTTCAACTTATCATGGTCAACAAAATTTACACAGGACCCATCAAATTAATGGTCAATATACAATCTTATATCTAAAATGACCTGATCAGAAATGAGCCCTGGACACTTCCAACAATTTCAGAGAAGCTAAGTGTACTTTGGGTTTGTTTGTTTGTTTGTTTTTGTTTTTTGCTTTAGAAGTTGATGAATATAGATGTTTGTAGCCATGGCTCAGCTCCCAAAATCTAATATGTGGTCCTGTTCAATCAGTATTATGGTCTGCATTAATTAATCCATCCCTGTTTGATTGAGAAAGTTGTTTTTTCTGGTTTGTGGGGCCAATGATGAACCCAAGCACAAGATGCTAGGCCCTTGCTCTGTGCACTAACATACATCTATTATATTTTCATACACCCTTACCAATTTTGACTATTTTATTTTGTTCTGACATAATCTCATTGTATAGATTATAGAGGGCTATAAGCAATCCTCCTTTGGTGACACTGGTGCAGAAATGAGACACTGCCTGAGGGCCTTTCCATTGGTGGCTCCAATATTTTACTTTCCTCTGCCAACTGATCTCCTGACACTTGCCAGAACCATGAGGACTGCAACTAACACACACTCTCTCTCTCTCTTCTCTCTCTCTCTCTCTCTCTCTCTCTCTCTCTCTCTCTCTCTCTCTCTCTCTCTCTCTCTGTTAAGTCATCTTGGGGCAGCTTTAAAAAAGCTAAGCACAAGATATCATGAGTGTAGCCCCTAACACACATCCACATATTACCCTGCCCTGCAGGCTCTGCCTGGATGTAATTTCATGCACCTGTACCAAAGACAGGAGAACTTTTGACTGCACTTTAGAACTGGAGTTATTTCTCAGTACATTTTAAAGGTTTATATTGCTGAATGAAGAAAATTTGAGAAAGGATGAGACATTTCTGAGAAGCATTTGAAAAGGAAACCCTCAGTTAGAAACACAGGGATTACTGGGGTGATGGCAATTAAGCCTAAGTAAACCATGGCCTTGGAAGGAAGATGGGCTCAGTGGCTATGCCCCAGGAGAGTCTTCAGGAAAGAGCACTTAAGCTTCATGTTCAGTACAGGGAGAACATTAGCACGGAGCCAAGGGCTGTATGTAACCCATGACATCAGCAGTCCCTTCTTGAACATTCTATAGTCTTCCAGAGAGTTCTTGGAATGAGCTGTGATGTCACCAGTGTTGTAGCAACAGCAGAGCATTGAGGTTTCTCAGTCAGTGTCTAGAGGATACACTGATAGACATGTTTGCCCGACTCAGAAAACTCTTTCGGAGAACCAATGTGGATGGGAGAGAGACTAGAGAGAGGAGGAAGGGGGCTGGCCTTTCATCTGAGAGTAATGAAGGACAAAGGAGGTGGTCATGGAGAATGTGGAGTAAGTACTGGGAAGTGGATATTGAGCTTCCTGGCAGGGTGGCCCGAGCTGGCCTTTCTAGCAAATTCCAATTCTTCACTTTCACTGAGTATTGTGTTGTTACTTGGGGACAGAATGAGAGCATCAAGAGTCACAGAGGATCTAACCTACACCAATTTAGGGAAGGGCATCACTGCCTTCACTACCATGCTTCTAGCTTCAGCTTCTCTGACAATAGTACCAGGGAGAGATTTGGGCCCCTGTTGATAACCTCTTGTTCTCAGAACTACTCTGACTTCCTCTCCCTCAAAGTTCCCACCTTAGCTTTCCCACTGGTTGTGGGTGGCAGGAATTATTGTACTGTAACCAAAGACCTATCAGAGTTGATAAACCCAGCAGAGATTCCATCCTGTGGCCACTTCTGGAGTGCTTGTTGTTTCAATAGAGGAAATAGATCAGTGTGTTCTCCCCCTGCAGGATGTTTTAAGGCCATTTCCTGGGCCTAGAGTAACAGGATAGGAGATCTGAACATCATACAGCACTCAAGTACTTGTGAATAGTGAATTTATAGTGTGACTTGTGAAACCACAGGACTGAGGACTCTGAAGCCAAGTTGCTCCCTTTGCATTTGGCAATAAGCCAGGAGAAGCCATCTCTGTGGTCATCATAAGAATACATAGGGAGACAGAGAACACACATGGCTGCTTACATCTCCTAGTCTCTATAGAGTGATGGGAGAACTGAGATCCACTGAGGATGCATCTAAAGCCTGGACGAAACTCTGTGTGGTGTCACTGGGTTCTAGGCCTGTCGTCTACTTTATAGGCCTCAGAGTAGTCTGTCTATACTCTATGCATTCCCAACATTTAAGTTCACTTGTGTTCTTACCTACAGGGGCTGGCAGGCCAACATCATCCCCTGTAACTCTCCTGAGCAAGAAGCAGGCCAAGGAGGAAGAGGAGAGGCTGACCAGAGAGCTGCAGCTCATTACAAAAGAGAGAAATGAGCTGAGAGATCGCTTGATCTATGTCACAGAGGGAGCCATGAACAAGAGGTATGCATTGCTCCAAATGCTGTGGTGTTCATCTGGAGTCAATGCCACACTTGTCTCTTTAAGTGGTTGATCATAGGAAGGTGTATCTTCATGATATCCCTGGCTCAAACTTCATGTCCCTAAATACTTCTTAGAGGAGAGGCAGAACCTGAAGGTTGGTCAGGAGGGAGATGGGAAATGGACTCTTCTGCTTCCTCCAGGTCACAAGTGGGACTTGTGGTCTGAGTGAAGAATTCAGGGATAGAGGCAATGGTCAGTGAGTTCCCAGAGTGCTTTTGGAAAGCCCTTGAAAAGAGGTGCTTTTGTGAGGTTCTAGGAGCTGAGATTTTGTGGTGAGTGTTTGTACTGGACTGGCAGGTGACTGAGTGCTGGAAACTGCTAGATGCAGATGGAGGGGCGTGGTCCCACATTGTTCATCTCAGTGCTTGACTAGACGTCTGAGGCTCTGCCTGTTCCTCTTTCTCTGAGTGACTTATACTCTGGTACTGTAATGTTGCATGCATTTCTTCTGAATCTCGTGTTCTCTATGCTTCTGTCTCTGATTCACTCTCTCTCTCTGTTTCTCTGTCTCTTTTTTCCCTTACATGTGTGTACACATGTGTGTATATCTGTTTCTGTCTGTATGCATGTGAGTGTGCACATGATTGTGGTGTCTCTTGTGAATTAATTTTTTACATGTTTATATTTCTCTCTACTCTTTTAAATTCAGGGATCTGTGACATCCAGTGTACTCTGAGACCATATTGTTGCATACATTTCTGCTGATTCTCATTCTATTCTCTCTGGTTCTGTCTCTGTCTTTATTTCTCATTCTCTGGCTCTGTGTCCTTTTCTCCAAATTTGTGTGTGCCAGTCTATGAGTCTGTTTGCTTCCAGGTGTGCATACAAGTGCTTCTGTTTTGTATCTTTATATTTACCTCCCCACTTTGGAATCTTGTGGTCTGTGTATTGGACTGAGGATTTACATGCAGTTTCAAGGTGATGTGAGTCCTAATGTCTGGGAGCCCCCACTTTAAATAGCACTGTTCCTTCTCTTTATGGGGACATTTATGTAAACAGTTGCACCTCTTGGGCAGATTATAAAACATTGGTGATGTCTGGTCTCATCTCAAGAATTATGTGTAATGTCTGCCTCTGAAGTATTAGTTATCCAGGAATTATAATCCCTGTTGTCAAAACAGGGAAAATATAATCACAGGTGTCTAGTTGGCAACGACCTGTGGCCTAGGCTATTGAGGGCACAAGGGACTAGACTGCCCCTCCAGAGCTAATGAGTAAACACAGGGAGCCAGGGCACCCTCCATCTGGATACATAGCTTATGCTGTCCTTGGGAAAGGATAAAAGTTTCCAAAGATGAAAAAGATCCCAGCATGTAGAATCCAGGGATTGACCTGCCTGTGCTGGGAGTACAAGACCCAGTCTATGTTCATGTGTACTTAGAACGGAGGAGTGGCCCCTGGTTATGGAAAGCAGTAGCAGTATGGGGCAATACCAGAACAAAGAAGTGGGAAGGGGTGGATGATGGAGTAGGGGGAGGGAAGAGTGCTTATGGGACTTTTGGGGAGTGATAATCCAGAAAAGGGGAAAACATTTGAAATGTAAATAAAAAAAAATGTCGAACAAAAAAAAAAAAAAAGAAAGAAACACATTTTCAGCCAGGCCATGGGAGCACACACCTGTATTCCCAGCATTTGAGAAGTAATGGCAGATGGATTTCTGAGTTTGAGGCCAGCCTAGTCTATACAGTGGGTTGCAGGACAGAGAGGGCTACACAGAGAAACCTTGTCTCAAAAGTACAAAAAAAATATATAAATATAAATAAATAAATATAAATAAATACATGAATACATAAATACATAAAATACTTAGATGTATATGTGTCTTGGTTTCTGAAAAGGTGTTTTTAAAAAAAGCACATGTTCATGGAGTTCTATTTTCCTGGGGACAGGCCATACTACACACCAAATCCATTATATGAAAAATTAAAGTTAAAGGAGAAGGAGATTATGACATTTCTACACACCTTAGAGAAGGAGAACATTGAGGCCAAACAGACCTTCCATGATCTCAAGAAGGAGATTAACTTCTATCGGTAAGTACTGTTCATGGAGGTCACCAGGTGTGCAATGGCCATTTCTGACTTCCTTTGTTCCTGGACTGGAGAGTCTGCAGGTCTGATTCTACCCCTCTGCCTTTTAGCCATCACTGTGCCTTGGGACTTCTCCTGTCAGTTTCAAAGTCTGTAAGAGAATGTTACTCATCCTGACATTGTACAGGCATCATCAGGAGCCTCTCATTAGAAGTGATTCAGATCATGAGAGGGTTATGGTATAGTTCTAAGTCTGTGAGACTCAGGCATGGTTTTACAGGGCTAAATGTGATCTAACAAAAGGATACAATGCCCTGCTCTTGATTCTACTGACTGCATTGAGGGTATCTGCAACCTACTAATTGATGTTGCTGAAATGCATTGGGCTGTCATGGATAGTTTCAGATACCGTGTTCTTTGGAGAGACATGCAACCTTATTGGTGTTTGGGCTGCAGCAATCATTTATTTCTTCCTCAAGTTGCTATTCTCTGTTTGTGTACCTCTCAAGAATGTATTGAGATGTATTGCATTAGGTATTCCTGGGAACCTAGGTCCTAGTGGGTTTAATGGGACCTTGATGTAGGAATGGGAGGAGGAGCCTGCAGGATCTTACCATGAAGATTGTGTCTCTAGCAACCTGCACAGCCGGCTCCTGATGCAGAAGAACATTATGAATAAGAGATTGGTTACACTGAAGCAGGAGAACAAGGAAGTACATGCTGATTGGACCATCATTCAGCAATACCTGATTGACTTGAACCTGAATGTTAAAGATGAACAGGACAAGACCAGCATCCTCCAGGGCCAACAACATCAGGTAGGTACAAGCAGATCAGCATGGCTTATACTGACTGATAACATTTTCCCACTGCATCCATCTTTGCTTTCACACAGCACCATTCTAATGCACAGTCCCAAGCAGCCACCCACCTCATGGAATGTAGTTGGTCATTGCTAGGGCTATGCACATTCTGGGTTGTGAACCTCTTGAGATAAGCTTAAATATGGCAAGTATACCTTTCTACTCCTCTTTATTCTGAAGACCAGTAAGGGTGATAGATCAATATCATGCAACATTCCTACACCTGCTCATGATACGTGGACTACTTTACAGAGCTTTGAGTAAGTTCTAGGTCCTGTGTCAGAGGTCACGCAAGGGTCATGTGACTTCCCCAGTGGGAAGCATCTTGCAGGGTTAAAATTCAAACACTAATAAGAAATATGTTATTCTCCTTGTCTTTGATCTGTGTGGTATGTGGCATTTTCCTTTCCTCCTGTAACCCAGTGAAGTCTCTTCCAATTGCCCATTTTTTGGTGTGCCCTGATAAAAATGAGCAACAGCTTGTCAGCCCATGTAATAGGTTAATGTTGCTGGATATTTTGCTGTGCCTGCAGTTATAACAGCAATGGTGTCAGTTAAAAGATCAACGATAACATTCCTGTTGAGATGTTGAGAGGCAGCAGCCTGACAGCTGACATTTAGGTTCCGAACGAGCCTCTGTCTTAATAACTGCCTTCCTCTTCTAGGATGCAGAGAGTGTAGCAAGAGCTGAAATTTCCACAGCCCAGGAAGAGGGCCTCCTGCAGAATGAGTTACCACTTCAGGAAGCCCCTGATGAGCTCCACCCTCAACAGCCACAAAATTCCTTGGATGAGTCTTCTACCACATAATTGAACTCCTCAGGTTGACTAGGCACTAACTACCTAGCCAGTGAGCCAATCAATTCAGGAATTTATTCCCTTTCCTGTACAAACAATATCCCTTGGGGGAGAACTGAGGTGACTGCCCTGCCACCACATGTCCAAGAGAAGAAACAGACTGTATGTCCCTGTTGCTGAAAGTGTAGTGAGAGAACTCTGGTTCATATAATTTGCTGTTAGAGTTTTGGTTGCTGTTTGGTTTTTTTGCTGTTTTGTTACTTGTTATGTTATTGGATATTATATATTATTGTTATTGCTTTTTTTCTTCTGCTTTTCACTGTTTATAGTAATTATCTTTAAAAGCCTGTTTTTGAAATGTATTTCTGATGAATAAAATTTATTTGTAACTCCTCACTTTTGAGACCATATTACTTATTCAGGTTTTCTGTCCTATCCTGTAGACATAGACCTCACAACCACAGATGGATCTCTATAAGCCCCAGGAAGCCTGGCTAAAGATTGATTTCAAAGCCCACTAGGATATACAAGACAATGGTCTTTTGTATGAATAATGTGGCTTCTCCCATGGATACACACTTTAGGATGTAATCACTGACATACTCTCTCCATGCTGTTATGTATTCTCCTACTCCTAAAATATAGAACTCTATTAGAATGGAGACTGCAGCTCCTACCTATTTAATATAGCCCATGAATTTCTACCTTGAGCAATCAGACAACAAAATGACATCAAGGGCATACAAAAGGTAAGGGACAATGTCAAAGTATTGCTATTTACATATGATATGATAGTATACTTAAGTGATTCCTAAAGATGTACAAAAGAACTATACCTGATAAACACCTACAGGGAAAGTCTCTTGATTCATAATGAACTTAAAAAAGTCAGTAGCTGTTTTTATTGAAAGGATAAAGAAGCTGAAAAAAATTAGGAAAGCCACAACATACAGAACCCAGAATTAATAAACTGTATCTTGGTATAAGTTTATGCAAGCAATGAAAGACCTATAAGACAAGATTTTCAAATCTATACTCCAAATGCAAGTGCATCCACATTCATCAAAGAATCTTTACTAAAGCTCAAATCACACATTGCACCTGACACAATAGTTGTGGGTGACTTCAACACCCCACTCTCCTCAATGAACTGATCAGGAAAGCAGAAACTAAACAGGGACACAATGAAACAAATTAAAGTTTTGGACCAATTGGATTTAACAGATATATATAGAGAGAACATTTTATCCTAATGAAAAAGAATATATATTTTTCTCAGCACCTGATGGTACTTTCTCCAAAATCGACCATATAATTGATCACAAGACATACTTCAACAAATATAAGAAGATCAAAATAATCCCATGCCTCCTATCAGATCACTATGGAGTAAGAGTTGTCCTAAATAGCAACAAAAACAACAGAAAGCCCACATACACAGGGAAGCTGAACAATACTCAATGACACCTTGGTCAAGGAAGATATAAAGAAATCAAAGACTGTTTAGAATTTAAAGAAAATAGAGGCACAACATACCCAAATTATGGGACACAATGAAAGCAGTGCTAAGAGGAAAACTCATAGCCCGGAGTGCCTCCAAAAGAAACTGGAAAGAGCATACATTAGCACCTTAAGGACACACCTGAATGGCCTGGAACAAAAAAGTTAATTCACCCAGGAGCAGTAGAAGACAGGAAATCATCAAACTCAGGGCTGAAATCAATCAAGTAGAAACAAAGAGAATCAAACAAAGAAAAATCTGGAAAAAATTATCATGAGAAGGAAAGAGCTCCCATGGTCAGAGTTAACAAGGATTACCATAGAGAAAATGGACATCTGAGGGAAAGCAACTTACAGATACAATACATTCCTATCAAAATCCCAACACAATTAATTGCAGGTCTTGACAGAGCCCTTTTTCCTTTCATATGGATAAACAAAAAGCCCAGTGTCTTAGTTAGGTTTTCCTTTACTGTGAAAAGCACAATGACCAAAGCAACTTTGTTATAAGAGGCAACATTTAATTGGGCCTGGGTGTCAGGTTCCAATGTTCAGTCCATTAGTCCATTATCATCATTGAGAATAGAGCAGAGTCCAAGATGGTATGACATTGGAGAAGCTGTAAGAAGGAGCTGTGTCTTCTTCTGCATGCAAACAAAAGACTGTATAGTTTATAGCTACATGGAGGGTCTCAAAGACCAATCTCACTGTCACACATCTACTCCAAGGAGGCCACAACTTTTAACAGTGGTATTGCCTTGGTCAAGCTTATTTAAACCACACATTCCACTCCCTGGCTAACATAAGCTTGATCAAATGGATGAGTCTATTGTGGCCATACCTATCCATAGCATAACAGAAAATATTCTTAATCCAACTCAGAGGTCCCATAGATCATAAGAGGTTCAAAAATGTTATAAGTCCAAACTTCAAAGTCTCTTCTTACATTCACCCAATCTCTAAAGTGTAATCCCTTATAAAATCAAAAGATGTAAGTCACAGGCATCTAATATCACAAGATATATACCACCATTTAAAAAATGTCATACTGAAAAAGTACCAGATTAAAGCAAGACAAAAACACAGCTTCTCAAACTGCAACTCTAAATTTCCCTGGGTGAACCTATATGTTACAAATGAGTAGGCACCCACATTCATAAAATAAACTTCACTAAAGCTCAAATCATGCATTGCATCTCACACAATAATAGTGGGAGAATTCAACACCACATCCTCATCATTGGACAGATCATGGAAACCCAAACTAAACAGATACAGAATGGAACTAACAGCAGTTATTGACCATGTTATAACAGATATCAAAAGAATATTTTATCATAAACCAGAAGAATATATCTTCTCAGCACCTCATGGTACCTGCTCCAAAGTTGACCATCCTCTTGATCACAAAACAAGCTACACCTGATACAAGAAAATTGAAATAATTCCATGTATCCTATTGGATCACCACAGTCTAAGGCTGGTCTTCAATGGCAACAAAAACAACAGAAATCCCACATACACATGGAAGCTGGACTATACCCTACTCAATGATAACTTGGTCAAGGAAGAAATAAGAAAACATTTTAGAATTTAATGAAGATGAAGATACAACATCCCCAAACTTATGGGACACAATGAATGCAGTGCTAAGATGAACACTCAAAGCTCTGAGTGCATCCATAAATAAAATGAAGAGAACATACACTAGAAGCTTGACAGTACACCTGAAACCTCTAGAACAAAAAGAAGCAAATACATCCAAGAGGAGTAAATGGCAAAATCACACTTGAATTAGCAAAAGGCTCATTATCAGTCAGCATCTCTTGTCCCCACCCCATTGCCTTTTATCCCCAACTTGTTTAGTTTTGGAGGCAGGGTCTCAATACACTGTAGCCCTGGATGGCCTGGAGCACTGAGATCCATTGCCTCTGCCTCACAAATGCTGGAATCATAGGCATGTGCCACCATGGCCAACAACAAGTTGTATTTCTATTTTTACTTTTTATGTGTATGAGTGTTTACCTGTGTGTATGTATATATGTACACTGCATATGGGACCTAGTGCACACAAAGATCACAAGAGGCACCAGATTCCCTGAAACTGGTTCTGGGAACTAAACTCATGTCCTCTACTAGACCAAACTGTGGTCTTAGCAGCTAAGCTGTTCCTGAAGCCCACTCCAACATGATTTTTTTATAACTTAGTAGTATGATGAATAGGAACTTTAAGGACTTTCAGAAATGCAAAGAGGAAAATTCATAGCCCTGAGTTCCTCCCTAAGGAAATTAGAGATATCTTACTCTAGCAGCTTAACTGATCATCTGAAAGCTCTAGAACAAAAAGAAGCAAACACACTCAAGAGGAGTAGATGGCAGAAAATAATGAAATTCAGGGTGCAAATCAATCAAGGAGAAAGAAACAGAATTATACCAAGAATCAACAAAACCAGGAGCTGATTCTTTGAGAAAATCAACAAGATAGATAAATCCTTAGCCAGAATAACTAGAGGGCATACTATCCAAATTAACAAAATAAGAAATGAAATGGAAGAAATAACAACAGAAACTGGGGAAATACAAAACAAATTCTACTCAGATTCAGATTCTACTAAAAAGGAATGCATTCAACAAAAGTGGAAAATCTGGATGAAATAGATAATTTTTCTTGACAGATACCACTTACTAAAATTAAATCAGGATAAACCATCTATATAGCACCATACCCCCACCAAAGAAATAGAAGCAGTCATTAGAAGTCCTGCAAGCAAAAATATCCAGGAACAGATGATTTTACTGCAGAATTCTATCAGAACTTCAAAGAAGATCTACTACCAATACTTATCAAATGCTTTCAAAAACAGAAACAAAAGGAACATCACCGAATTCAGTCTATGAAGACACATTTATACTGATTCCAAAACCATAAACAGAGCCAAAAAAGAAAGAAAACGTCAGACCAATTTCAGTTATGAATATCAATGCAAAAATACTCAATAAAACTGTCACAAACTGAATCCAGGACCACATCAAAACAATCACTCACCTTGATTAAATAGGCTTCATCCAGGAATGCAGGGATGGTTCAATGTATGGGAATCCATCAATGTAATCCACTCTATAAAGAAACTCAAAGATAATAACCACATGATTATCTCATTAAATACTGAAAAAGCACTGGACAAAAGACAACACACATTCATGTTAAAAGTATTGGAGAGATCATGAATTCACGCTTCATACCTAAATATAAGAAAAGCAATATAAAGCAAACCAATAGCCAACATCAAACTAAATGGGGAAAAGTTCAAAGCAATCCCATTAAAATCAGGGACAAGGCAAGGCCCTACCTATTTAAAATAGTACTTGAAGTTCTAGCTAGAGCAATAAGACAACACAAGGAGGACAAGAGGATACAAATTGGAAATGAAGAAGACAAAATATCACTCTTTTCAGTTGATATGATAGTATACTAAAGGGACCCCCAAATTTCTACCAGAGAGATCCTGCAGCTTCAGCAAAGTGGCTGGAAGTAAAATTAATTCTACCAAATCATCAGCCATTCCTCTACTCAAAGTATAAATTGGCTGAGTAAGATATTAGGGAAATTATACCTTTCACAATAGTCACAAATAATATAAAATATCTTGTTATGACTCTAAACCTCTAATGAAGCAAGTGAAAAATCTGTTTGGCAAGAACTTCGAATCCCTGAAGAAAGAAATCAAAGAACTAAAAGATGGAAAAATGTCCCAAGCTCGAGGATCAGCATGATGGACAGAGTAAAATGACATCTCACAATCTTACAATCTACAGGTTTACGGCAAACCCCAGGAAATTCCAAGTCAATTCTTCAGAGTTAGAAAGAGAATTTCTCAGATTCATTTGGAATAACAAACACACACACACACACACACACACACACACACACACACACACACACACACACACAAGATAATGAAAACTATTCTCAACAATAAAAGAACTTCTGGTGGAATCACTATCCCTGGCCTCAAACTATGCTATATTGACAAAAACTGCATGGCATTGGAACAGGCACAGGCCAGTAGTTCAATGGAATAGAATTGATGATCCAGATTTGAACCCACACACCTATGGTCACTTGATCTTTGACAAAGAATCTAAGACCATCCCGTGGAATAAAGACAGCATTTCCATGAAATAGTGCTGGTTCAAGTGAAGTTAAGAATATAGTAGAATGCCAATTGATCCGTTTTTCCCCGAGCCCCCTCCCCCGAGCCCCACCCCCTTATGGAGATATTTTATTAGACATAAATTACTTGGTCAAGAGTTTGAATCATTAACTGCTCAGACTAGTCCAACATGCTGCTGAGAGCAGCTACGAATACAGGGCAAACACAAAACTGTAAAATCTTAACTTTCTTTATGCGACTTTGTTCTCCAGGGTGACTTAGCAGTCAACAACTTCAAGAGGTTGCACCAAGAATTCTTTGCCTCCTCAATGCCCAGAGCCTTGAAGGGACAGCGAGGAACCTGGAAACAGCAGGGAGCTAAGCTAGGGTCTGGGAGCAGTGGCTGATGGTGCCTTCCTGACCTTCTGGTACTAGGCGGGTTCCTAGGGCAGTGGGACTGGGGACAGGGGAGGGTAAAGAGGACCAGACCTGTGTCTTTCTCCAAAGAGGCCTGCTGTTGCCTCCTTCTCCATGGAGATTACCACGCTATGGAATCCTGGGATCCAACGGCTCTCCCTGCCAGAAGCTGTGATCTAGGCAGGGGCACAGGAGGCTGGGCATAAGTCATGCCCTGGTATCTTCCATAGAGCTCCCGGACCCGCCCACAGCTCAGGAACCAACCAATCACTTCTGCATGCAGAACGTCCTGGTTGGCTGTTTGCTTGCCACTTTTCCTGGTTGAATTCATGCTACTTAGCATGGGAGCACAGCTGGCTTTCCTTAAGTAGGTTTCCATGAGTAAAAATGGAAATACTACTATTCCAATGAGTAGCACCTTTACTCATTGGAATCCGAGATTCTCTCCTACTGCTGTCCAACAAGGCCATCTTCTGCTACATATGCTGTTGGAGCCATGTGTACTCTTGAGTTCTTGCTTTAGTCCCTGGGAACTCGGGGGGGGGGGTTACTGGTTGATTCATACTGATGTTCCTCCTATGGAGCTGCAAACCCCTTCAGCTCCTTGGGTCCTTTCCATTGGGGACCCTATGAGAACCACTACTTTAGAGACAAGAACTCAGTGGCTACTCAGTCCACAGAGTTGGATGTCTCAGCACTGAAGACACAAGACACAAGGCTCTCCTCCCTCTCTCACTCCACTTCCCACAAGAGTTTCTGATCCTTTATATTGAGATCATGTTGGAAGGCTGAAGAACCTTGAGTATAATATTGGGGAGCATGGCAAAAGTAATGACAGATGCACTCAGGAAGAATTGAAGGTTGGCAGGCACACTTTTGACTTTCCTTGACCCTCTCTACATATGGGCTGCCTGTTAGATGGGGCTACCCAATCTGAGGATGGACGTTCAGCTAATCTCTGGAAACATTCTCACAAACACAATCAGAAATATATTTTTCAGGTCATTCTAGATCCCATTAAGTGGGTAATGGAGACCACCCATCACATGCTTTCCCCTTTGACACCCAACCACTTCCTATGTTCCACTGAATTTCCAAATAAAAACAATAAAAGTGCTTGGAATGTAGCATAACTGAGAGGTGCTTGCCTGGCAGGTATGAAGCCCTGGTTTGAGTCCCAGCCCCACATAAGTTGGACATGATGGTACACAGATGTAGTGCTTAAAGTTGGGATGTTCACTAAGCAGTTCAGAAGTTCAAAGCTATCCTGAGCTACATAGATACTGATCCTTTCTGATATAAAACAAACTGGGTATCTATGAGAACCTGTCCTAAAACAAACAAAAAGACAAAGGTATTGTAATTTTACCTAACATGATATAACTATCCCCATACAACCTAAGCACATTAATTATTCTCCAAGAAAAAATAGTGAAGTCCCTTTTGGAATGTTTACAGTTTAAATATGCTCATAAAGATTAAAAGCTTAAGTACTCATATCAACTCAATGCTATGTTATATAATAAAAGGAAAGGAAGGAAAACATGGGTGTTATATACAAGAAGACACACATAGGTGCACATAGACATCTATCCTATGTATACATGCACAAATGTATCCTTAACAAAATGGGACAAAATCACTCCTGACATTTATACTCCTCATTTCTGTAAATGGTCATATGGACACAGCTGGTATTATCTCCTTATAGCTTAACTTTTTGTTTTCTTGTTTTATTCTTTATTTGTGAATGTGAATGTAGGCACACATGTGCCATTACACATATGTGGTAGAAAGAAGACACAACAATGGGACACAACCTCAGTCTCACCTTCTGCCTTCTTTGAGACAGGCTCTCTTGTCACCTCCTGCTCTGTGTGCCAGGCTGGCTGATCCATAAGTTTTCAGGGACTCTCCTGTCTCTGCCAGCTTCCTTTCGGTAGGAGCACTGGGGCTGCAAATGCCCACAAGCACACTCAAGTCTTTGTGGATTCTGGTGTCTGAGGTTCAAGTCATCATGCTTGTATGCAGTTTCAGATTGTTGCTGTTATATGCCTGCCAATCATTGACACAGAAAAACAAACTTGTCTCAGAGCAAAGTCATGGTGATCAAATCCTGTTGTGTTTAGTATGATGTTTGTTAAACTTACAAGGTTCTAAAACATTTACATGAGACCCATCAAATTAAGATCCACTATGCACTCTTATATCTGAAATGGCCTGATCAGAACTGACCACTTCATATGAGCTACTTGTGGTTGTTTTGTTTAATTTTGTTTTGTCTTGTTTTGAATTTATATGTTGACAAAGACAAATGTTTGGGGTCATTGCTTAACAACCAAAACATTAGCTATCATTCTGATCAAACAGTATTAAGGTCTGAATTCAATAAAACTGCCCTATCTTCCTTAGATAAGTATTTGTGTGGTTTATGGGGCCAATCATGAACCCAAACAGGGATGCTCTGTGCACTAACCTATATCTATTATTTTATCCTACACACTTTATTGCTGTTGACTATTTTATTTTGTTCTGACAGAATCTCATTTTGTAGCTTACAGAGGGCTGTAAGCAATCCTCTTTTGGTGACTCTGGTGCAGAGATGAGAGCCTCAACTCAGCCTGAGGGCCTTTCCATTGGTGGCTCAAATATTCTAGTTTCCCCTAACAACAGATCTCAAATTATTGCCAACACAAAGATACTGTTACTCTCTCTCTCTCTCTCCTAAGGCATCTTGGGGCAATTTTGAAATGCTAAACACAGGGCTTCATGACTGTCCCCCCTAACACACACCGGCATTGTAACCTGCCCTGCAGGAACTGCCTGGATGTGATTTCATGAACCTGTACATGATGAGAAAGAAGAACTTTTGACTGCATATTAAAACTGGAGTGAGTTCTCAGCAGATTTTAATAGTTCATATAGCTGATTGCAAAAATTCTGAGGTAGTATGAGACATTTCTGAGAAGGTTTTGAAAAGTAAACACTCAGAAAGATACACAGGGATGACTTGGGTGTTGCCAATCAAGCCTAGAGCAAACCCTGGCTTTGGAAGGAGGACAGGCTCAATGGCAAAGCCCCAGGGGAGACTCCAGGAAAGGGCAGCTCAGCTTTCTATCAGTATAGGGAGAACATTAGCAGGGAACCAATGGCTGTACCCCATGACATCAGCAGTCCCTTCTTGGACATTCTATTGTTTCCTAGAGAGTTCTTAGCATCCTCTGTGATGTAACCAGTGTTGTAGCAACAACACGTACACTGAGGTTTCTCAGTCAGTGTATAGAGGATACTTCTATAGACATGTTTGCCCGACTGAGAAAACTTTGGGAGAGCAAGGGAAGATGGGAGAGAGACTAAAGAGAGGAGGAAGGAAACTGCCCTTTCTTCTGAGAGTAATGAAGGACGAAGGAGATGGTCTTGGGGAATGCGGAGTAAGTTCGGGGAAGTGGATGTGCAGGGATGGCCTGAGCTGGCCTTTCTAACAATGAGGCACAGGAACTGCAGTGTCTGGGTAGGAAAAGAACTTTCATATTTATCGCAATTCTTGAAAATCAAGGATTTCAGAAGATTATTTTCTCTAGTCCTTAAGGCAGGAGATGGCAAGGTCAAAGCTGTTATTCTGTGAACTCCAAGTCTTTACTTTCAATGGGCATAGTGGGTGTTACAGGGGACAGAATGAGAGCATCAGGAGTCACAGAGGGTCTAACCTATGCAAATTTAGGGCAGGGCATCACTGCACTTCACTCTCATGGCTTCATTCAGCTTCAGTGGCTATCTGACAGTAGTAGCAGGGAGAGAATTGTGCTCCAGGCCATGACCTGATGTTCTCCTCTCCCTGACAGTTCCCACCCTACCTTTCTTTATCACCAGCTGTGGGTAGGAAGCATTTCTGTACTACATACAAAAACCTGTAGCAGGGGATACACCCAGACAGAGATGTGATTCAATTGATACTTCTGGGGTGTTTGGGGTTTTAGTAGGGGGATCTGATCAGTGTGTGGAGCATGTTCTCACGCTGCATGATGTTATAATCCCATATCCCGTGCATCAAGTAACAGGGTAGGAGATTTGAACATCTCCAAGTACTCATATACTTGTGGACCATGAATTTATCATCTGACTTGTATAACCACAGGACTGAGGACTCTGAAGCCAAGATGCACCCTGTGCAGATGTTAATAAGCCATGAAAGCCATCTCTGTGGTCATCTTAAGCATGTGTAGGGAGACAGAGGACACACCTGTCTGCTTACATCTCCAGGTCTCTATACGGTGATGGGAGATCTGAGATGCACTGAGGAGGCATCTCAAGACTGAACCAAACCCTGTGTGGTGTCACTGGGTTCTAGGCCTGTTGTCCTTCTGTACGGGTCTCAGGGTTGTCTGTCTACACTCTGTGTCCCCACCATGAAAGTTCACCAGTGTTATTCTACCTACAGGGGCTGGCAGACAGACATCATCCCCTGAAACTGTCCTAAGCAAGAAGCAGGCCAAGAAGGAAGAGGAGAATCTGACCACAGAACTGCAGCTCATTACCCAGGAGAGAAACGAGGTGAATGATCGCCTGATCTCCATCACAGAGGGAGCCATGAACAAGAGGTATGCATTGCTCCAAACACAGTGGTGTCATTCTGGGGTCAGCAATGTCACCCTCATCTTACCCTTTTAAGGAGGGGTTTTCTAGGAAACTGTACCACCAGAATGTCCCTGTGCCCAACCTCATGTCCCAAAATACTTCTTAGAGGAGAGGCAGAACCTGAAGCTTGCTCAGGAGCAATGTGGTAAATGGACTCTTCTGATCCCTCCAGTGGAAAAGAGGGACTTGTTGTGGGAATGAGGAATTCAGGGATAGAAATAGTGGAAAATGAGTCCCAGAGTGCATTTGGAAAGCCCTTGGTATGAGGTGGGTTTGTGAGTTTGTAGGAGCTGTGAATTTGTGTTGAGTGTTTGTAATTGCCTGGCAGACGACTGAGTGCTGGAAGCTCCTGGAAGCAGCCGGAGAGGCCTGGTCTACATTGTTCATCTCAGTGCTTGACTAGATGCCTGATGCTCTGCCTGTTCCTCTTCAAAGGCCTTATACTCTGAGACAGTAATGTTGCATGCATTTCTTCTACATCTCATTGTGCTCTTTCCGTTTCTATCTCTGTCTCTCTCATTCTCTGACTCTGTTTCCATTTCTCCTTGTATGTGTGTCCAATTCTGTGTGTCTGTGTGTGTGCACATGCACCTACCTGTGCATGCACTTTGTATGTTTATATTGCCTTTCACACTTTGGAATCTAGGAGTCTGTGTTTTGTCTTGATGATTTACCTATAAGACAGTTTCAAGTATATGTTAGTGCTGAACTCTGGGAGCCCCCGTCAACACTGTTCTTTGGCTCTGGGGTCACAATTGTTCTTACATTTGTATCTCCTGGGCAGATTATAAAGATGTGATGATGTCTGGTCTCATCTCCACAATTATGTGTAATGTCCGTCTCTAAGGTATAAGTTACTCAGGATTTAGAATCCCTGTTGTGAAAACAGGAAATATATAATCCCAGGTTTCTGATGGGCAAAGATCTGTGGCCTAGACTCATGAGATTATAGCTGCTTAGACTGCATCTCCAGCCCTACTGAGCGAACACAGGGAGACCTGGTACCCTCCACCTGGATGCCTAGCTTCTGCTACCCTGGAGACAGGAAAACAAGTTTCCAAAGCAGAAGAATATCCCAGTATATAGAATCTAGAATGTGGTTTTCTGGACCTGGGGTAGGACAGGACCCAGCCTGAGATGATGTATTCTTAACCATCCACATTCATGGAGTTCTGTGCTCCTGGGAACAGGACCTCCCAGAGGCTGAATCCAATGTATGAACAACTGAAGTTAAAGGAGAAGGAGATCAAGTCATTTCTTCACAACTTAGAGATGGAGAAGATTGAGGCCCGAGAGAACACCCAGGAGCTCAAGAAGGAGATTAACTTTTATAGGTAAGTACCAGTGAGGGAGGCCACCAGTTGTGGAAAGGCCATTTCTGCCTTCCTTTCTTTCTGGACTGGAGAGTCTGCAGGTCTGGTTCTATCCCTTCTGATGTTTAGCTGACAGTGTGCCTTGGGATTTTAGACTCACCTTTTATAAGTCTGTAAGAGACTGTTACCCCTCCCAGTATTATCAAGGCATACTAGGAGTCTCTATATAGAAAGGTGATTTAGTTCATGAGAGGGTTATTATGCAGTACAAGGTCTCTGGTACTCAGGCAGGGTTTTATAGACCTGACTGTGATATAATACAAGGATAGAATGCCTTCCTCTTAGTTCTACTGACCTTCTTTGATGGGATTTGCTCCCTACTAATAGATGTTGCCCTGTTGCTTTGGGCTGTCATGGATAGTTGGAGATCCCCATTTCTTTTGGAGAGACGTGGACACTTACTGGTATTTGGGCTGCAGCAATCCTTATTCCCTCAAATTGCTGTTTGCTATTTGTGCAGCTGTGATGGATGTATTAAGATGTATTGTATTAGGTCTTCAGGGAAACCTGGGTCCTGGTGGGCTTAATGGGACCTGTAAGTATGAATGGAGGAGGATCTTACTATACAGAGTGGGCTTCCAGCAACCTGCATAGCCGGCTCCTCATGGAGACAATGCTTGTGAAGAAGAGAAGGGTCATGCTGATGCAGGAGAACAAGGAAGTATTTCTTGACTGGTCTCTCATAGAGAAATACTTGGTTGGCTTGAATATGAATGGTTAAGATGAACAGGAGAAGACCAGCAACACTAAACCCAGCATCAGGTAGGGACAAGCAGCTCAATCAGGCTAATACTGTTTTATACCATTTTTCCATTGGATCCATCTTTGCTTTCACCTAGCACCTTTCTAGTCCACATGCTCAAGCAGTCACCGACCTCATGGAATGTAGTTGTACATTGCTTTGTCTATGTGCTAGTATTCTGGGATCTTAGGCTCTTGTGAGATACTGAATTATTGTCAAGTGTATTTTGCTGCTCTGCTTGAAACTACAGTACAATAAGGGTGACAGATGAATAACCTGTCACATTCCTGCATGTGCTCATTATAGGGGAGATGCCATGCAGAGCTTTGAGCAAATTATAGGTCATGTAATGCTCCATTATGTTCATAGCAGCCTTTTTAATAGCCAGAAGCTGGAAAGAACCCAGATGTCCCTCAATGGAGAAATGGATACAGAAAATGTGGTATATGTACACGATGTAATACTACTTAACAATTAAAAACAATGAATTCACGAAATTTTTAGGCAAATGGTTGGATCTGGAAAATATCATCCTAAGTGAGGCAACCCAATCATAAAAGAATACATATGGAATGCAATCTCTGATAAGTGGTTATTAATTAGCCCAGAAGCTCTGAATGCCCAAGGCACAATTAGCATAACAAATGACTCCCATGAAGAAGTAAGGAGAGGGTCCTGATCCTGGAAAGGCTTGATCTAGCATTGGAGGGGAGTATCAGGACAGAGAAAAAGGAGAGTGGTGATTGGAGAATGAGTGGAGAGAAGGTTTATGGGACATATGGGGAGGGGGGAAGGGGAAAGGGGAAATCATTTGGAATGTAAACAAAGAATATAGAAAATAAAAATATATAATTTTAAAAAAGGAAAAAAAATTATAGGTCATGTAACAGAGGTCATGCAAGGGATGTATGACTTCCCAGGTGGGAAACAACTTGCAGGAATAAATCCAAATGGAAACATCATTGAGTGCTTCTCATTTTAATTGATCAGGGTGGCATGTGGCCTTCTGCTTTTTTTTTGGGAAACGCGATGAAGTCTCTTCCCATTGCCCATTTATTGGTTTGCTCTGATAGAAGTCTGAGTGACATTTTTCAGCCTATGTATTTGTGAGTGTTGCTGAATATTTTGCCCAGCCTGCAGTTATAACAGCAATGGTGTCAGTTCAAAGATCAATGATAACTTTCCTGCTGAGGTAGTGGGAGGCAGCAGCCTGACAGCTGACATTTAGGTCCCCACCAAGCCTCTATCTTAATAGCTGCCTTCCTCTTCCAGGTCCCAGAAACTGTAGCAAGAGCTGAAATTTCCACAGACCAGGATGAGGGCCTCATGCAGAATGATTTTCCACCTCAGGAACCCCCTGCAGAGCACCATCCTCAACAACCACATAATTTCTTGGATGAATCTTCTTCTACATAATTCAATTCCTCGGGGCGAATAGGCCCTAACTATCCAGCCAATGATTCAGGATGTCATTCCCTTTCCTGCTCTGACAACACCCCTTGAGAGAGAACTGAGGACTGCCCTGCCACCAAGTGTCCAAGAGGAGAAACAGGCTGTACCTCTGTGTTCCTAAGAGTGCAGTGAGAGAACTGTGCTTCATATATTTTACTGTTAGACTTTTGGTTGAAGTTCTGTTTTTTATTGTTTTGCTATTTGTTATGTTATTGGGATGTTATATGTTATTACTTTTCATTTTTGCTAATGCTTTTTACTGTTTTTATTAACTGTCATTTTAAATCTTTTTTATTTGTTTATGAATGAAAAATTAATTTATAACTCTTGACTCCTTTTCATCAAAGCCACTTTGTGCATTTTTTAATTAATGAGTTATTTTTATACACTCCATATGTTATTGCCCACCCCACCACCCCGTGTACACTCTCCAACTGATCCATATCCCATACCTCCTCCTCTTCCCCATCTCCAGTTGGATGTCCCCACCAACCATGCCACCTGACCTCTAAATTCTCTGGAACCTCTTATCTCTTGAGGGTTAGCTAAATCATCTCTAAATGAACACTGACCTGGCAGACCTCCATTGTAGGTGTGCTAGGGGCCTCATATCAGCTAGTGTGTGCTGCCTGTTTGGTGGGCCAGTGTTTGAGAGATCCACATTCATGCCTTTAATTCTATTTTTTCTTTTCTTTATTAGATATATTCTTCATTTACATTTCAATTATTGTCCCCTTTCCTGGTCCCCCAAACTCTCATACTCCATCTCCCCTTCCCCTGTTCCCCAATCAACCCTCTCCTGCTTCCCTGTCCCAGTATTCACCCACACTGCAGCATCGAGGACCAAGGGCCTCTCCTCCCTTTGATGTCCAATAAGGCCGTCATCTGCTGCCTATGTGTCTGGAGCCATAGGAAACTCCACGTGCACTCTCTGGTTGATGGGTTTTTCCCTGTGAGCTCTGGAAGTACTGCGTGTCTCATATTGTTGTTCCTCCTATGGTGCTGTAAATCCCTTCAGACCCTTGGATTCTTTCTCTAGCTCCCCCATTGGAGATCCTGTTCTCAGTTGAGTGGCTTGCTTAGAGTATTCCCCTTTGTATTTGTCGTGTACTAGCAGAGCCTCCCAGGTGACAGTTATATCCTATATCCGGCTCCAGTCATCAAGTACTTGTGGGCACCAATAATAGTGTCTTGGTTTTGTAACTATAGATGGCATGGATCACTAGTTTGGGTAGTCTGTGTATGGTCTTTCCCTCAGTCTCTGCTCCTCACTTTGTCTCCTTCTGTGGATATTTTATTCCCCCTTCTAAGAAGGAACAGAGTATCCATACTTTGTTCTTCATTCTTCTTGAGCATCATTTGATATGTGAATTATGTCTTGAGTATTCCTGGAAACCACAGAAATTCACTGTGCTGTCCATACCATGAAGTGCTTTTGCAGGCAATATTGTTTCTAAATATTTACTGATAGTAAAACAAAAGTAATCTTAATTATATTTATTGATGATGGAAATTTTATGACATAAAATATTCCTTGTCCAGCTATTTTCCTTGGTCAATCTCTAGTGCAAGCTGCAGCAACCACACGATGATTGGTCCCAGAGACAATGGGCGCTTTCTTCACAGCATTTCAAGTCACATGACACATTACATCTGAACAGTATTTCTTATCATGAGCTCAAATCACTGACAAAACATAGAAGACATGTGCATTCCATCCCCAGTCATGCCAGCAGTTCTTAGGAGCTTCAGCTGCATTCAGCAGCAGGAGTGGAATGGGCCCATGGTCCCTTCTTCGTAGCACTAACCACATGGATGTCCAAATGTCAGCTCAGAAATACTTCATCCTGACATGTTTCCAAATTTTTAATATCTAAGAAGTGTTCATGAAAATAATCACATGACTTTGATCAATTTCATAGCAGTAGGGGGTTGGTGTGGTGCTGCTTGTTCCCAAATGGTAAAGTTTATAACTCAAGATCTGGTTGCCCCATTAGGAGATTCTCACTTACACCAAGGGATGCTGTGTAACCTTACTCCACAAGTTAATTGGTCAATAAAAGGCTAAAGCCTGGCATTGGGCAATAGATAGAGGTAGCTGGGTTTTTAGTTATCTGACTTGGGGCTACAAGTATAAACAGGAGAGAGAGAAGAGGTGAGACCAAAGGAGGAGGGAGTCGCCATGAGAGGAGACGGACCATGAGCACTTGGCCAGGAGAAACAGCAAGTAACAAGGGACATAGGACTGGGATGTAAGTCAGAATAGCTCCAAAACCTGCGCAATCTAGGCTGACAGTGTGTAAATAAACAAGTAAAACAGTGGAGTCTTGCATCACTTGAAATAAAAACTAAGTATCTATTGCCAAGAGAGTGAGTAGAGTTCACATAATCAAAAATCATAAACTATATGCCTGCCTGAAATAATAGCTTAGCAGTTAAGAATGTTTGCTGTTCTTCCAGAGGATCTGAGTTCAGTTTCTAGCACCCACATGGCTGGCTCACAATGAAATCCAGCTCTGAGGAGCCTAACGCCCTCCTCTGAACTCCATGTACAATCTGCACATATTTGGCAAATGCACACAGGGAAACACACACACACACACACACACACACACACACATACACACACTGAGCTAAAATTTATCCTCCAGAGATGCATGAAGCAACATGATTATCAAACCCAACAGTAACACAATGCTACGTATTCTGTTCGCTAAAGAACAAATAAGAAGCAGCAAAACTATTGACATATAGTTTCTGACAAAAGAAGGCAGAATAATTTTTAAAACAGGCATGGATTTAACATGGCATGAATGATCATGACAGCTCCAAGGAAGAAGAGACACTGTGGATGCCAAGGGCTCGCTGGCTATACAGTATAGCCAAATTGGCAGGCTATAGTTCCAAAGAGAGACCCTGTATCAAAAGGGAAAGTGCAGGTAATAGAGGGAACCCAACATGGACTCTCCATTCACCTGTGTATGCACACATGCATATGAGACAGAAACAGACAGAGACCAAACCAATTCTTTCCTGAAACAATTCATAAAAGGGAATTTGTAGTGGATACATGAGACCTCAGTGCAGGGGCAGTCACTGTAAACAACAGGGCAAAAATGTCAGCACACAAAGAAGCAATGAATCAAAGTTAGAGAGGACAAGTCTGTGTTGCCTGTGTCAGAAATACGATGTCAGGAATAAAGGAAGCTTATGAGAAGGTGGAGCAACCCAATATATAACTTGCTTTGTTAGATGGAAATTTACATGCTCACACAAATATAAAAAGAAAAATAGTAAGTTCATCAAGTGCCCACGGAACTGTGACAAAAACACACTTCAAAAAGAAGTTTTAATAAATTCCAAAGTTATTTATCACTGGGATCCCATTCTGTCACCAAGATGAAATTCAATTAGTAAACAAAAAGTGAAAGGATACTGTCTAAGCACTAGCATCTTTCTGACAGTCTCTCATTGGCTCTTGTTGGTAACCTCTGATTGGCTCCTAAAGCAGGAAAAATGGACTCTGCCCATTCCAGCTGCTTATCTGCTCTGAGCCTAGGATCAGAGTTAAGGCTCAGCTCTGACTAAAATGGTGGCAGTGACTCAAAGTGGCCACTAGATGGCAATGACACTTCATATTTATCTTATATATATATGTGTGTGTGTGTGTGTGTGTGTGTGTATGTATATATATGTATATATATATGTATATATATATATATATATATATATATATATATATATATATATATATTCTATATTCTTTGTTTACATTCCAAATAATTTCCCCTTTCCAGGATCCTCCTCCCCATATGTCCCATAAACCTTCTTCTCTCCATCCATTCTCCAATCACCTCTTAATATGCCGGCAACATAGCATCCATCAATCCATAAGCAACATAAAGACTGACTTTTCAAATTCAATTTTGGGCCATTCAGGGTTTGTCTCAAATAGCTAATAATAAGAAAATAATATTACTTATGGTCAGTCATTTATTGTCCCATAAACAAAATATTTCGTGTTTATTTCTTATTTTGCTAAAGCACTTTTGGATACCTTTGATGTATGCTAAATTGTTAGGGAAAAAATTGAAGCATTCTAAGTTGTTTCTAACTTGAATAAGCTGTCTCTGCTTAACAACACAAGCATATAAATTCATGAAATGAGTCTTAAAAAATCTATCTTGTGTATTTTCATTCAATTAAAAAAAAACAGAAACCAAAACTGACAAATAGGAAGCAACTCTATTTTAAAGATTCTATGGGAGGAAACCATCAGTCAGGAAGTTGCTCCTGTTCCAAATCCCCCTGGTGAAGTGTAATCCCACTCCTTTAGGACAGGCTTCCAGGGAGGATGAAGGCCATCTGCAGATGTGGACTGTAACACCCTGGCATCTTGGGGTGTGCAACAGAGGCTCCCAGTCAGAGAGGTGCAAGCCATCTCAGGTAAACCAATAGAATAGTTCCAGTGCTGTCAGAGAAAGAAGCTATAAAATAAAAGCCTGATTCACAGAGGTGTGAGTGTGTGCACATTCATGTGAGTGCATAACCATATTACATACATACATACATACATACATACATACATACATACAAAGAGATCAAACCTTGACGTTCAAAGATAGAACCTTAAGGTAAAGAGATAAAGGTACTGAAAAGAGCTAACAGCAGATGTTCTGGAATCTACTACTCTGTCTTTCTAAATAAATACTAACAAACATTAAGGGAGGCAGGATGCAGAAGTCAAGGCCTGGACCAGACAGTTCCTTGCACCCAGGCCTATGGTGCACTTTTAAGTTTAGGACTGTGATTGTGCAGGCCTTTCCTGCTGTCCCCTCCCTCTTCTCTCTCTTCTCCCCACCACATCTCCACTTCCTCCCTGTCCCTAAGCAACATTCCCAGACCTTCCCGCCTTCCTTTTTCCTGCTTCCTTCCATCTTTTTTTTTTAAACATCACAACCACTCCATCCTCGAGAAAAAAAAAATCAAGCAATACTGGTCTAACAAAATGAAAAAGTTAAAACCTTGGTGCTGGCTCTGGCTAGGCAGTAACCATGGGCACCAAAATGGTTGTTTCCTGTGTCTCTCTTGGGGCATTCCCATGTATCCTCAGAGATAATGGAAGGACAGGAGCAGAGAAGGAAAGAGAAGAGAGTAGTGTCCACATGCCTGGAGCAGTTCTGCATGCTCTGCCCTGCAGTCTGTCTCTCACACTAAAGCATGGAGTGCAATGTTTTAACCTTTGCACTATGTGAGACCAGCATCCCAGGGACTGAATGTGTTTTCACTTAGCTGCTCTTTGTACTTCATGAACACAGACATGTGTGTAATCCATGTGTGTAATCCCAGCAACAGGATAGACAAGAGTTTGGGGCTAACCTTGACTACACAGAGAGATCCTACCTCAAAATCAAAAAGCAACCAAACATTCCTGAGAGATATTTGGGGAGGGTCTATATGATTGGTTGAATATTTTCCCCTGAGAACTATTTAAACTGTCTTACTGGGAACTCAGGACACCCTTGCATGGAATCCAGTTAACAGAAAGCCACATGACACGTGGCCAGCAGGCAAGGCCAGCACAATCACAATCTCGTTTTGATGACTACACTAATCAAGGGAGGAATGTCAGGTAAAAGAATTCAGTGACTTGGGAAGTTCAAGGTGTTTCTCTGTGGGCTGAGGCTTAGAGATTTCTGGTTGGATTGGTCCACACCTTAGAGTACTGGGTGGGCTCCATGCCACACAGGAAACAATGTAGCCTTCCCTGGGCACTGACATATTCAGTGGGCTCTGGAAAGCTTTCTCAGCACTCCTTCTGCAGGATGTCACTCCCCACATTACAGTGAGGACTTTGCCTGCCCCAGCCTCACATGACATATGTTTTCTGCTAAGTGGATTCCACACCAGGTTGTCCTGAGCCTCATAGACAATCTACAGTCAATTCTACAGTCATCTGATTAGCCTTTGTATGGTGATATCACATGAGGTAGAAACAAAGGCTCATACACATTTTACTTCTTTTTTCTGCAGCACTTGCCTATGTGTACACGGGTATATCAAAGTAAGAGGTCTGCCTCAAGTGTTGTTCCTCAGGTACCAGACACATTACTTTGTTTGTTTTGTTACTTCAGAAGGCATCTTTTCCTGTCCGTTGCTAGCTGATTAGGCTAGGCTACCTGGCAAGTAAGCCACAGGGATGTGCCTGTCTCTGCCTCCCTACTCAGGGCTTACTGGCTCATGGTACCATTCCTCACTTCTTTATATGGGTTCTGAGAACTAAAGTTCTCCTGTTGGCCAGGCAAACACTTTACCACCTGAACAAGCCAGGATGGGGTGGTTTACCGTCTACATGGTAAATAATCCCTAAGAACCTCCCATATCATTTATGGAAATGAGAGAAATCAGTTTTGCTTTCATTTTGGTGAGCACTGAACTAATGAAGGGAAGCAATGCCAAATGACAATTTCAGTGGCATGGGGAGTTGGGGGTGTTTATTCTGTAGGCTGGAGAATCCTGGATGCAATGGTCCATACCTTAGAGATCTGGGGTAATGCCATGCCAGGAAAAAATTGTAGCCTGCCCTGGGAGTGAGGTAGAGAGTTACCATATTCAGTGTTCATTGTGGTGCTTCATCAGCATGCCTACTGCAGGGCCTGACCTCTCTGCTGGGCCACTGTCCTTTCTAAGTGCACAGTCATGGCCACCGCCTGACAGGCATGACAAGAAGACAGACAATGGCCAAGAAGGAAACACTCACAGAGGAGAAAATGCACTCATTCAAGGCATTTAGAGGTCAGGGATGTCATGTCTTATGTCGAATTCCAGGATGCATGGGGTAGTTTTTAAGTCATGCATATTTAACAAGAAATGTAAGGAATGGCTATTAGCAACTTGGGGTATAAACATATCCCTAAGAATCAATGGCCATTTGGTTGCAGAACCTAACATATACAAAGCTTTTTTTGCTACGAAGTTTTACATCAACTTTTACAAGCTTTAGATCATTAAAGTTGGATAGAATGTCATGAGACTGAATGCAAAGATTGAAGAGACTCTTGAGATAATAGAATCACACAGGGGTCTGCACTCAGGAGACAAATTAACCTGAGTCCTGGGTTCCTCCCAAAGAGGTTTGAAAACAATTGGCCTCTCAAAAGTGGTGCCAACCTCAAAGTACCTAACAATTTGTGGGTATTGTTGTTGCTGCTGTTGTTGTTGTATCAGTGAAAGAGGGTACCTTCTCCAGAGGAAGAGTGGTTAAAAGTAATGCCATTTTAACTGTAATCAGATCCGCTATGACTATGAACGTAGGTAAGGAGAAGGAATAATCATAGGGTGTGTTATAAGTCCAACTAAAGCATGTTTCTAGTATTAGTCATCCTAGTAATCTTTTCCACTGGTTCCTTCTGAGTAGCATATGTATGCTTCTATAAATCACAAGGATCCTTACAAAGTCTATAATAGTTTATGCTTGTGAATATGGTAGTACTAATTAGGCAATTTCATAAAAGTCAAGAACTTTAATCCTAGACAGGTTGCCATCAATGTTCAAGTTAATGAGAATGTAATTGAACTTCCCTGCTTCAGATTAAGCACCTGCACTGGGCTATAGCATGGCATGCTTGTGGATTAAGATGACAATGTAGGCAATCATCTGGTACATCAGGCACATACTTTCTTGTGAGTGCTTAAGCCTGTATGATTGAAATAACAGTTGCTGGGACTTCATAAGAAGCACTGGAGAACACTGAACATGTTAACATAGTCAGCCTCAAATAAAAGGGGGGTCTGGGTGATTATCCTAGGATATTTTACATTGTCACATTTTTAAAACACCTACCATTCGTTCTTGCATTCATGTATGGATCCTTCTTCTCCTTCTTAGAAAGGGGAACAAAATACCCAGAGGAAGAGATACAGAGACAAAGTGTGGAACAGAGACTGAGGGAAAGACAGTCCAGAGACTGGCTCACCTAGGCATCCATTCCATATACTGTTATAAACCCAGACACTATTTTGGATTCCAAAAAGTACTTGCCGACAGGAGCCTGATATACATTTCACATGGGAGTCTCTGCTACTGCACAACAAATACAGAGGACTGCCTTGTTGGACATCAAAGGGAGGAGAGGCCCTTGGTCCTGAGAATATTCCATGCCCCAGTATATGGGAATTCCTAGACAGGGAAACTGGAGTGGGTGGATTGGTGAGCAGGGGAAGGGAGATGGGTTAGGGGATTTTCAGGGGGGAAATCAGGAAAGGGGGAAACATTTGAAATGTAAATAAAGAATATATCTAATAAAATTTTTTTAAAAAATAAATCAATCTGGTGGATTGTAAGAAAATTGGAAATGATTTTACATGAATACACAAATACTTCACTACTGGGCATATATACAAAAAATGTTCCTACATATTAAAAGTACATATATTCCACTAAGTTTATAGCACCCTTATTGATAATAGTCAGAAGCTGGGAAGAACCCAGAAGACCTTCTACAGAAGAATGCATACAGAAAATATGGTTACAGAATGGAATACTAATAAGCAATTAAAAACAATAACTTCTTAAAATTTGTAGGCAAATGGATGGAACCAGAAAATATCATCCTGAGTGAGATAACACAGACAGTAGGAACATACATGGTAGGTGTTTACTGAGAGGGGGATATTTGCCCTAAAGTTCACAATGCACATGATACAACCTGCAGACGTTATAGAGCTCCTAAGGAAGGGAGACCTGGTTATGGTCAATGCTTCAGTCCTGCATTGAGGGGCAGACAGGATGATCTTGGGAGGTGGAGGTAGAGGAGATCTGGGAGGGAGAGAGGAGAAGAAGGATATAAGCGGCAGTATCAGGTACTGGAGAGGATGGAAGCGAGGTACAGAGGGTTTGAAAAAGGAACAAAAATATGTAGCAGGGAGAAGAGGAACTGGGGATAATCACGTGAGGGAACTCGGCACCAGGGAAATGTAAGGACACAAAGCGTTATGACATTAGCGGAATTGTGCAGAGAAGGGGGAAAGAGAAATTGTAGAGACCACCTTCAGTGAATAGGTGCATTTCCATCCACCACCAACATAACCCTCCTGAAACCCCTCAGTCAAGGGATGGTGCCATCCATCTTTCATAAAGTTTGTAAACCAGAAATTTTCCTAAGCAAAATAAGAGCAGAAAAAGCAAATGGAGCAGAGACTGAAGAAAGGGCCATCCAGGGACTGCCCTATGCTGGAATCCATCAAGTCTACAGACAGGAAACCAGACACTGTTGGTGTAGTCAAGAGGTGCTTCTGCCTAGGAACCACTTGAGAAGGTTCTTAGGGAAATCCTTCCAAAAACTGACCCTTGGAGCCAAACATTAGACTGAGATCAGGGAACCCGGTGGGGAGCTTGGGGAAAACCTAGAGGAGCAGATGGGGATTCCAACTCCATTGGAAGAACAACATATGCTGCCAGGATCACCTAGTGCTCCCAGTTACTAGACCACAAACCCAGGAGTGTTAAGGGAGAGATCTATAGCTCCAGATACATTGTAGCAGAGGATAGACTTGCCTGACAGCAAGGGTAGGAAGGCCGTTCATCCTGTGGAGGTTTGATGCCCCAGTGTAGTGGGATGCAGAAGCAGTGGGGCAGGAGAAGGTAGGGGGTGGTGAAGTGGCCTCGTACAGGCAAAGGGGAAAGGAAAGGGCAGATGTGAGTGGAGGGGAGGTTGAAATGATATCCAGGAAGCAGAATATCATTTGAGATGTAATTGATGGAATGATTAAAGAATAAATTTAAAACAATGCACATGTGCCAGGCATTTAATTTTAACAATGAAGACTCAGGAGCCAGATGCTGGTGTGACAACCTGGAAGGTCAGAAAGGCAGGGAAAGCCCTCAGCTGACCTTCCTATTCCTCTGATTTCCCAGAAGGAAAGCATTCTTTATCCCTCTCCATATTTTTATCCCTAAGAACGCCTTGACTCAACCCATCTTAGACATAATAGTGCATATTGACCTTGGATTAGATGGATCCTTGGTGAAGCTTATAGATGTGGAATTTCATAAGTTTAAAATCCTGACAACATAAAGAACATAACATGGGACAATGGTCAGCATAACCGTGATTTGAATCAAGATTAAGGCTAGCAAGATCTGGGCCCTGAGGAAGTATATCAAGACAAATCTGGGATAGTGGTATATGAACTCTACCCTGGATAAAACTCACAAATGTGAGATGGGAGAAGGATGTATTGTTAAATAGCACACTAAGTTCACATTGTGTTTGCTTGATTTAATCTCAGGACAAGGAAGTGCAGTATCTCTGATGGCTTCTCTCTAGCCCCTTGAAAGGTTCACTAAGCTGTAGCCTCAGCACTTGATACTTCATGATGAGACAACAGCACTCAGGGAAGCTAGAGATTGTCATTGGCACAGTATCATGCTAGCAGCAGAGGGTATTACTCAGTTATTCAGAAGGTGGTACCCATTATCATTTGTTCTTAATATGAACCCAGGTAAAGAGAGAACAAGGTCTGTAGAACAGAAAGATCATTTGCACTTCTCTGTCTTCCCAGCAAGAAATACTTGTAGAGAGAGACTGGTAAGTTCTTTATAATAGACAAAAATTGGTAGGTAAGGCCTTGGATGTAATGTGAGTTTCAGTGTTGTTTTCTGAAACAGGGTCTCAAATATTCCATGTTGTCTTCTACCTGGCTGCCCAGGTAAACATTCACCTCAGATAATCCTGTTTCCACTTTCCTATTCCTAGGCTTACAAATGTTGTTCATAGGAATGTTCTGAAAGCACTAGTCAGTGATAGAGACCTGGGTTTTCTAAAGCTGAGGTGTGTACCCACCAGTGTAATTACCGCCAGTTAATCTATGTCTGCTCCCTAGTTCAGCTTGTTGCTGTAATGTGCCTGCCAATCACTGGCACAGAAAAATAACTTGTCTTAAAGCAAGTTCATTTTGATCACATATTCTTATGTTCTTTATGGCATTTATTAATCTAACAATGTTCCACAAAGCTTTACATAGGACCCATCAAATTAACAGCAAATGTACACTGTTATATTTAAATGGCCTGATCAGAACTCAGTATTGGACACTTTCTGTAAATTCATATGAGCTACTTTTACTTTATCTTTATTTGTAATGGTTTTATTTTTTGCTTTATAGATTGAGAAAGATTTCTGGGGTCATGGCTCACCTCCCAAAATCTTTGCTATGGTTCTATTCAATCAGTATAAGGATCTGCATTCGTTAAATCATCCATTTTGCACAGATATATATGTTTATCTGGTTTTGGGGGTCAATCATGAAACCAAAAACAAGATGTTAGGCCCTTGCTCTGTTCACTTACCTATATCTATTGCATTTCCATACACCCTTAACTCTGTTGACTATATTATTTTTTTCTGACAAAAATCTCATTTTATAACTTACAGAGGTCTGTAAGCAATCCTCCTTTGATTACTCTGGTTCACAGAGTATGATGAGAGCCTCATACTCAGCCTGAGGGTCTTTTCATTGGTGGCTCCAATATTTTACTATCCTCTGCCAACAGATCTCAAGAATTTTGCCCCCACAATGAAGATTACAACTCTATCTCTCCTAAGGAATCTTGGGACAAGTTTCAAATGTTAAGCACAATACTTCATGAATATAACCTCTAACACACACTCACATAGCAACATGTTATATACCCTCTGCCTGGATGTGATTTCATGCAACTGTACCTGATAAGAAAGGAGAAATTTGTGGCTTCATAGTCAAACTGGTATGAAATCTTAGTAGATTTTAATGTCTCATATTCCTGACTGAGGGAAATTTGAGGTAGTATGTGTGAAGTGTTTGAATAAGAAACACATTACTGTGAAGTGTTTGAATAAGAAACACTCAGATACATGGGGATGATTTATGTGTTGCCAATCAGGCCTAGAGCAAACCCTGTCTTTAGAAAGTGGATGGGCTCAAAGGCTATGACCTAGGAGATTCTCCAAGAAAGCACACCTTAGTTTACTGTCAGTATAGTGAAAAAAATTAGCAAGAAGCCAATGCCATAACCCATGACATCAGCATTCCATTCATGAACATTCTATTGTCTCCTGGAGAGTTCTTGGCATTAGCTGTGATCTCACCAGTGTTGTAGCAACAGGAGAAGCACTGAAGTTACTCACTTTGTAGAGGATACTTAGATGAACATGTTTGCCAAACTCTGCAAACATTTTGGAAGAGCCAGTGTGGATGGAAGAGAGACTAGAGAGAGGAGGAAGGAAGTTGGCCTTTCATCTGAGAGTAATGAAGGACTAAGAATGTGTTTTGGGGGAATGTGGATTAAGTACTGGGAAAGGAAGTTGAGCTTCCTGGCAGAGTGGCTGACCTGGCCTTTCTAGCAAAGGGGCAAAGGAATTGAAGCTTCTTGGAAACAAAAGAATTTCCATGATTGTCACAACTCTTGAACATCAAGGATGTGAGAACATTATTTTCTACATCCCTTAAAGCAGGAGAGGCCAGGCCAAAGCTTTAATGATGAGAACTCCAAGTCTTTACTTTCTCTGGGTGTTCTGGACATGGAAAGAATGAGACCATCAAGAGTCACAGAGGGAATTACCTAGGCCAATGTAGCGCAGGGCACCACTGCTTTTCCTCCCATGGGTTCTTTTAACTTCAGCTTTTCTCTGACAGTAGTACCAGGGAAAGAGTTGTGCTCCTGGGAATAATGTTTTGATCTCAGAAGTCCTCTGACCTCCACTCCATAACAGAGTTCCCACCATAGCTATTTTTATCACTAGACATATGTGGCAGGCATTTCTGTACTGTAACCAAAGACCTGTAAGTGTTGATACACTCAGTCAGAGATTAGATCCTCTTGCCATCTCTGGGGTGTTTGTTGTTTCAGTAGAGGAAATTAATCAATGTGTTGGCCATGTTCTCCCCATGCATGACCTTGGAAGGCCATGTCCTGGGACTAGAGTAACAGGGCAGGAGATCTGAGCATCTCCAAGAACTGAAGTAAATGTGGATAGTGAATTTATCATCTGACATGTGAAACCACAGGATTGAAGGTTCTCAAACCAAGATACACCCCTAGCAGTTGTCAATAAGCCAAGAGAAGTCATCTCTCTGGTCATCATAAGCATGTGTATGGAGAAAGAGTACACACCTGTATGCTTACATCTCCTGGTCTCTGTACAGTGAAGGGAGACCTGAGATCCACTGAGGAGACATCTCGAGCAAAGACCATACTCTGTGTGTTGTCACTGGGTTCTAGGCATGTTGTCCTTCTTATGGGCCTCAGGGTCATCTGTATACACTTTGTGCATTGCCACCATGTAAGTTCACTTGTGTTATTCTCTCTACAGAGGCTGGCATGAACACATCATGCCATGCAACAATCCTAAGCAAGAAGCAGGCCAAGAAGGAAGAGAAGATGCTGACCAGAGAGCTGCAGCTTGTTACCCAAGAGAGAAATCTTCTAAGAGAACGCCTGATGTATGTCACAGAGGGAGCCATCAATAAGAGGTATGCATTCCTCCAAATTCTGTGTTATTTGTCTGGTATCACCAGTGTCATGATAATCTTTTTAAGGTGGTTCATCCTATAAAGATATATCTTCATGATGTCCCTGTACCCAATCTCATGTGCCTAAATACATCTTAGAAGAGAGAGAGAACCTGAAACAGGGTCAGGACTGAGATGGGAAATAGTCCCTTCTGATCCCTCCAATTGAAAAGAGAATTCAGGGATAGAGGCTATAGAAAGGGAGTTTCCAGAGTGTGCATGGAAAGACCTCGACAGGAGGTGGCTTTGTGAGGCGCTAGGACTTGAGAGTTTGTGGTGAGTTTTTGTACATGCCTGGCAGTAAAGTGAGTGAAGGAAGCTCCTGGATGCACCTGGAGGACCCTTGTCCCACATTGTTCATCTCAGTGCTTGATTGGACACCCGAGGTTCATGCCTGTTCCTATTTTTCTGTGTGCCTTATACTCTGAGAGTTCAAGATGCTTTTGTTCTCAATGCTTCTGTCTCTGAATCATGTTCTCTCTCATTCTTTGACTCTGTCTCCTTTTCTAATTCTCAATTGTATACCCAAGATTGTGTGTGTGTGTGTGCACATGATTGTGTTTTCTCCTGTGTATGAATTTTTCTTGTTTATATTTCTCTCCACTCTGAAATTCAGGGATCTGTGAAATACTGTATATTCTGAGACAGTACTGGTTCTACTGGTTCTTAATTTAATATCTCTGTTTCTGTCTCTGTCTCTGTTTCTCACTCTCTGGCTGTGTCCCTTTACCCTTCTTCTTTCTCTGTGGCATTCTGTGTGTGTGCACATGTACATATGTGCTTATGCTGGGCCATTATAAAACATTTGAGATGGATGGTCTAATCTCTAGAATTATGTATAATGTCTGCCTCTGAAGAAGTAATTATCTAGGATTTAGAATCCTTTTGTCTAAACAGAGAAATATATAATCACAGGTATGTAGTAGGAAAAGTCCTGTGGCCTAGGCTACTGAGAGCACACGGCACTAGACTGCCCTTCCAGCACAACTGAGTGAACACACAGAGCCCGGGCACCATCCAGCTGGATGCCTACATTCTGCTGTCCTTAGGACAGAATAAAAGTTTCCAAAGATGAAGAAGATCCCAGCATGTAGAACCCAGGAATTGACCTTCCATGGCTGGGGTAATACAAGACCTAGTCTGAGTTCATGTGTTCCTAAAAGCAAAGGTTCATGGAGATCTGTCTTCCTGGGGACAGGCCCTACTATACACCAAATCCATTCTATGAAAAATTAAAGTTAAAAGAGAGGGAGATCATGTCATTTCTACAAAACTTAGAGATGGAGAACATTGAGGCCCGACAGAAATTCGAGGAGCACAAGAAGGAGATCAACTTCTATCGGTAAGTATTGTTCAGGGAGTCCACCATGTATGGAATGGATGTTTCTGCCTTCCTTGATTCTGGACTGGAGAGTCTGCAGGACTGGTTCTGTCTGTTCTGCTTTTTAGTAATCAGTGTGCATTGGGACTTTTGGAATCACTTTTCAAAATCTCTAAGAGACTCCTTACTTCATTACTCCTACAGGCATTGTCTAGGCATCCACAGGAGCCTCTCAATAGAAGAGTGATACATATGATGAGAAATGTATTATACATTACTAGGTCTGTGGGGCACAGGTATGGTTTTACAGAGCCGAATGTGATGCAACACAAGAATAGAATGTCCTCCTCTTGGTTCTACTGACCGATGTTGAGGGGATTTGCAAACTACAAAGTGATATTGCTGAAATGCATTGCAGTGTCATGGATAGTTGGAGATCCCTCTTTCTTTTGCTGAGATATGCAACCCTTTGGTGTTTGGTCTGCAGCAATAATTTTTTTCTTTCCTCAATTTGCTATTTGCACTTTGTGCAGCTCTCATGGATATATTAGGTCTCCATGGGAACCTGTACCCTAGTGGGGTTAATGGGACCTTGATGTAGGAATGGGAGAAAGAGCCTGCAGGATCTTACTGTGCAGATTGTGTTTCCAGGAACCTGGAGAGCTGCCTCCTGATACAGAAAGACATTATGAATAAGAGGTTGGCCGAACTGAAGCAGGAGAACAAGGAAGTACATGCTGATTGGACCATCATTCAGCAATACCTGATTGACTTGAATCTGAGTGATAAATTCGAAAAGGAGAAGGCCAGAATTCTCCAGGACCAACAACATCAGGTAAGTTTAAGCAGCTCAGTTTGGCTATTACTGACTGAGAACATTTGCCCACTGCATCCATTTTTGCTTTCACCCAGCATTTTCTAATCCACACCCCCAAGGAGCCACCTACCTCATGGAATGTAGTTGTTCATTGCTCAGTCTATGCACAAGTATTCTGAGATGTTAGTCCCTTGTGAGAAACTGAAGTATTGGCAAGTATACCTTGCTACTCCTCTTTAATGTGAAGACTAGTAAGGATGAAAGATCAATAACATGCCAGTTTCCTCCATGTGGTAATGATAGGTGGGATGCTTTGCAGAGCTTAGAACAAGTTAGTTCTAGGTCCTGCAACAGAGGTCATGAAAGGATCATGTGACTTCCAAAATGGAAACATCTTACAGGGTTAAAATGCAAATGAAAATACAAAATATTTGCTGCTCATTGTCATTGATCTGGGTGCCCTGTGGCATTTTCCTTACTTCCTGCAACACAATTAGGTCTCTTCCAATTGCCCATTTCTTTTTTTTTTAATTTTTTTTAATTCGATATAATTTATTTACATTTCAAATGATTTCCCCTTTCCTAGCCCCCCACTCCCCGAAAGTCCCGTAAGCCCCCTTCTCTTCCCCTGTCCTCCCAGCCACCCCTTCCCACTTCCCCGTGCTGGTTTTGCCGAATACTGTTTCACTGAGTCTTTCCAGAACCAGGGGCCACTCCTCCTTTCTTCTTGTACCTCATTTGATGTGTGGATTATGTTTTGGGTATTCCAGTTTTCTAGGTTAATAACCACTTATTAGTGATTGCATACCATGATTCACCTTTTGAGTCTGTGTTACCTCACTTAGTATGATGTTCTTGTTATGCACTGATGGAAGTCTGAGTAGCAGCTTGTCAGCCCATGTATTTAGTAAATGTTATGGATATTTTGCCCTGCCTCAACTTATAACCCCAATGGTGTCAGTTAAATGGTCAATGGTAACATTCCTGTTGAGTTGGTGGGAAGTAGCAGCCTGACAGCTGACATTTAGTTCCTGACCAAGCTTCTGTCTTAATAAGACCCTTCCTCTTCTAGGTCTCCAAAACTGTAGCAAAAGCTGAAATTTCCACAGCCCAGGAAGAGGGCCTACTGCAGAATGAGTTGCCACCTCAGGAGCCCCCTGCTGAGCTCCATTCTCAACAGCCAAAAAACTCCTTGGAGGAATCTTCTTCTACATAATTCAATTCCTCATGGTGAATAGGCCCTAAATACCTAGCCAGTGAGCCACCCAATGTATAAGTTATTCCCTTTCCTGTTCTGAAAACACCCCTTGAGAGATAACTGAGGTGACTGCCCTGCCAAAATATGTACAAGAGGAGAAACACGCTGTACATCTGTGTTGCTAAAATCACAGTGAGAGATCTTTGTTTCATATAGTAATTGTCATTTGAAGCCTATTTTCTTTAAATTGTATTTCTGAGGAATAAAAATTTATTTGTGACTCGAGACTCTTAAGACAATGTTTCTTATTCATGTGTTCTGTCCTCTTCTGTAGACCTAGATCTCACAGTCAGAGATGGATCTCTGTAAGCTCTAGGCAGCCTGAGCTACAGAGTGAATTCAGACTCAACTAGGTTATATAAGGCAATGTCTTTCTGTATGAATATTGTGGTTTCCCCCAATGAAACATAGTTTATGATTTAATTACTGCCATAATAGATCCATGCTATCATGTATTCTCATGTATAGTTGTTATTGTCATTGATCATGCATTTTCTGGTTTTTGTTTTGTTTGGTTTGGTTTGGTTTGGTGGCTTTATTTAGATTCATATTTATTATTAATGACAATTGTGTGCTTTCCTACTGTATGTATGTGACCTGCCTGTGTGCAGTTGCCTCAGAAGCAGGAAGAAGGAATAATTCCTCCTGTTGTAGATTTTGCCCTTCCCCTTCCCCCAGCAGCCATTTTAGCAGGAATTCCAGACCTCAGTGCTTGCCACAATCTCCTACACATATAGTGGAGTGCTCAGACCAAGGTGAAGTCCAGCGTTCTTCCAGATCTACAATTCCCTGATTTAAGCAGGCTACCCAACTAGCAGTGGAGAGTTGGAGCCAACACAGGATGAGCAGACTCTCAAACCTTGGGGGAAAGAATCTTGCCCCCCAACCTTAAATTCTTAGTCACCAATTAAAACTTGGACCTTGATCAGCAATCTGTGGTCATGGTCTCCTTCCTTTCTCACTGCCTTCCCATTCATCCCCAGCTTCCCTTCTAGGTAATGCATTCGATATAACTGCAGGCAGTTGCAGTAGATGATTGTTAGGTACCATGTTGGTCTTCTGTCAGCATTAGATTTTCTAACCTGTTAGTCTTAATCACATCTCCTACACTTGGCTCTTGTCCTTCCATATCATGTGATATGTTATGTGGACTGTACCACATAAAATTGAGTGCAGACATCTCAGGAGACTTTTAGGTACCACTATTTAAGCTGCACATGCTCACGGTTTTATGCTGCCAGGCATCAGTACAGGTCTCTGATATTAGCACTGCTCTTTGGGCATTTAGGTTTGGCCCCAGTAATCTTATTTTCATATTTAGTGCAGATTTTCCCCCTCTGATCTGGGATGACACTGTAAACTAGGCATATATGTGAAATTCAGAATGGAGACTAGCCTCCTATAGGCTGTGCTGGGATAATGAATCACTCTTGCTAACAAAAAAAAAAAAAATGAGTGCAGATCTACGAGCTTTGAGCAGCCACAGAGAAGGGAGCCTGCAGCTGTGAGCACATGTGTCCACTGGAAAGCATGACTGTGCAAGTGTGGAACCTAGGAGGGACAGGTAGAGCTGCTCTTTTGCCAAAGAAGTTCTGAGAAGATATGGATAGTTCCTTCCTAGTGACTCTTACTTTTTGAATGGAACTGACTAACTGATATCTTAGGAGAGTCAGAGTGTTAAAAATGTCAAGGAAGTAAGCCAGTGGGTCCACAAACAGCTACTGGAAAACCAGAGCATTTAGCTCAGCCTCCAGAGCATCAGGGTAGAGAGGCTTTGGTTACTCTCTACCTTAGGTCCTCTGGCTTTTATGAGCTGATTCTTATGGAGAAAGAGTCATCAGTAGCACAATGGGAACAAGGTGAGACATGATTTAGAACAAACTACCAGGCTACTATTGTATTTGTGGGGTTTCCTTGAGCATCGTAGAACACATAAGTGGTCTGGGTCTTGATAAGCCTACTCACATATGGGTTATCACAGTTTTTGGTTTGGTTGATAGACACTAGCAGATGCATACATTGTGAGATGATATTTCATGTCAGTTCTAATAAGACTAAATTGTCTTCAATGTACAATGTGAAATACCCAGCTGTATTTTCTCTCCCCGCTAACTGAACTGTTCCCAGGCTTAAAAGCATTCTGTCATTCTTTCTGACTGACCTCTGACAAACAGAGGTTTGTACAGGGCTCTGTTAATGTCTCATGGCAACTTGCAGATAACACTGACATGATGGAATAGCTAAATACATTCTAAATGCTGGCTGTATAATGTGTCCAGTAAAGGTGTGGTATACATCATCCACACACAAAACAGCAAGAGCTTCATTTATTGCATGATCCAGTTCCCAATGTCAGGCAAAACCTGAAACCACTGAGAGATAGGATTTGATGACAGGAAATAAAATCTGGGCTGAAAAAAGAGAATAATATAAATAGTCAAGGAAATGAAGAGCTGGTACTTTGATAAAATCAGCAAAGCAGACAACACCTTCTCTAAACTAATCAAAAGGCACAACGAAAACACCCAAATTATCAAAATCAGCAATGAAAAGGGGGATATAACGATAGACACTGGGGGCATGAAAAAAATCAGTAGTTCTAATTTCAGAAGCCTAAACTCCAAAAAAAATGGATAATCTAAATGACTTTCTAGACAGATATCAATTATCCAACCTCAATCCAGATCTGAAAAGTGATAAAGTAATCTTATAACTCCTAATGAAATAGAAATAGTCATCAAAAGACTCCCGAAATAAATAGCAAAAGTCCAAATGATTTTAATGTAGAACTCTTCCAGAATTTTAAAAAAGTGCTAATACCAACAATCTTCAAAGAGTTCCAGTGAATAAAAATAGATGAAATATTGCCAAACTCAATCTCTAGGGCCACAATCAAACTGATAAAGCACACAAATATTCATCATGAAAAAGGTATTCAGAACAATTTCCATGATGAACATTGAGGTATAACTATTCCATAAATTATTTGCAAACAGAATCCAAGGACATACAAAAGACATTCTCTACCTTGATCAAGTAGGCTTCTTTTCAAGAATGCAAGCATGGTACAATATAGGAAAACACTGCAATGCAATCTACCAATTAACCACAATGAAAGAAATATAACCATATGATCATTAGATGGATAAAATATCACTGGCAAGATCAAACTCACCTTCATGTTAAAAGTCCTGTAGTACAGGGATAAAAGGCAAATAACTAAACATAATAAAATTAATAAACATCAAGTCTATAGAAATCATCAAATTCAATGGAGAGAAACTTAAAGCTCTTTCACTAAAATCAAGGCAAGGAATGGCTACTCACTCTCTCACAATATATTCATTAGAGTCCTTTAATTTCTAGTGAGAGCAATCATAAACCAAAACGACATCAAGAGGATAGAAAAGCTAAAGGAAAACGTTAAAGTACTGAATTTGCAAATGATGTGATTCCAAAGATGTACCAGAGAAGTACAGCTGATAAACAACTACAGCAAAGTATCTAGATACAAAATGAATTATAAAAGTCAGTAGACATCTTTATTGAAATGGTATAGGCTGAAAAATAAATTGGGATTGCAACATCTTAAGATACACAGAAATATATTTTTTTTAATTTCCTCAGCTTCTGTTCTTATTTTTCCCCCTTCATTTCGGGTTAGTCTAGCTAAAGTTTATCTATCTTGTTGATTTTCTCAAAGAAACAGCTCCTGGTTTTCTTGATTATTAGTATAGTTCTTTCTGTTTCAACGTGGTTGATTTCAGCCCTGATTTTGATGATTTCCTGCATTCTACTCCTCATGCAATACACAGGGTGTATTAGCTTCTTTCTGTTCTAAAGCTCTCAGGTGTGCTATTAAGCTGCTAGTGTATGCTGTCTCCAGTTTCTTTTTGGAAGCTCTCAGAACTATGAATTTTATACTTAGCACTGCTTTCATTGTGTACCATAAATTTGAATATGTTGTGCCTTCATCTTCATTAAATTCTAAAATGTCTTATTTCTTCCTTGACCAACTTACATTGAGTAGGATATTGTTCTGCTTCCAAGTGTATGTGGGTTTTCTGTTTTTTTTGTTGCTATTGAAGACCAGCCTTAGTCCATGGAGATCTAATAGGATGCATCAGATTATTTCAATTTTCTTGTATCAGTTCAAGCTTTTTTTGTGATCAAGAGGATGGTGAACTTTGTAGCATGTACCATGAGGTGCTGTGAAGAAGGTATATTCTTCTATGTTAGGATGAAATATTCTTTCAATATCTATTATTCCATTGTCAGTAACAGCTGTTAGTTTCATTCTGTCTCTGTTAACTTTGGTTTTCCATGGACTGTCCAATGATTAGAATGTGGTGTTGAAGTCTCCACACCATTATTGTGTGAGATGCAATGCATGCTTTTACCTTTAGTAAAATTTATTTTATGAATGTGGGTGCCCTGGCATTTGGAACATAGATGTTCAGAAATGGAAACTTAGAGTTGCAGTTTGAGAAGCCGTGTTTTTGTCTTGCGTTAGTCTGGTACTTTCTCAGTATGACATTTTTAAATGACAGTAGATATCCTGTGATTTTTAGACATATGTGATCTACATCTTCTTTGATTTTATAGGGGATTATACTTAAGAGAATGTGTGTATGCAAGAAGAGACAATGAATTTGGACTTTTAATATTCTTGAACCTCCTAGGGTCTATGGGACATCTGAGTTTGATTAAGTATATTTTCTGTTATGGTATCGATAGGTATGGCCACAATAGACTCATCCATTTGAACAAACTTATATTAGCCAGGTAGTGGAATGTGTGGTTTCAATATACTTGACTAAAGCAATAGCACTGTTAAAAGGTGTGACCTCCTTGGAGTAGATGTGTGACAGTGGGGTTGGGCTTTGAGGACCTCCTTGTGGCTATATGCTAGATAGCCTTCACCTGTTTGCATGCAGAAGACACCCCTCCTTCTCACAGTTCCTCCAGTGCCTCCATCTTGTACTCTGCTCTACTTTCAAGGATGATAATGGACTGAACTTCAGAACATGTCCGTCAGTCCCAATTAAATGTTGTCCCTTATAACAAATTTGCTTTGGTCATTGTGTCTTTTCACAGTAATGGAAAATGTAAATAACACACCGTTTTGCTTTTCTATATGAATGTAAGAAGGGTTCTATCAAGAACTGTAATTAATTGTTTTAAACTTTTGATGGGAATGCATTGAATCTGATACAATGAAAACTTTAAGACACAGAAAAAATTGAATAAGAAACCAGAAAATGGAATGCCTTTCAATGTTCAAATATAATAGGATTAATATTGCTATATGGAATCCTACTATAATCAATATAAAGGTTTAAATGCATCCCATCATAATTCCAATAAAAAGCTTCATTGTATAAGGGAAAAAGAATCTAAAAACTAATACAGAATCACAAATGAGCAGGGTAGTCCAGATAATCTTAAATAATAAAACAGTAAAACAGAGGTGGACCCATTACCATTCATAATTTCTAGTAGATTACAAGTCATAGTATTAAAAACAACATGTTAATATCATAAGAACAGACACATTGACTAATGGAGTAATAGTGAGAACCCTGATATTAGGCTATGCTCTTACATCCATCTGGGTTTTGACAAAGAGGCAAAACAAACAAACAAATCACACACACACACACACACACACACATGAGTAGCTGTTTTCAACCTGTGTGTTGCAACTACTTTGGGGGGAGCTCATATATCAGATATATTATATATCAGATATTAACATTACAATTCATAACTGTAGCAAAATTACAGTTATGACTTTAAGTCATAACTGTAAATAAAAGCAACAAAATAATTTTGTAGTTGGAGATTGGTCACCACAAGAGAAACAAGTGTACTAAAGGGTTGAATCATTATGAAGGCTGAGAACCCTTGCATTTTAAATGGAGTTAACCTGCAGCAGGAGAACAATAAATTTAAAGACACCCAGTCTAGGAAATACAAATTCTATCACCAGATTGATGTTACTTCTTTTGAAATTGTTGTTCAGTGGTTTTCCATAGATACCTTCCCATCCATACACATTACAGACTGGCTATTGCTCTTGGTCACCATCCAGAGTTCGATAGTCAACCCTATTGTTGAAGATATTAGTAAATTGAGTCATGAGAAATTTAGAAACCAAGATGATATAAACCTGGAAGTTTTATTACTGGTGGCTAACTTTTATACTTGTGTGGGGGTTTTTTTGTATATGTTTGGCCCAGGGATTGGCACAATTGGAGGTTTGGTCTTGTTGGAGTAGGTATGGCCTTGTTGAAAAAGTAAGTCATTATGGGGGTGGCCTTTGAGAGTTTCTTTCTAGCTTCTGAGGACATCAGACCTCTCCTGTTTGCCTTCAGAACAAGATGTAGAACTCTTGGATCCTCCAGCACCATGCCTGCCTGGATGCTGTCATGCTCCCTGCCATGACTATAATGTACTGAACCTCTGAACTTGTAAGACATCCCCAATTAACTTCTATAAGTTTCAATGTGTCTCTGTTTAGTTTCTGTTTCCATGGTCTGCCCACTAATGAGAGTGGGGTGTTGAAATCTCCCACTATTATTGTATGAGGTGCAGTGTGTTCTTTGAGCTTTAATAAAGTTTCTTTTATGAATGTTGGTTTTTTTGCATTTGGAGCATAGATGTTCAGAATTGATTGTTCATAATGGTAAATGTTTCCTTAGACTAGTACGAAGTTTCTTTCCTTTTCCTTTTTTAAAAATTTTGGTTGAATGTTGATTTTAATCAATAGTAGAATGGCTACTGCAGCTTGTTTGGGGGACCATTTTCTTGGAAAATTGTTTCCCTGCCTTTTATTTTGAGGTAGTGTCTCTTTTTGTCACTGATGTGTGTTTCCTGTATACAGCAAAATACTGGGTTCTGGTTATGTATCCAGTCTGCTAGTCTATGTCTTTTATGGGGAAATTGAATTGATTAATATTAAGAGGTATTAAGGAAAAATGAGGTTTGTGTTGCTATCTTCTATTGGGTTTGTTGAGAGGAGATTAATTTCATGCTTTCACTTTTGAAAAAAAATGTATATTTTTTGAAGGATGAACTTTAAAATAAAAAGAAATCACACAACTGGATTACTTTATATACTTGAGCAAGCATTTTGTGAAATCCAATACATCTCAATGAAGCACTTACACACACACAGACACACACACACACACACACACACAGACACACAAACACAGACACACTTTTTAAACATATACATGCACACATTATTGCTTAGTTTATTTTGTTTCTAATTAGTGTGATCTCTACTTTTAGTGTCAACTTGAATACACCTGGAATAAACTGAAAAACAACCAACTGTGTACATTGAAAAACATTTTTCTTTTTATTTTATTTTATTTTATTTTTTATTTGATGTATTCTTTATTTACATTTCAAATGATTTCCCATTTTCAGGGTCCCCACTCCCACAAGTCCCTTAAGCCCTCTTCCCTGTTCCTCCATCAACTCCTTCCCACTTCCCTGTTCTGGTATTCCCATTTACTGTTGCATTGAGTCCTTCCAGAACCAGGGGCCACTCCTCTGTTCTTTTTGGACATCATTTAATATGTGGATTATTTCTTGGGTATTCCAAGTTTCTAGATTATTATCCACTTATCAGTGAGTGCATACCATGATTGATCGTTTGAGACTGGGTTACCTCACTTAGTATGATGTTCTCCAGCTCCATCCATTTGTATACGAATTTCATGAATTCATTGTTTCCAATGGCTAAATAGTACTCCATTGTGTAAATACACCACATTTTTTGTATCCATTCCTCTGTTGAGGGACACCTGGGTTGTTTCCAGCTTCTGGCTACTATAAATAGGGCTGCTATGAACATAGTGGAGCATGTGTCCTTATTACATGCTGGGGAATCCTCTGGGTATATGCCCAGGAGTGGTATAGCAGGGTCCTCCAGAAGTGCCATGCCCAGTTTTCTGAGGAACCGCCAGACTGATTTCCAAAGTGGTTGCACCATCTTACAATCCCACCAGCAGTGGAGGAGTGTTCCTCTTTCTCCACATCCTCGCCAGCACCTGCTGTCTCCTGAGTTTTTGACCTTAGCCATTCTGACTGGTGTGAGGTGAAATTTCAGGGTTGTTTTGATTTGCATTTCCCTAATGATTAATGATGTTGAACATTTCTTAAGGTGTTTCTCAGCCCTCTGAAGTTCTTCATGTGAAAAATCTTTGTTTAGTTCAGTACCCCACTAATGGGTTTATTTAGTTCTCTAGGTTCTACCTTCTTGAGTTCTCTGTATATATTAGATATTAGCCCTCTGTCAGCTTTAGGGTTGGTGAAGATCCTTTCCCAATCTGTTGGTTGATGTTTTGTCCTTTTGACAGTGTTCTTTGCCTTACAGAAACTTTGTACTTTTATGAGGTCCCATTTGTGAATTCCTGATCTTAGAGCATAAGCTATTGGTGTTCTATTGAGGAACTTTTCCCCTGGGCCCATGTCCTCAAGGGTCTTCCCCAGTTTCTTTTCTATTAGTTTCAGTGTGTCAGGTTTTATGTGGAGGTCCTTGATCCATTTGGAGTTGAGCTTAGTACAAGGAGATAAGAATGGATTGATTCTTAGCCCTGAATACCCAAGGCACAAATCACATAACAAATGACTCCAATGAAGAATTATTGGGAAGGTCCTGATCCTGGAAAGGACTGATCTAGCATTGGAGGGGAATATAAAGACAGAGAAAAAAAGGAGGGAGGTCATTGGAGAATGAATGGAGAGAAGGTTTATGGGACATATGGGGAGGGGGGATCTGGGAAAGGGGAAATCATTTGGAATGTAAACAAAGAATATAGAAAATAAAAATACTAAAAAAAAAGCAAAGAAAACTTTGCTTAATTTAAGTCACTCATTCATATTTGAGGTCATTATATAACTGTGTCAGTTTTGCCCAGGAATATATGAAGTAACACACTGTCAGAAGTAATACCCTGTTTTTTAGAATGTAATTGTTGTCCAAAACAGATTCCAAAAAAACCAAGTTTCAAGTTTTTTTGTAAAGAATTTTGTTTGATAACTTTTCCATTGAGAGATTTATTAAAGGGGGTGATTTCCCATTTATCAAGTTTTAACTTATTAATATCTCTCTTTTAAATGATTAGGGCACTAGACTGGCTGCTTTACCTTGGTCATGAACTCTGTTGACACACTTGTAACACCCAGAAGTTCCACTTCTAGGAGCTCTAAGACACCCAGGATCATAGGATGAGACATAAGGAGGACAAAACATCTGTCCTAACACCACTGGACATAACTGGGACTAGTGGGATCCAGAAACACAGGTTACATGCCCGATCAGTGGCATGGGTACATTTCAGTCTTGGCTGGTTTACCTTGGTTGCTAACTCTGAAGGCAGTCCAGCAACACCAAGAGGAAACTATAATCCTAGGTGCTCTAACATGATCAGAATCTCAGTATTCCTGGGTCCCAAGATCCCAGGAGCTTGGTCACACAAAGATTACAAGATCCCAGAGGCAACTTGACTCCCAGGAGCTCTGACACATCCAGGATTTCAGGATCACAAAATCTCAGAATCACAGAACCACAGAGGCAGCTAGACTCTCATGAATTCTGACACAACCAGGATAACAGGCTCCAGTCACATTTAGTCAGGGCAGGTAGCACTAGAGTTAATCAGATGGCAGGAAGCAATCAAAAGACCATAAGTAACAGATACCATGGGAACTTGGCATCATCAGAACCCAATTCTCCTACCATATTAAGTTGTGAGCATAAGCATTACACTGGAAAAGCAAGATTCAGATCTCACTTATAAAATCACTTTTCATGATGACAATGGAGGACCTAAGAAGGACAGGAACAACTTCCATAAAAAGTACAGGAGAACACAGGTAAACAGGCAGGAGCCATTTAAGAGGAAACTTAAAATTCCATTAAAGAATTATAGGAAAACACAATCAAACAGGCAAGCAAAATGAACAAAACAATCCAAGATCTAAAAATGGAAATAGAAACAATAAAGAAATCAAAAAGGGAGACAAACCTGGAGTTAGAAAACCTAGGAAAGAGATCAGGAGTTGTCAACAGAATACAAGAGATAGAAGAGAGACTTTCAGGAGCAGAAGTTACCATACAAAACATTGACACAACAGTCAAAGAAATGCAAAAGAAAAAAAGGCCCTAACCCAAAGCATGCAGAAAATTTAGGATATAATGAGTAGAGCAAACCTAAGGATAATAGTTATAAAAAAGAATGAAGATGCCCACCTTAATGGACCAATAACTATCTAAAACAAAGTTATCAATGAAACATCCCTAAACTAAAGAAAGAGATACCCATAAACCATAAGAAGCCAACAGTACTCCAAATAGACTGGACTAGAACAGAAATTTCTCCTGTCGAATAATAATCAAAACACCAAATTCATTTAACAAAATAAAACATTAAAAGCAGTAAGGGGAAAATATCATGTAACATATAAAGGCAGACATATCTAAATTATACCAGACTTCTCACCAGAAACTAGGAAAGCTGGAAGATCCTGGGAAGATTTCATAAAGACCATTAGAGAAAAGAAATGAGAGCCCAGGCTAAAATACCCAGAAAAATTCTCAATTACCATAGATGGGGAAAACAAAATAGTCCATGACAAAACCAAATTTACACAATAACTTTCCACAAACCCAGCTCTACAAAGGATATTATTAGAAATACAGCAACACTTGGAGGGAACTACAACCTAGAAAAAGGAAGAAGGTAATCTTTAAACAAACCCAAATAGCCAAACAAATATTATCCCAATTCTAACAACAAAAATAACAGGAAGTAAAAATAACTTTTCCTTAATACGTCTTAACACCAATTAAAAAAAATTTACCCAATAAAAAGACATAGACCAACAGACTGGATACATAAATAGGTCTCAGCATTTTGATGCATACAGGAAATACAACTCAATGACAAAGACAGATACTACCTCAGAGTAAAAGGTTGGAAAACAATTAATATTAAATAAAATCAACTTTTAACCAGAAGTTATCAAAAAATAATGAGGAAGGATACTATGTATTCATCAAAGGAAAAATACACCAAGATTAACTCATTTTTAAACATCTATGCAGCAAACAGTAATACTGTAATTAAATGCACAACCCTCACAAGATAAGAATAAGACTTCTTATAACAATAAGAAGAGGAGAGCTCAACACCCCTTTCTCACCAATGGACAGATCATGGAAACAGAAACAAGAGACACAATGAAATTAAAAGAAGTTATAAAGCCAATGGATTTAACAGATATCTACAGAACACTTCGCCTGAAAATGTAGACGGACACAAAACAAACCTCAACAGATACCAGAACATTGAATTAATTCCATGAAATCTATTGAACCACCACAGATTCAGACAAGTCTTCAAAAACAAAAGGAACAACAAGAACAACATGCACAGTGAAGCTGAACAACTTCCTACTCAATGAGAACTTGATCAGGGAAGAAATAAAGAAATAAATTAAAGATTTTTTAAAGTTTAATAAAAATGAAGTTACAACATATCCAAACTTATGGGACACAATGAAAGCAGTGCTTGCTAAGAGGAAATCTCATAGTCCTGAGTGCATTCATAAAGAAATTAGAGAAATCTAACACTAGGAGCTCAACTGCTCTTCTGAAAGCTCTTGAAGAAAAAGAAGAATATTCATAGATTAATAGTAGACGGTAGGAAATCATCACACTCAGGGCTGAAATCAATCAAGTAGAAGCAAAGAGAACTAGACAAAAAAAATCATCAAAACTAGCAGTTGGTTCTTTGAGAAAATTGACAAGATAGATAATCACTTACCAAGTCTAACCAGAAGGCACAGAGACTGTATCCAAATTGAAAAAAATCATGACATAACATAACAACAGAAACAGAAACAGAAGAAACAACAGTACATAACAACAGAAACAGAAACAACAGAAAGTGAAGACATTGAAAAAATCAGATGCTACTACAAAATAATATATTTAACAAAATTGGAAAATATAGATAAAAATAGATGATTTTTCTAGACATATATCAGGGACTAAAGCAAAATCAGAATCAGATAGACCAACTAAATAACCCCATAACTTCTAGGGAAATAGAAGCAGTCATTAGAACTCTCCAAAGCAAGAAAAGCCAAGGGCCAGATACATTTAGGGCAGGATTCTATCAGGCCTCAAAGATCTAATAACAATATATCTCAAAGTCTTTCATAAAATAGAAACAGAAAGACTACTCAGATCTATCTATGCACTCACAAGTATATTGATAGCTAAATCATAAAAACAACAATGAAAGAGAACTTCAGACCAAATTACCTTACAAATATCACCTCAAATATATTCAATTAAATACTTGCAAACTGAACCCAAAAGTATGTTAAATCACCATGATCAAGTAGGTTTTATCCAGGAATACAGAGACTTTTCAAAGTATGGAATTCGATCACTGTCGTCCACTCTATAAACAAACTCAAAGATGATAACTACATGAACATCCCATTACATCCTGAAAAAGTACTGGACAAAAGACAAAACCCATTGATGTTAAAATTATCAGAGAGATCAGGAATTCACGCTTTATACCTAAATATAAGAAAAGCACCATATAGCAAAACAATAGTTAATATCAAACTAAATGCAGAGAAACTCAAAGCAATCCTGTTAAAAGACAAGGACCTACCTATGAAAAATAGTACTCGAAGTTCTACTTAGAAAAATAAGAAAACAAAAGGAAGTCAAAATGATACCTATTGGAAAGGAAGAAGTCAAAATAACATTATTTTCAGATGATATGATAGTATACATAATTGACCCCAAAACTTCAACCACGAAGGTCCTACCACTGAAAAACATGATCAGCAAAGTAGCTAGATATAAAATTAACAGAATAAATCAGTATCCTATTTATACTCTACTCAAAGTACAAATAGGCTGGGAATGATGTAAGGGAAACAACACCCTTCACAATAGTCACAAATTCTATAAAATATCTTGCTGTGAATCTAACCAAGCAAGTGAAAAAATCTTCTATATGACTAGAACTTCAAATCCCTAAAGTAAAAAATAGAACACAGAAGATGGAAAAAATCTCCAAAGCTCATGGATCAGCATGATTAACAGAGTAAAAATGGCCATCTAAAAATCTTGCAGTCTAAAGATTGAATGCAATTACCATCAAAATTCCAACACAATGAAATTAGAAAGAGCAATTGTCAAATTCATTTGGAATAACAAAAACACCCAATATAGCAACAAATTCTCTCAACAATAAAAGAAATTCTGGCTGAATCAACATAAAAATCTAAATGGTATTGGTATGGGGACACTCAGGTAGATCAGTGGAATAGAATTGAAGACCCAGGAATGAATCCACACATCTGTGGTCACTTGATCTTTGACAAAGAAGTTAAGCCCATCCAGTGGAAAAAGGCAGCATTTTCAACATATGGTGCTGGTTCAACTGGCAGTCAGCATGTAGAAGAATGCTAATTGATCCATTCCTTTCTCCTTATACAAAACTCAAGTCCAAGAGGATCAAGTACATCCACATAAAATCAGATATGTTGAATCTTATAGGGGAGAAAGTTGGGAAGAGCTTCGCAAACCTGAACACAGGGCAAAATTCTAGAATAGAATATCCATACCTTATGTTTTAAGATCAACTATCAACAAATGGAAGCTCATAAAGCAGCAAGGCTTCTGTAAGCAGAGGACATTTTCAACAGGACAATATGATAAACTAATGATTGAAAAAGATCTTTACTAACCACACATCTGTTAGAGGGCTCATAGCTAAAATATACTATCAAGAAGTTAGACTCCAAAAGACCAAAAAACCCTATTAAAAACTGGAGTACAATTATAAATAGGGCTGCTATAAACATAGTGGAGCATGTATCCTTATTACATACTGGGGAATCTTTTGGGTATATGCCAAGGAGTGGCATAGCTGGATCTTCTGGAAGTGAGGTGTCCAGTTTTCGGAGGAACAGCCAGACTGATTTCCAGAGTCATTGTAGCAATTTGCAACCCCACCACCAGTGAAGAAATGTTCCTCTTTCTCCACATCCTTGCCAACACCTGCTGTCTCCTGCATTTTTAATCTTAGCCATTCTGACTGGTGTAAGGTGAAATCTCAGGGTTGTTTTGATTTGCGTTCCCCTAATGACTAATGAAGTTGAGCATTTTTTAAGATGTTTCTCTGCCATCTGAAGTTCTACAGGTGAGAATTCTTTGTTTAACTCTGTACCCCATTTTTTAATAGTGTTGTTTGGTTTTCTGGAGTCTAACTTCTTGAGTTCTTTATATATATTGGATATTAGCCCTCTATCTGATGTAGGATTGGTGAAGATCTTTTCCCAATTTGTTGGTTGCCGATTTGTCCTTTTGATAGTGTCCATTGCCTTACAGAAACTTTGTAATTTTATGATGTCCCATTTGTCAATTCTTGATCTTAGAGCATACGCTATTGGTGTTCTGTTCAGAAACTTTCTCCCTCTACCGATGTCCTCAAGGGTAGAAGAGTGGATGCAAAAAATGTGGTATATATACACAATGGAGTACTATTCAGCCATTAGAAACAATGAATTCATGAAATTCGTAGGTAAATGGATGGAGCTGGAGAACATCATACTAAGTGAGGTAACCCAGATGCAAAAGATGAATCATGGTATGCACTCACTAATAAGTGGATATTAACCTAGAAAACTGGAATACCCAAAACATAATCCAAACATCAAATGAGGCACAAGAAGAACGGAGGAGTGGCCCCTTGTTCTGGAAAGGCTCAATGAAGCAGTATAGGGCAAACAAGAACGGGGAAGTGGGAAGGGGTGGGTGGGAGGACAGGAGGAGAGAAGGGGGCTTATGGGACTTTTCGGGGAGTGGGGGGGGCTAGAAAAGAGGAAACCACTGGAAATTTAAATAAAAAATATATCGAATAAAAAAATAGAAAAAAAACTGGAGTACAGAACTAAACAGAGAATCTCAACGAAGAAATCTCGAATGAATGGCTGAGAAGCATTTAAAGAAATGTTCAACATCCTAAGTCATCAGAGAAATGCAAATTAAAAAAAAATTGAGATTCCATCTCACACAAATCACAATGGCTAAGATCAAAAATGCAGGTGACAGCAGATGTTGGCCAGGTTGTGGGTAAAAGGTAATTCTCTTCCATTGCTTGTGGGACTGCAAGCTGGTAAAACCACTTTGGAAATCGATCTGGGAGTTTCTGAGAAAAGGGGAATAGTTTTACCCGAAGGCCAAGCTATACCACAACTGGGCATATGCCCAAAAAATATTCCAACATATAACAAGAGCACATGATCCACTATGTTCATAGCAGCCTTATTTATTATACCCAGAAGCTGGCTAGAACCTAGATGTCCCTCAACAGAAGAATGGATGTAGAAAATGTGGTTACATATGGAGTACTACTCACAAATTAAAAAACAATGACTTGATACAATTCACAGGCCAATGGATGGAACTGGAAATGTTCATCTTGACTGAAGTAATCCAGACAAAAAAGGGAGCACACATGATATGTGTTTAGTGATATTAGATATTTGCCCTAAATTTCACAATGCACATAATACAGCCCACAGTCCATATGGAGCTTGTAAGGAAGGGAGAAGACGGTATGGATGCTCCAGTCCTGCATTGAGGGGGAACAGGATGATCTTGGGTGGTGTAGGGAGAGAGGAGGGGGAGGAAATAAGGGAGCAGTATCATGTAATGGAGAAGGTCAAGAAATTGAAGAAAAATATGTAGGGGTGATGAAGAACTGGGGATCGCAATATGAGTTTTCCCTCTGGGAAAGGAAAAACTCCCTGAGCCTGAAAGGGATGACTTTAGCCAAAGTGCATAGAGAAGGGGGAGATAGAACCGGTAGAGACCACATCCAGTGGATAGGTAAGGCTCCCATGAATCCACATGTCACCACCTCCATTAAGGGAGGGTGCCACTCACCCTCTTATAGGTTTTCACCCATAAATGTTCCTGAGCAAAGGAAGAACAGGAAAAACAAATGGAGCAGAGACTGAGGGAAGTGTCATTCAGGGACTTCCCTACCTTGGAATCCATCATGTCTGCAGACACCAAAACAGACACTATTGCTCTGGTCAAGAACCCCTTGCTGACAGAATCCTCAGGCATGGCACCTTGGAAGGTCTGCCCAGCATCTGACAATTGGAGCCAGTCAGTAGACTGAGCTCAGGGATCCTAGTGGGTGAGTTTGAAGAAAAGCTGGAGGGACAGAGGGGAATTGCAACCCTACAGGAAGAACAACATCTGCTGGCAGGGTCAACAATTGCTCCCAGAAGCTAGTCAGCAAACTGAGCAAGGTACAGGAGGGATCTATAGATGTAGATAAATTGTAGCAGATGATGGTCTTGCCTGACAGCAATAGGAGGGGAGGCACTTTGTCCTGTGGAGGTTTGATGCCCCAGTATAGTGGGATGCAGAAGCAGTAGGGCAGGAGAGAGTAGGTGGGTAGGGAAGCACCCTCATTCAGGCAAAGGGGAGGGTGAGAGGAAAAATGAGATTTGAGGGGTCTGTGTGGGTTAACCAGGAAGTGGCTTATCATTTGAGATGTATTGCAATGAATAATTTATAAATAAATTTAAAACAATACACATATGCCAGACATTAAACTTTAACAATGAAGACATAGGAGCCAGATGCTGGGGTGAAAACCTGCCAACTCAGAGAGACAGGGAAAGCACCCAGCTGACCTTCCTACTCCCCTGACCTCCCAGAGGGAGAACATTCTTTATCCCTCCCTACACTGTCTTAAACATCATTCAACTTACAAAACTTCCTAGTTCTTCCTGCTTTTTTATTTATATTCATTCTCTTCCAACTGCTTACTTGCTCTGCCTCTTGACCTGGAGTTGACCTTCTTTTGGTTTGCAACACAGGTGTGTGCTAGGGCTGAGCCACAGAACAAGAAAGTACAGTAAACAGAAAGCTCTTGGTTAAAGTTCTGTGCTAGGGCTGAGCTACACAAATATTTTTTCTTTTCAGTAAATAACACAATCTTGGGGTTTACAGTGTGAACAAATATCCTGCAACATAAGTTAGCAATGTTCCCTCCACTACAGAAATCAAGCTCTCTGTCAATTGTTCTGCTTGTTTCTAGGCATGTCTGAGTGCATATTCATGAGGACACAATGATCCAAAGGAAGATCAGAACTGGGCTCTTGAAGCTGTTGCACAAGGCCAATAGGAACCAAAAAAGCACCAAGGACACCCCTGATCATTATCACAAGGGATAAACTATCCATCCCTCTTCTCACATAATTTATTCCACGATGTTACCATTCCTGTCCTTGGCTCATTGTCCTAAGTGCTGCAGCATGGAAGGGTTTATGTTCAGGGGTTACCCAACAAACAACAGAAACATGGAATTCAGTTATACATGGATGGGTTATCTAAGGCACACCACAAGTTTGACCAATCAGGACAACAGATCAAAACTGCACTAGATATTTCTCAGCTACAGCTTTGTGTATAAACTACAAAGAGCTCATGCAAAGGTACTGGAAATGCTACCCTATGAGCACCTTGACTCAAGTTATTTTAGACATAATATTATATACTGGCCTTGAATTTGATGGGTTCTATGGAAAGCATATAGATGTAGAATTTCATAAGATTAACAAACCTCACAACATAAAGAACATAACATGGTCATGATGACCCTGTTCAAATTAAGATGTTTTTCTTTTGATTTATATCCATGACTAGGAGGTATATTACAGTAACAGTATGAAATTGATGTCTGCTGTGTGATAAATATGCTACAGTTATGTTATGGGGCAAACCTCATCAAGAAAAATTTTATCATTAGAAAAATGTATTTGTGTTACCTTACTATGTTTCCACAAGTTCTGTGGCCTCAACAATGGCTCCTGGACACAGAAAAGAAATTGTGTTTTCTACCTGAATGGAGGTGCTAGAGCTGTGTTGCACAGCCTTCTCAGTGCCCATTCCACCTCGCTCTGTCCCTGCAGGTGATGCAAAATTGTCACTCCACCTTCCCTGTGAACCCGGTCTAAGCATACAAAGGCCAGGAGACACTGCTGGTGTCCCAGTCCTCATTTATGCTCCATTTTTCACGAATGTGGAAGACCATTTCTACTTCTCCTACTTTCCAGCAAGAAAAACTTGTAGAGAGAGAATGTAACTATTCTCCACAGTTAAAGACCTTCTGTGGTAAACAGTATCCCAGACCTCAAGCAGTACTACAGAGAAATAGTGTTAAAAGCTGCATGGCATTGGTACAGTGACAGGCAGGTAGATCAATGGAATAGAATTGAAGTCCCAGAAATGAACCCACACACCTATGGTCACTTGATATTCCACAAAAATGCTAAAGCCACCAAGTGGAAAAAGGGTAGCCTTTTCAGCAAATGGTGCTGGTTCATCTGGAAGTCAGCATGCAGGGGAATGCAGAATGATCCATTCTTATCTCTTTATACTAAGCTCAACTCCACGTGGGTAAAGGACCTCCAATAAAACCAGACACACTGAAATTAATAGAAAAGAAACTGGGGAAGAGCAATGAGCACATAGGCACAGGGGAAAATATCCTAAACAGAACACCAAGAGCTTATGCTCTAAGATGAAGAATTGACAAATGGGACCTCATAAAATTACAAAGTTTCTGTAAGGCAAATGACACTGTCAACTGGAGAAAATGGCAACCAACAATTGGGAAAAGATCTTCACCAACCCTATATCTGACAGAGGGCTAATATTCAATATATACAAAGAACTCAAGAAGTTAGACTCCAGAGAGCCAAATAATCCTATTAAAAATGGGGTACAGAGCTAAACAAAGAATTTTCACCTGAAGAATTTCGAATGGCTGAGAAGCACCTTAAATGTTCAACATGATTAGTCATTTGGGAAATGCAAATCAAAACGACCCTGAGATTTCACCTCACACCACTCAGAATGGCTAAGGTTAAAAACTCAGGAGACAGGAGGTGTTGGTGAGGATGTGAAGAAAGAGGAACACTCCTCCACTGCTGATGGGCTTGCAAGCTGGTACAACCACTTTGGAAATCAGTCTGGCTGTTCCTCAGAAAACTGGGCATGATACTTCCAGAGGACACTGTTATACCACTCCTGGGCATGTACCCAGAGAATTCTCTGGCATGCAATAAGGACACATGCTTCACTATGTATATAGCAGCCTTATTTATAATAGCCAGAAGCTGGAAAGAACCCAGATGTCCCTATATGGAGGAATGGATACAAACAATGTGGTATAATTACACAATGGAATACTACTCAGCAATTAAAAACAATACATTCATAAAATTCTTAGGCAAATGGTTGGAATTGGAAAATATCATCCTAAGACATGAAATGCTGTCACTGATAAGTGTATATTAAATAGCTCAGAAGCTCTGAATTCCAAGACACATTCACATATCAAATGATTCCCAAGGATAAGGAAGGAGAGGGCCATGGTCCTGGAAAGCCTTGATGAAGAAATGTAGGGGATTACCTGTACAGAGGGGTGGGATGGGGTCGGTTAGGGAATGGGTGGAGGGAAGAGGGCTTATGGAATTTATGGGGGGTGGGAAGAACAAGAAAAGTGTTTTTTTTAATTTATTTATTTTATGTATATGAGTACACTGTAGCTGTCTTCAGACACCCCAGAAGAGGGCATCAGATCTCATTACAGATGGTTGTGAGCCACCATGTGGTTGCTGGGATTTGAACTCAGGACCTTCTAAAGCGAAGTCAGTGCTCTTATCCACTGAGCCATCTCTCCAGCCCAAGAAAAGTGTTTTTTTAATTTCCTCTGCCAACTGATTTCCAGACTCTTGCCAACACTATGATGTGTGCAACTCTTTCTCTGCTAAGACATCATGAGGCAACTTAAAATGCTAAGAAGAAGACTTCATGAGTGTAGCCCCTAACATTCATCCACATATTGATTTGCCCTGCAGGCTCTGGATGTGATTTCATGCACCTGTACATAAGACAGGAAACGTTTTGACTGCATATTAAAACTTGAGTGAAAGAATTTCATGAATTCATTGTTTCTAATGGCTGAATAGTACTCCATTGTGTAGATATACCACATTTTTTGCATCCATTCATGAAATTCTTAGGCAAATGGATGGAGCTAGAGAACATCATACTAAGTGAGGTAACCCAGACTCAAAAGATGAATCATGGTATGCACTCACTAATAAGTGGATATTAACCTAGAAAACTGGAATACCTAAAACATAATCCACACATCAAATGAGGTACAAGAAGAAAGGAGGAGTGGCCCCTGGTTATGGAAAGACTCAGTGAAGCAGTATTAGGCAAAACCATAACGGGGAAGTGGGAAGGGGTGGGTGAGAGGACAGGGGAAGAGAAGGGGGCTTATGGAACTTTCGGGGAGTGGGGGGCTAGAAAGGGGGAAATCATTTGAAATGTAAATAAATTATATCGAATAAAAAAATTAAAAAAAAACTTGAGTGATATCTCAGTAGATAATCTGAGATGTTAATGTCATATATTGCTCATTGAGGGAAATGTGAGGCAGGATGATACATTTCTGAGAAGGTTTGAAAAGAAAACCCTCAGTTAAATGCACATGGATTCCTGAGGTTATGTCAATCAAGCCTAGAGCAAACCCTGGCTTTGTAAGGATGATGGGCTCAAAGGCTATGTCCCAGGAGAGTCTCCAGGAAAGGGCACCTCAGCTTCCTGTTAAGTAAAGGAAGAAAATTAGTAGGGAGCAGAAGGCTACATGTAACCCATGACATAACAGTCCCTTCTTGAACGTTCTATTGTCTCCTGGAGAGTTCTTGGCTTGAGCTGTGATGTCACCAGTGTTGTAGCAACAGCACAAGCCCTGCGGTTTCTCAGTCAGTGTCTAGAGCATACATTGATAGACATGTTTGCCCGAATCAGAAAACTTTTTCGGAGAACCAATGTGGATGCGAGAGAAATAAGAGAGAGGAGAAAGGAAGCTGGCCTTTCATCTGAGAGTAATAAAGGACAAAGGAGGTGGTCATGGAGAATGTGGAGTAAGTACTGGGAAGTGGATATTGAGCTTCCTGCCAGGGTGGCCCGAGCTGGCCTTTCTAGCAAAGCGACAAAGGAATTGAAGCTTCTTGGAAGCAAAAGAGATTCCAGGATTTTCACAACTCTTGAACATCAAGGATATCAGAACATTATTTTTTCAACTCTTAAAGCAGGAGATGGCAAGATCAAAACTGTAATGGTGTCAACTCCAATTTTTCTCTTTCACTGGGTATTGTGGTTGTTCCTTGGGGACAGAATGAGACCATCAGGAGTCACAGAGGATCTAACCTACACCAATTTAGGGCAGGGCATCAATGCCTTCACTACCATGCTTCTTTTAGCTTCAGTTTCTATCTGACAGTAGTACAAGGAAGAGAGTTGTGCCCCCTGGCCATCACCTCTTCTTCTCAGAACTACTCTGACATCCTCTCCCTCAAAGTTCCCCTTAGCGTATCATTGGTTGTGAGTAGCAGGTATTATTGTACTGTAACTACACCCAGACAGAGACTCCACCCTCTGGCCACTGCTGGAGTGTTTGGTGTTTCAGTAGAGGAAATAATTGGTCAGTGTGTTAGCCATGTTCTCCCCATGCAGGACATTTTAAGGCCATGTCCTGGGCCAAGAATAACAGGGTAGGAGATCTGAACATCATGAATTCATCATGTGACTTGAGAAACCACAGAACTGAGGACTCTGAGGACAAGTTGCACTCTGTGTATTTGTTAATAAGCCAGGAGAAGCCATCTCTGTGGTCATCATAAGAATACATAGGGAGACAGAGGACACACCTGGCTGCTTATATCTCCTAGTCTCTATAGAGTGATGAGAGAACTGAGGTCCACTGAGGATGCATCTAAAGCCTGGACGAAACTCTGTGTGGTGTCACTGGGTTCTAGGCCTGTGGTCTACTTGATAGGCCTCAGAGTAGACTGTCTACACTCTATGCATTCCCAACATTTAAGTTCACTTTTGTTCTTTTACCTATAGGGGCTGGCAGGCAGACATCATCCCCTGCAACTGTCCTGAGCAAGAAGCAGGCCAAGGAGGAAGAGGAGAGGCTGACCAGAGAGCTGCAGCTCGTTACACAAGAGAGAAATGAGCTGAGAGATCGCTTGATCTATGTCACAGAGGGAGCCATGAACAAGAGGTATGCACCCCTCCAAATGCTGTGGTGTTTGTATGGAGTCCAAAATGCCACACTTGTCTTTTTAAGATGGTGAATCATAGGAAGATGTATTTTCATGATATCCCTGGGCAAAACCTCATGTCCCTAAACCCTTATTAGAGGAGAGGCAGAACCTGCAGTTTTCACAGGAGTAAGATGGGAAATGGAGTCTTCTGCATCCTCCAGGTCAAAAGTGGGACTTGTGGTCTGAGTAAAGATTCAGGAATACAGGAAATGGAGAGTGAGTGCCCAGAAAGCATTTTGAAAGCCCTTGAAAGGAGGTGCTTTTGTGAGGTTTTAGGAAGTGAGAGTTTGCTGTGAGTGTTTGTACTGGACTGGTAGGTGACTGAATGCTGGAAACTGCTAGATGCAGAAGGCTGGGGCTAGTCCCACATTGTTCATCTCAGTTCTTGACTAGACGCCTGAGGATCTGCCTGTTCCTATTTTTCTGTGAGTCTTATACTCTGAGACAGTAATGTTGTATTTATTCTGCATATCATTGTGTTCTCTCTGCTTCTATCTCAGATTCACTCTCTCTCATTCTGTGACTGTGTGTAATTTTCTCCCTCTCATGTATATACATGTCTGTTTTTTGTGTGTACATGTGTGGGGGTGCACATGATTGTGTTATCTCCTTGGAATGAATTTTTGAATGTTTATATTCCTCTCTACTCTTTGAAATTCAGGGATCTGTGAAATCCAGGATACTCTGAGACAGTAATGTTGCATACACTTCTTCTGAATCTCATCCTATGCTCTCTGGTTCTGTCTCTGTCTTTATTTTTCATTCTCTGGCTCTCTGTCCTTTTCGCCTAATTTGTGTGTGCCAGTCTATGAGTCTGTTTGCTTCTACATGTACATACATGTGATTCTGTTTTATGTGTTTATATTTACCTCCACACTTAGGAATCTTGGGCTCTGTGCTTTGGACTGAGGAGTTAAATGCTGTTTCAAGGTGATCTGAGTCCTGATGTCTGGGAGACCCTACTTTAAATAGTTCTGTTCAGGCCAAGCAGAGGTAGCATATGCCTTTAATCCCATCACTTGGGAGGCAGAGGCAGGCAGATTTCTGAATTCGAGGCCAGCCTGGTCTACAGAGTGATATCCAGGACAGCGGGGGCTACACAGAGAAACCCTGCGTCAGAAAAGAGAGAGAGAGAGAGAGAGAGAGAGAGAGAGAGAGAGAGAGAGAGAGAGAGAGAGAGAGAGAGAGGGGGGAGGAGAGGAGAGGAGAGGAGAGGAGAGGAGAGGAGAGGAGACAGAGATTCTTGTGGTTAAAGTAGGAATCAAATTAAATAGCATTGATCCTTCCCTTCATGGGCACACTTATGCATACAGTTGCATCTCTTGGGCAGATTATAAAGAGGTCATTATGTATGGTATCACCTCAAGACCTCAAGCATTATGTGTAATGTCTGCCTCTGAAGTATTAGTTATCCAGGAATTACAATCCCTGTTGTCAAAACAGGGAAAATATAATCACAGGTGTCTAGTTGGCAACAACCTGTGGCCTAGGCTATTGAGAACACAAGGGGCTAGACTGCCCCTCCAGAGCTAATGAGTAAACACAGGGAGCCAGGGCACCCTCCATCTGGATACATAGCTTATGCTGTCCTTGGGAAAGGATAAAAAGTTTCCAAAGATGAAAAAGATCCCAGCATGCAGAATCCAGGAATTGATCTTCTTGTGCTGGAAGTACAAGACCCAGTCTGTGTTCATGTGTTCTTAGAACAGAGGAGTGGCCCCTGGTTATGGAAAGCAGTAGCAGAATTTGGCAATACCACAACAGGGAAGTGGGGAGGTGTGGATTGTGGAATAGGTGGAGGGAAGAGGGCTTATGGAAATTTCGTAGAGTGGAAGTCAGAAAAGGGGAAATCATTTGAAATGTAAATAAAAAAATATATCGAAGAAAAAATAGGAAAAAAAAAAAGAAACACATTTTCAGCTTGGCCATGGTAGCACACGCCTGTAGTCTTAGCACTTGGGAGGCAGTGGCAGACAGATTTCTGAGTTCGAGGCCAGTCTGGTCTACAGAGTGAGTTCCAGGATAGCCACGGCTACACAGAGAAACCCTGTCTCGAAAAACCAAAATAAATAAATAAATAAAAATAAATTAAAATACTTAAATGTGTATGTGTCTTGGTTTCTGAAAAGGTGTTTTTTTAAAAAAAAAAGCACATGTTCATGGAGTTCTATCTTCCTGGGGACAGGCCATACTACACACCAAATCCGTTATATGAAAAATTAAAGTTAAAGGAGAAGGAGATTATGACATTTCTACACACCTTAGAGAAGGAGAATATTGAAGCCAAACAGAACTTCCAGGATCTCAGGAAGGAGATCAACTTCTATCGGTAAGTACTGTTCATGGAGGTCACCAAGTGTGGAATGGTCATTTCTGACTTCCTTTGTTCCTGGACTGGAGAGTCTGCAGGTTTGATTCTATCCCTTCTGCCTTTTAGCCATCACTGTGCCTTGGGACTTCTGTCAGTTTCAAAGTCTGTAAGAGACTGTTACTTATCCTAATATTGTAGAGGAATCATCAGGAGCCTCTCATTAGAAGAGTGATTCAGATCATGAGAGGGTTATAGTACAGTACTAGATCTGTGTGGCTCAGGGATGGTGTTACAGAGCTAAATGTGATCTAACAAATGGATACAATGCCTTCCTCTTGGTTCTACTGACCTGCATTGAAGGTATCTACAACCTACTAATTGATGTTGCTGAAATGCATTGGGCTGTCATGGATAGTTTCAGATACCTTGTTCTTTTGGAGAGACATGCAACCATATTGGTGTTTGGACTGCAGCAATCACTTTTTCTTCCCTCAAGTTGCGATTCTCTGTTTGTGTACCACTTAAGAATGTATTGAGATGTACTGCATTAGGTATTCATGGGAACCTAGCTCCTGGTGGGGTTAATGGAACCTTGATGTAGAAATTGGAGGAGGAGCCTGCAGGATTTTACCATTAATATTGTGTTTCTAGCAACCTGCACAGCCGGCTCCTGATGCAGAAGAACCTTATGAATAAGAGATTGGTCATACTGAAGCAGGAGAACAAGGAAGTACACGCTGATTGGACCATCATTCAGCAATACCTGGTTGACTTGAACCTGATTGATAAAGGTGAACAGAAGCCCAGCATCTTCCAGGACCTACAACATCAGGTAGGTACAAGCAGCTCAGCCTGGCTTATTCTGACTGATAACGTTTTCCCATTGCATCCACCTTTGCTTTCACCTAGCACCTTTCTAATCCACACTCCCTCCCACCTCAGAGAATGCAGTTGTTCATTGAGTAGTCTCTGCACAAAGATTCCGGGTTGTTAGCCTTGTGATAAGCTGATGTATTGGCAAGTATACCTTACTACTCCTCTTTAATCTGAAGAGTAGTAAGGGTGATAGATCAATAAGACACCACATTCCTACACATGCTCATGTTAGTTGGGCTGCTTTGCAGAGCTTTGAGCAAGTTCTATGTCCTGTGACAGAGGTCATGCATGGGTCATGTGACTTCCCCAGTGGGAAGCATCTTGTAGGGTTAAAATCCAAATGCTAATACAAAATATGTTCTTCTTCTTGTCTTTGATCTGTGCATTTTCCCTTCTTCCTGTAACCCAGTGAGCTCTCTTCTCATTGCCCATTTCTTGTTATGCACTGATAGAAGTCTGAGTAACAGCTCTCAGGCCCATGTATTTGGTGAATGCTGCTGGATGTTTTGCTGTGCCTGCACTTATAACAGCAATGGTGTCAGTTAAAAGATCATCGATAACATTCCTGTTGAGATGTTGAGAGGCAGCGCCTGACAGCTGACATTTAGGTTCCCAACAAGCCTCTGTCTTAATAACTGCCTTCCTCTTCTAGGATGCAGAGAGTGTAGCAAGAGCTGAAATTTCCACAGCCCAGGAAAAGGGTCTCCTGCAGAATGAGTTGCCACTTCAGGAAGACACTGCTGATCTCCAACTCCAACAGCCACAAAATAACTTGGAGGAATCTTCTTACACATAATTCAGTTCCTCAGGGAGAATAGGCCCTAACTCCCTAGCCAGTGAGCCAGGCAATTCAGTATGTTATTCACTTCCTGTGCTGACACCACCCTTTGGGAGAGAACTGAGGTGACTGACCTGCCAGTCTGTATCCAAGAGAAGAAACAGGCTGTTAGTTTTGGTTGATGTTTTGCTTTTTGTTGCTTTGCTATTTGTTATGTTATAAATTAATATTATTATATTGATATTATGGATATTATAAATTATTGTTATTGCTTTTAATTTTTGTTTATGCTTTTCACTTTTTATAGTAATTTTCATTTAAAACCCATCTTCTTATGTATTTCTGATGAATAAAAATTTTTTAGATACTCATCGTTTTTGAAACCATGTTCCTTATTCAAGTTTTTATACTATCCTGTCCTGTAGACTTAGAACTCACAAGAAGAAATGAATCTCTGTAAGTTCCAGGACTTCTGGGCTACAGATTGAATTCAAAGCCTACCTTGGAATACAAGACAATGGTCTTTTTTATGGATAATGTGGCTTCCCCCATGGATAAACACTTTATGATGTGTGATACTTTATCCTTGTTGTCATGTATTCTACTCCTAAAATATAGCATTCTATTGCACACATTTCTTATTGGCCCTCTGTATCTGTTATTGAGTAATGTACTATCACTTGATGTACAACTGCTGGGAAAATTACCACATTCACAAATGAATACATAAGGAATGAGGAATCACAGAGCCATGTGCCTTAGCTTTTGTTGCAAGAGAGCATAAGTGATAATCACAGAATAGAGATAGTGGCCTTTGTATACACTTGCCCGCAAGTAACTTATGATAGATGACCAGACATTTTATCATTGACCAGATATTTTCTGTGTTTTTGTTGTTGCTGTTTAGATTCCTTTTTATTATTTATTAGAATTGGGTGTTTTTACTTCTGTAGGTCTGTGTCCCTTCCTTAGTGAAGTCTAGTCAGATGACACAAGAAGTAATAACTTTCCATGTTGTAGATGATTGTTAGATATCTTGTGGGTCTTCTGAGTACAGTAGATGCTCTAACCAGTGAGTCATCCCCACATCTCCTGCGGGTGGTTTTTTACCTTCCACATCACTTGTGCTGTATTATGTGAACTGGATCACCTCCAACTGAGTGGAGCAATCTCAGGAGATGTTTAGGTTCAGGGGATTTAGCTGCACATGCTCATTGTCTTGTGGGGCCAAGTATCAAAGCTGGTCTCTGATAGGACCACTGCTCTTTGGGTCTTCAGGTTTATGCCCCAATAGCCCTTCTTTTCAATTTTACTGAAAATGTTTTCACCTCTAATCTAGGATGACAATGTAGACTAGACATATCTGTAAACTTCAGAATTGAGACTAGCCTCCTGTAGTCTGTGATGGGATAATGAATACATCTTGGTAACAAGAAACAGATCTTAATCGCAGCAGTTTTGGTGGGAAGCTCAAGGGAAGCCACAGTGAGTAGAGACTGCTGCTGTGGCCATGTTTCTGATAGAGAGCATGACTGTGCAAATGTGGAACCTAAGAGGGACAGGCAAAGCTGCACTTTTGTCATAGAAGATCTGTGAGTACAGTGAATATAGTTTCATCCAGGTGACTGTTTTAGTTTTTGAATGGAACTGACTAACTGACACTATAGGTTAGTCAGAGTATTAAAATATGGAGGAAGTGGTGAAGTGGGTCCACAAACATTTAGAGGTAAACCAGGGCTTTTAGCTCAGCCTATAGAGCATCAGGGTAGAGAGGCTTAACTTACTCTCTACCTTAGGTCCTCTGGCTTTTATGAGCTGATCCTGATGGAGACAGGGTCATCAGTAGTACACTGGAAACAAGCAGATCCTAGACTTAGGTCACACTACCATGTTTTATCTTATTGTGGGGTCTCTTTGAACATCTTAGAACTTGGAAGTGGCCTGGGTCTCAAAATCACTTATGGGTTCTCACAACAATTTGTGGTTTGTTTGATAAACACTATCAGATGCATACATTAATCTGGAAAATATAAATGAAATAGTGTTCTAGACAGATACCAATTACCCAAGTTTAACCTAGATCTGCAAAATGAACTAAATAATCCTATAATCCCTAAGGAAATAGTAACTATCATCAAAAGGCTCCCAATACAAACAGGGCAAGGCCAAATGAATTTTGCGCCTAATTCTACCAGTTTGAAAAAGCTATTAATGCCAACACTCTTCAACCTATTCCAATGAACAGAAAGAGAAGGAATATTGCCATCCTCATTCTCTCAAGCTATGGTAAGCTGATACCTAAAACACAAAGATTCAACATGAATGGGGAATTCAGACCACTTTATATTTTAAACATTGATGCAAAAATAGTCAATGAAATACAGGCATACAGAATCCAGGAACACACAAAAGATATCCCTTCCCATTGTCAAGCAGTCTTCATTTCAAGAATGCGAGCATTGTACAATATAGTAAAATCCATCAATTCAATCTAACAAAACTACACTGAAATATATAAGCACATGATCATCTCATTAGATGGTGAAAAGATCACTGACAAAGTTGAACTCCCTGTTATATTAAAAGTCCTATAGAACAGGGATACAAGTCACATAATTACATAATACAAGCAATAATCATCAAGTCTATAGAAAACATCAAATTCAGTGGAGAGAAACTTAAAGCTATTTCACTAAAATCAAGGCCAGGAAAAGATTTCTCCTCCTATCTATTCAACTTAATCCATGAATATCTACCTATAGCAATCAGAAAACCAAACTACATCAGGGGGATACCAAAGATAAAGGAAAATGTCAAAGAACTGTTATTTGCACATATGATAATATTCATAAGTGATTCCTAAAGATGTCCCATAGAACTACAGCTGATAAACACCTACAGGAAACTCTCTAGATAGACAATGAACTTAAAAATGTAAGAAGCTGTCTTTATTGAAATGATAAAAAGCTAAAAAGAATTAGGAAAGCCACATCTTACAATACCTAGGATTAATAAAAATGTATCTTGGTATAAGTCTAAGCAAGCAATAAAAGACCTATAGGACAAGATGTTCAAATATCTCAAGAATGAATATGGAAAAAATAACATGTGGCTAATCTTACACAAGGGCCTCCTAGGACTCTGAGGAAAGCACTAGTCACTGAAAGAGACCTGGGTTTTCTAATGCTAAGGCCTGTACCTACCAGTATAGCTACAGCCATTTTGTTCCATGTCTGCCCCCTATTTCAGATTGTTGCTGAAATATGCAATAAATGACACAGAAAAAGTAACTTGACTCAGAGCAAGGTCATGGTGATCTCATCCTGTTGTACTCTGTATGATGTTTGTTAACTTTATAATGTTCTAAAAAACTTTACCTGGGACCCATCAAATAAAGAGGACCTGAGTTCAGTTGCCAGCACACACATGGCTGGCTTACAACGAAGTCCAGCTCTGAGGAGGCTGATGCCCTCCTCTGAACTCCATGTACAACTGAACACATGTGGCAAATACTCACAGGGACACACATACATACACTCAAAACACACACATACACACGCGCACACACACACACACACACACAAGCTAAAAGCAATCCACCAGAGATGCATGAAGCAACATGAATATCAAACCCAACAGTAACACAACACTAAGTATCCTGTTTGCTAAAGAACAAATAGGAAGCAGCAAAACTATTGAGATATAGTTTCTGACAAGAGAAGGCAGAATAATTTTTAAAACAGGCATGGATTTAACATGACACCCATGATGATGACATCTCCACGGAGAAAAAGGCACTGTGGATGCCAAGGGCTCTCTGGCCAGCCATTCTAGCTAAAATGGCAGGCTACAGCTCCAAAATGGGACCCTGCGTCTAAAGTGAAAGTGGGCATTATAGAGGGAGCCCAACATGGACTCTGTCTTCACATGTGTGTGCGCACATGCATATGAGACAGAAACAAAGAGACACAGACCAAATAAATTATTTCCTGAAAACAATCGATAAAAGGGAAATTGGTAGCGGATAAACAAGATCTGAAGGCAGTGGCAGTCACTGTAAATACAGGGGCAAAAATGTCAGCACAGTAAGAAGCAATGAATGAAAGTTAGAGAGGACAAGTCTATGTTGTCTGTGTCAGAAAAACGATGTCAGGAATAAAGGAAGCTTATGAGAAGGTGGAGAAACCCAATTAATATTTAAACTTGCCTAGTTAGATGGAAATTTCACACTCACATGGATATAAAAAAGAAAATAGTACATTCATCTAGTGACCATAGAACTGTGACAAAGGAAGTTTCAATAAATTCCAAAGCGATTTATAACTCAGATCACATTCTTTCATCAAGATGAAAGAAAGGTGAAAGGATAGTGTCTAAGCACTAGCATCTGCTTGACAGTCTCTCATTGGCTCTCGTTGGTAACCTCTGATTGGCTCCTAAAGCAGGTTCACATCTTGCTACTCACATGCTGCCAGCTTTCAGAGACTGGTACATATGTGCAGGCTATCAGAGGACAGCGCTCTCCCTGGCAACCCCACACTCCCCTTGGTCACTGTGACCCAACAGGAGCTGGGAACATGTTGTGTCTGTTTTGAGCCTCAGCACTGAGAGATACAAAGGGCAACTGGTGAGGGCTGCTCCCTGTGTGTGGACTTGAAACCCCCAAGGATCCCTGAAAGGTTGCTGGTCAATCATAATAATCTGGCAACATCCCCTCAGCTTGTGACGACTTGTGAAGCAGGTAGCATGGCCTTCTGCACACTCATGGACCAGGGCTAGAAGGGTGCCAACTGGCTTTGTGTGCACAGTGACAGAAAGCAGCTTGCCAGACACTGTGAGCAGAACATGCTGTGTGAAGGCAATGGTGAGGATGGTGTGCAGAGCCCAGGGCTGCTCCTGAATGGTGAGTGGCTGGGGCCCACCAAGGAGACAAGACTGGAACCAGCCAGTGGTGGTGCATGCCCGTAATCCCAGCATTTTGGGAGGCAGAGGCAGGTGGATTTCTGAGTTCAAGGCCAGCCTAGTCTACAGAGTGAATTCCAGGACAGCCAGGGCTACACAGAGAAACCCTGTCTCAGATAAACTAAGAAAAAAAAAGAAGCCAAGACTGAAGATGCTCTAGACCTACAGAGCATCTCTGGCCACTTTCAGAGCCCAGGACAGGGGACACTACAGGCCACCATCAAGTAAGACAACCTACAAGGCCACTTCGTTATGCATCTTTGCCATGTGCTGTGGAGGGACTGGAGAAGGAGTAGAGAGCACCACTATGTGTGCACAGGCTGGCCAGAGCTGCTTCAGAGGCCACCTTCCCACACTGCGGCACGCTGGGCATGAAGCCATGGAGAGTGGCTGCCGGGGCACTAAGGCAGGGTCACACCTCCCACCTGTTCTCTACAGTAGGGAGTGTGGACCCCTGACCCAGCCTCTTTGCTCATCCTGATATGCCTGAGCACAGGAACTCAGAAGGCATTGGAATGGTCTTAAAGGCAGTGTGTACACTTTGGTAGGTGGCACTGAGGCCTGATCTTGGCCACTCTGAGCTTAGCTGCATCCTTTGCCCCTCTACAGCCGAATGTGAGGCCAAGCCTCCGAGTTAGTGTGTCTCAGTGAGAACCTGCATGTCAGAGGGAAGAGTCATCTGCAAGACCAGCTGGGGTTGTGTTTCTGTCATTAATGGGAGCACAGGTGTGTGTCTGTAAACACCTGAACCCTGGTTAAGTTGTGTCAGCAAGAAGGAGTTTCTAGGGGGAGGGAGAAAGCTGTGTTCCCAGGTTTTACAGATCAACACCAGAATGATGGCTTGGATTCTGTAGTTGCACCATTCAGGATTCTGTCCTACAACTGACACTCCCACGTCCTCTCCCAGAGCTCCCTGGTGGGGCTGGTAGTCCAGCTCTCTTGGGCCAGGTATTGGATGGTGTGGATTTGATTCGCCCACTGCAGGTCCAGGCAGGCGACAGGTGTCTATGGCAGTGGAGAAGTGGGGGAACAGGGGCTTGCTCAGTTCCTGTGCTTCCTGTCAAAGCACTGCACTAGGCAGTGCTGACATCCTCCAGCCATGTGGGGTCACCCTTGAAATCTGGGAAGTGATTTTCAATGCTCACCAACTTCACCTTCTCCATGAGGAGGTCCATCTTGTTGAGGAAGAGGATGATAGAAACATTGAAGAAGAGCTTGTTGTTGATGATGGTCTCGAAGATGTTCATGGACTCCACCAGCCAGCTGGTGTGCCTCACCTCCATGAGGACCTGGTTGTACTCACTGGAGGACTCCATGAACAGAATGGATGTGATCCCAGGGTAGCACTGGAACCACTTCTGGCGCTGCAACCTCTGGCTGCCCACATCTACCATCTTAAATGAGATTTTCTTTATAACAGAGTCAAGTTCCACGATTCCCTTGGTGGCCTTTCTAGACAGCAGGATGTCTTGTTTACTGGGTAAGTAGTTCAGCTGGCCAATCCAATCTAAGTTATCCAGGAAGTACTTCACTGATTCACCCAGCTGTAACTCACTTCTGCGGCTGAAGGCTTCCCTGATCCCCGAGTCTCTCCAGAGTGCACGCAGCACTGGCACAAGTAGCTGGAAGGTGGCAGGCTCCACAGGCAGGCCTGACTTGTTCTCAAGGCCATCAGAAACATCCCTGCTTCTCCTCCTCGGAGTGCGGCCAGGGAATGCTGAGCTTGTCCCGAGGGTCTACAAGCACCCTTGAGCCTCCCCATCAAGTTTGCAGCCAGTGCATACCGCCTTGTCTGTTCTGGCATGAGGGTCTCGATTCTCAGGACCACAGCTAGAATCTTCTGAGACGAAAGCCTCAATTGAGGAACTGAAGAAATCAAAGTACTCTTAAGGAAGTTGTTGAAGATGGATGGTGTAGAGGAACTCCAGCAGGGCCTTCGGGTCGAACTCCAGGCCATGGATGATGTGCATCTGCTTGAGGAAGGTGGACTTGCTGCTCTAGCCTGTGCCCATCAGCAGTATCTTGAGAAGCCGCCATAGCTCAGCATTGATGTCTCAGCGGTGCCACTGGGCCTGGAGCTCTGAGGTTCGCACTGTGCCTGCCTGGTGCTCATGGTCTAAGGCCTCTAAAGGCAGCAAGCAGCAGCTGAGGGTCTGCACTACCGGGACATGGCCTTCCTCAGGGCTCGGTCATGCCCCATTGAGGCCGGCTCCTCATGGACACCCCTCAGCTGGCAAGGGCCTCCCTGGACAAGCTCTGCACTGCCCGCCTCTCCCTCAGGCTGTGTCCACCTTCACCACTGCTGTCCAGAGGCTTTCACTCACCTGGCCAGCTGAGGGGCGGAGGGGAAGGCGAAGACTAGCATTACAAATTCAATTCTGGGCACTTCAGGGTTTGTCTCAAATAGCTAATAATGAGAAAATGTTATTTATGGTCAATAATTTATTGTCCCATTAACATAGTATTCCTTGTTTATTCTGTCAGTTTGAGAAAGCACTTTTGGATCCTTTAAGAGATAAGGGCAAGTCATTTGCTGTATGCTAAATTGTTAGAGAAAAAATTGAAACATTCCAACTTGTCTCTAAATTGAATATGTAATAAACTGTCTCATGTTAACACCATAAGCATATAAATTCACAAAGTGAGTCTTGAAAAAATATATCCTGTGTCTTTTCATTCAGTTAAAAGAAAAAAATGACAAATATGAAGCAACTCTATTTTAAAGATTCTATGGGAGGAAACTATCCATCAGGAAGTTGCTCCTGCTCCAAATCCCGCTGGTGAAGTGTGATTCCATTTCCTTTAGGACAGGCTTCCAGGGAAGATGAAGGCCATCTGCAGATGTGGACTGTAACACCCTGGCATCCCGGGGTGTGCATCTGAGGCTCCCAGTAATAGATGCAAGTCTCCAATAGAATAGTTCCAGAGCTGTCCGAGAAAGAAGCTCTCAAATAAAAGCCTGATGCACAGAGGTGTGAGCATATGCACAGCTTAAGGCCAACCAAAATGTGTTTCTAGTATTGATCATCCTAGTAACCTTTCCCACTAGTTCCTCCTGAGCAGCCTACTCATGCTTCTTAAATCACAAGGATGCTTCCAAAGTCAACAGTGGATTCCACTTGGAATAAGAAGAAATCACTCTGGTGGTTCCAAAGAAAACTGGCAATGGTTTTAGCTGAAGACCCTGCTATATCACTTCTGGGCATACATCCAAAAATGTATTGACATATAAAAAGGACACATATTCCACTATGTTCATAGCAGCCTTATTCATAATAATCAGAAGCCAGAAAGAACCCAGATGCCCCTCTATGGAAGAATGGATACAGAAAGTATGGTTACAGCAATTAAAAAACCAATGACTTCATACAATTTGCAGGCAAATGGATGATCTAGAAAATATCCTGAGTTAGGTAACCCAGGCACAAAGGAACACACATGGTATGTGTTTACTAAAAAGTTGATATTTGCCATAAAGTTCACAATGTCCATGATACAACCCACAGACACTATGGACCTTAGAAGGAAGGGAGACCAGAGCATGGCTGCTTCAGTCCTGCATTGAGGGGGTAACAGGATGATGGTGGGAGGTGGAGGTAGAGGAGACCTGGGAGAGAGAGAGGTGAGGGAGGAAATAAGGGGCAGTATTAGGTACTGGAGAGGATAGGAGAGAAGTAAAGAGGGTCTGGAAATGGAACAAAAATGTGTAGCGGGGGGAGAGGAACTGGGTTAGCGATGTGAGGGACACAGACACCAGGGAAACGTGAGGTTCCCAGGACCCGAGGGGGAGGACTTTAGTCCTAATGTCCAGAGAAAGTGGAAATAGAACCTGTAGAGACCACTTCCAGGGGATAGGTACACCTCCACACAGTTAAACAACCCTAAGACCCCCTCCTTCTTAAAGGGATGATGCCACACACTCATTTCCAAATTTTAACCCATAAATGTTCCTCAGCAAAGGAAGAACAGGGACAACAAATGGAGCAGAGACAGAAGGAAGGGACATCCAGGGGCTGCCCTACCTGGGGATCCATCATAATTGCAGACACCAAACAGACACTGAGGGTGTGGTCAAAAGATGTTTGCAGACAGGAACCTCTTGTGAAGGTTCTTAGGGAAGTGCAAGAGGCAACTTACCCTTGGTGCCACACATTAGACAGAGGTCAGGGAAACTGGTGAGGAAACTAGGGGAAAAGCTGAAGGGTCAAGGGGAATTGCAACCCCACTGGAAGAACAACATCTATTGCCAGGATCACCCAATGTTCCCAGTGAGTAGACCATAAACAGAGGAGTGTACAGGGAGAGATCTTTAGCTCCAGATACATTGTAGCAGAGGATGGCCCTGCCTGACAGCAATGGGAGGAGAGGCCCTGAGACCTGTGGAGGATTGATGCCCCAGGGTAGTGGGATGCTGAATCTGTAGGGCAGGAAAGGGTGAGTGGGGGAGGGCCCTCAAACAGGCAAAGGGGAGGGAGAAAGGGAAGATGTGGTTTGAGGGGTTGTTGGAGACATAACCAGGAAGTGGTATATCATTTTGGATTTATTCGAATGGAATGATTAATAAATACATTTAAAACAATACACATATGCAAGCCATTTAATTTTAACAATGAAGACTCAGGAGCCAGATGCTGGGGCAAAAACCTGCCAGGTCAGAGAGGCAGGGAAAGCCCTCACCTGACGTTATACCCCACTGACCTCCCAGAAGGAAAGCATTCTTTATCCCTCTCCACACTGTTTTATATATCTTTCAACTTAAAGATAATAATTTTGTTTTGTTATACTGATTCCATTTCAACTGGTTCCTTGCTCTACTTCTTGCCCTGGAGTTGACATTTGTTTGCCCTGCAATAAAGGTGTGTACTTGGGCTAAGCCAAAGGACAATAAAGTACTTGTTTCCAGTAAACAGAAAGCTCTTTGGTTAAAGGTCTGAGACACACAATAAAAAATGTATCCTGTAAATGACACAATCTTGGGGTTTACAATGTAAATGAATACACTGCAACATAAGTTAGCAATGTTCTATCTGCTATAGAAATCATGATGGGAACATGATGATCCCAAGGAAAATCAGAACTGGACTCTTGAGGCTGTTGCACATGACCAACAAGGACATAAAAAGCACCAAGGAATGAAACTAATTGAAGCTTTGGACCAATTAGATTTAACAGATATATATAGAACATTCTATCCTAAAACAAAAGAATATACCTTTTTCTCAGCACCTCATGGTACCTTCTCCAAAATCGACCATGTAATTGGTCACAAGACAGACCTCAACAAATATAAGAAGATCGAACTAATCCCATGCCTCCTATCTGATCACTATGGAGTAAAAGTGGTCTTCAATAGCAACAGAAACAACAGAAAGCCCACATACACGTGGAAACTGAACAATACTCTACTCAATGATACCTTGGTCAAGGAAGAAATAAAGAAAGAAATTAAAGACTTTTTAGAACACAATGAAAATGAAAACACAACATACCCAAATCTATGGGACACAATGAAAGTAGTGCTAAGAGGAAAACTCATAGCCCTGAGTGCCTCCAAAAAGAAAATGGAGAGAGCATACATTACCAGCTTAATGACACACCTGAAAGCCCTGGAACAAAAAGAAGCTATTTCGCCCAGGAGGAGTAGAAGGCAGGAAATCATCAAACTCAGGGCCGAAATCAATCAAGTAGAAACAAAGAGAACCATACAAAAAATCAACAATACCAGGAGCTGGTTCTTTGAGAAAATCAACAAGATAGATAAACCCTTAGCCAGAATGACCAAAGGGCACAGAGAAAGTATCCAAATTAACAAACTTAGAAATGAAAAGGGAGATATAACAACGGAAACTGAGGAAATCCAAAAAATCATCAGATCCTACTACAAGAGTCTATACTCAACACAACTGGAGAATCTGGAGGAAATGGACAATTTCCTTGACAGATACCAAATACCAAAATTAAATCAGGACCAACTAGACCATCTAAACAGTCCCATAATGCCTAAAGAAATAGAAGGAGTCATAGAAAGTCTTCCAACCAAAAAAAGCACAGGACCAGATGGCTTCAGTGCAGAATTCTACCAGACCTTCAAAGAAGAGTTAACACCAATACTCTTCAAACTATTCCACAAAATAGAAACAGAAGGAACACTACCCAATTCCTTCTACGAAGCCACAATTACGCTGATACCAAAGCCACACAAAGATCCAACAAAGAAAGAGAACTTCAGACCAATTTCCCTTATGAACATCGATGCAAAAATACTCAATAAAATTCTTGCCAACCGAATCCAAGAACACATCAAAACGATCATCCACCATGATCAAGTAGGCTTTATCCCAGGAATGCAGGGTTGGTTCAATATACGGAAATCCATCAATACAATCCACTACATAAACAAACTCAAAGAACAAAACCACATGGTCATTTCATTGGATGCTGAAAAAGCATTTGACAAAATTCAGCATCCCTTCATGCTTAAAGTCTTGGAGAGAACAGGAATTCAAGGCCCATACCTAAACATAGTAAAAGCAATATACAGCAAACCGGTAGCCAGCATCAAACTAAATGGAGAGAAACTTGAAGCAATCCCACTGAAATCAGGGACCAGACAAGGCTGCCCCCTTTCTCCTTATCTTTTCAATATTGTACTTGAGGTACTAGCTCGGGCAATTCGACAACATAAGGAGGTCAAAGGGATACAAATTGGAAAGGAAGAAGTCAAACTATCATTATTTGCAGACGACATGATCGTCTACCTAAGTGACCCAAAGAACTCCACTAGAGAGCTCCTACAGCTGATAAACAACTTCAGCAAAGTGGCAGGTTCTAAAGTCAACTCAAGCAAATCAGTGGCCTTCCTATACTCAAAGGATAAGCAGGCTGAGAAAGAAATTAGGGAAATGACCCCCTTCACAATAGCCACAAACAGTATAAAGTATCTTGGGGTGACTCTTACCAAACATGTGAAAGATCTGTATGACAAGAACTTCAAGACTCTGAAGAAGGAAATGGAAGAAGACCTCAAAAAATGGGAAAACCTCCCATGCTCATGGATCGGTAGAATCAATATAGTTAAAATGGCCATTTTGCCTAAAGCACTATACAGATTCAATGCAATACCCATCAAAATCCCAACTCAATTCTTCACAGAGCTAGAAAGAGCAATTATCAAATTCATCTGGAACAACAAAAAACCCAGGATAGCTAAAACTATTCTCAGCAACAAAAGGAAATCTGGGGGAATCAGTATCCCTGACCTCAAGCAATACTACAGAGCAATAGTGTTAAAAACTGCATGGTATTGGTACAGTGACAGACAGGAGGATCAATGGAACAGGATTGAAGATCCAGAAATGAACCCACACACCTATGGCCACTTGATCCTCGACAAAGAGGCTGAAAACATCCAATGGAAAAAAGATAGCCTTTTCAACAAATGGTGCTGGTTCAACTGGAGGTCAGCATGCAGAAGAATGCGAATTGATCCATCCTTGTCTCCTTGTACTAAGCTCAAATCCAAATGGATCAAGGACCTCCACATAAAGCCAGACACTCTGAAGCTAATAGAAAAAAAACTGGGGAAGACCCTTGAGGACATCGGTACAGGGAGAAAGTTTCTGAACAGAACACCAATAGCTTATGCTCTAAGAGCAAGAATTGACAAATGGGACCTCATAAAATTACAAAGTTTCTGTAAGGCAAAGGACACCATCAAGAGGACAAATCAGCAACCAACAAATTGGGAAAAGATCTTCACCAATCCTACATCAGATAGAGGGCTAATATCCAATATATATAAAGAACTCAAGAAGTTAGACTCCAGAAAACCAAACAACCCTATTAAAAAATGGGGTACAGGGTTAAACAAAGAATTCTCACCTGAAGAACTTCGGATGGCGGAGAAGCATCTTAAAAAATGCTCAACTTCATTAGTCATTAGGGAAATGCAAATCAAAACAACCCTAAGATTTCATCTTACACCAGTCAGAATGGCTAAGATTAAAAATTCAGGAGACAGCAGGTGTTGGAGAGGGTGTGGAGAAAGAGGAACACTCCTCCACTGCTGGTGGGGTTGCAAATTGGTACAACCACTCTGGAAATCAGTCTGGCGGTTCCTCCGAAAACTGGGCACCTTACTTCCAGAAGATCCTGCTATACCACTCCTGGGCATATACCCAGAAGACTCCCCACCATGTAATAAGGATACATGTTCTACTATGTTCATAGCAGCCCTATTTGTAATTGCCAGATGCTGGAAAGAACCCAGGTATCCCTCAACAGAAGAGTGGATGCAAAAAATGTGGTATATCTACACAATGGAGTACTATTCAGCCATTAGAAACAATGAATTCATGAAATTCTTAGGCAAATGGATGGAGCTAGAGAATATCATACTAAGTGAGGTAACCCAGACTCAAAAGGTGAATCATGGTATGCACTCACTAATAAGTGGATATTAACCTAGAAAACTGGAATACCCAAAACATAATCCACACATCAAGTGAGGTACAAGAAGAAAGGAGGAGTGGCCCCTGGTTCTGGAAAGACTCAGTGAAACAGTATTCAGCAAAACCAGAACGGGGAAGTGGGAAGGGGTGGGTGGGAGGACAGGGGAAGAGAAGGGGGCTTGCGGGACTTTCGGGGAGTGGGGGGGCTAGAAAAGGGGAAATCATTTGAAATGTAAATAAATTATATCGAATAATAAAAAAAAAAAAAAAAGCACCAAGGAGACTCCTGATCCTTAACACAAGGGATTAATTACCCATCCCACATGTCACATATTTTAGACCAAGATATCACCATTCCTGACCTTGGCTCATTGTCCTAGGTGCTGCTGAAGGGAAGGGTTGGTGTCCAGGGGTCACCCAACAATCCACAGGAACACTGAATTAAGTTAAACAGGGATGGTTTGATGAATACACCCACCACGATGGACCAATAAGGGCAACAGCTCAAACATGAGCAGGAGACATTGCAGCAGGGAATGGCCTTGTCTCAACAGGTGGGAGACCCTTAGTCCCATGGAAGATTGATGCCCCAGTGGAGTGGAGTGCTGAAGCAGTAGGGGAGGAGAAGGTGCGTGGATGGGGGAGCACCATCATACAAGCAAAGGGCCCTGACTCAAGCCACTTTAGACATAATACTGCATATTGACCTTGAATTTGATGGGTTCTAGGTGAAGGATATAGATGTGGAATTTCCTGATTAAAATCCTCACAACATACAGCATATAACATGGTACATGGACAGCATGACACTGGTCTGAATCAAGATTTTTTGCTTTTGTTTTATATGAAGATCATGTAGGCATGTTACAACAAAGGTATGAAATAGATGGATAGCAAGTGACAAATTTGCTACAGTTATGCTATGGCACAAAAAATTATCCTAAAAAAATGTATCATTAGGAAAAATTTCTGCATAACCTTACCATGTTTATACAAGTTCTATGGCCTCAACAGGTGCTCCTTGGAAGGAGAATAGAAAAGGTGTTTGTTACCTGAAGGAGGGGCCTGAGCAGTGTTGCTCAGCCTTCTCAGTGACAATTGCACCTCACTCTGTCCCTGCAGGGGATCCCAAAGTGTCCTTCCAACTTCCCTGTGAACCAGTCTAGGCACACAAAGGCCAGGAATCAGTGCTGGTGTCCCACTCCTCACTTATGCTCCATTTTCAACAATGTACATGTAGAAGCAAATACAGTGTGGCCACTTGCCATTCATACTCTTCACATCTTACTGAGGACAGCAATTGCTTGACTACACCCAAATCTATAAAATATGTGGGCACTAGGGAAGTATATCAAGATAAAGCTAGGAGAGAGGTGCATGAACTCTGCCCTGGATTGAATGCAGAAATATGGGGGTGGGAGAAACATGTATGGTTAAATATCCCACTAAGTTCACATTGTGTCTGCTTGATTTACTCTCAGGGCCAGGAAGTGTAGTATCTCTGATGGTGTCTGTGAAGTCCCTCGAAAAGTTCACTGGGTTTTATCCTCAGCACTTGATATGTGGTGATGTGGCTGTGGCACTCAGGAGAGCTAGAGATTGTAACTAGCACTGTATCATGCTAGCTGCAGTGGATAATACTCAGTTGTCCAGATGGTGATACCCACTCTCATTATTTCTTTTTTTAAAATATTTTTATTTTCTATATTCTTTGTTTACATTCCAAATGATTTCCCCTTTCCCAGATCCCTCCTCCCCATATGTCCCATAAACCTTCTTCATTTCTTAATGTGAACCCAGGGAAAGAGAGAAAAAAATCCTTAGAAAAGAAAGAACATTTCCCCTTCTCCATCTTCCCAGCTAGAAACACTTGCAGAGAGAAAAATGGTAAGTTCATTAAAATAGACAAAGATTGGTAGGTGAGGCCTTGAATGGAGGGTGTGTTTCAGTGTTTTCTCTGAAAACGAGTCTTAAAAATTCCATTTCATCCTCTACCTGGCCTCCCAGGCTAACTTTCACCTCAGATAATCCTGCTTCCACTTTACCGTTGTTAGGCTTACAAGTGGGGCTCCTAGGAATGGTAGGACAGGACTAGTCACTGACAGAGACCTGGATTTTCTAATGCTGAGGTGTGTACCCACCAGTGTAGCTACAGACATTTTGTTCTATGTCAGCTCCCTAGTTCGATTACTGCTATAATGTGCCTGCCAAATCACTAACACAGAAAAGTAACTTGTCCCAGGGAAGGTCATGTTGACACATACTCTTATGTTATTTATGATATTTGTTAAACTTATAATGTTCAACAAAATTTACATAGGACCCATCAAATTAATGGTCAATATACACTCTTATATCTAAAATGACCTGATCAGAAATGAGCATTGGACACTTCCTACAACTTCATAGAAGCTACATGTATTTTGGGTTTTCTGTTTGTTTGTTTGTTTGTTTGACTTTGTTTTTTGCTTTAGAAGTTGATGAATATAAATGTTTGTAGCCGTGGATCATCTCCCAAAATCTGATATGTGGTCCTGTTCAATCAGTATTATGATCTACATTCATTAATCCATCCCTATTTATTTGAGATAGGTGTTTTTCTGGTTTGTGGGGCCGATCATGAACCCAAGCAAAAGATGTTAGGCCCTTGCTCTGTGCACTAACATACATCTATTATATTTTCATACACCCTTACCAATTTTGACTATTTTATTTTGTTCTGACATAATCTCATTGTATAGATTATAGAGGGCAATAAGCAATCCTCCTATGGTGACACTGGTGCAGAAATGAGACTCTTCCTGAGGGCCTTTACATTGGTGGCTCCAATATTTTACTTTCCTCTGTCAACTGATCTCCAGACTCTTGCCAGAACCATGAGGACAGCAACTCTCTCTCTCTCTCTCTCTCTCTCTCTCTCTCTCTCTCTCTCTCTCTCTCTCCCACTGTATCTCTCTCTGTTAAGTCATCTTGGGGCAGCTTTAAAAAAACTAAGCACAAGATATCATGAGTGTAACCCCTAACACACATCCACATATTACCCTGCCCTGCAGGCTCTGCCTGGATGTAATTTCATGCACCTGTACCAAAGACAGGAGAACTTTTGACTGCACTTTAGAACTGGAGTTATTTCTCAGTACATTTTAAAGGTTTATATTGTTGATGAGGAAATTTGAGATGGGATGAGACATTTCTGAGAAGGGTTTGAAAAGGAAACCGTCAGTTAGAAACACAGGGATTACTGAGATGATGGCAATTCAGCCTAGAGTAAACCATGGCCTTGGAAGGAAGATGGGTTCAGTGGCTATGCCCCAGGAGAGTCTTCAGGAAAGAGCACTTAAGCTTCATGTTCAGTACAGGGGGGCGGGGGGAATTAGCAGGGAGCCAAAGGCTTTATGTAACCCATGACATCAGCAGTCCCTTCTTGAACATTCTATAATCTTCCAGAGAGTTCTTGGCATGAGCTGTGATGTCACCAGTGTTGTAGCAACAGCAGAGCATTGAGGTTTCTCGGTCAGTGTCTAGAGGATACACTGATAGACATGTTTGCCCGACTCAGAAAACTATTTCGGAGAACCAATGTGGATGGGAGAGAGACTAGAGAGAGGAGGAAGGGAGCTGGCCTTTCATCTGAGAGTAAGGAAGGAAAAAGGAGGTGGTCATGGAGAATGTGGAGTAAGTACTGGGAAGTGGATATTGAGCTTCCTGGCAGGGTGGCCCGAGCTGGCCTTTCTAGCAAATTCCAATTCTTCACTTTCACTGAGTATTGTGGTTGTTACTTGGGGACAGAATGAGAGCATCAAGAGTCACAGAGGATCTAACCTACACCAATTTAGGGAAGGGCATCACTGCCTTCACTACCATGCTTCTAGCTTCAGCTTCTCTGACAATAGAACCAGGGAGAGATTTGTGCCCCTGCTGATAACCTCTTGTTCTCAGAATTACTCTGACCTCCTTTCCCTCAAAGTTCCCACCTTAGCTTTCCCACTGGTTGTGGGTGGCAGGAATTATTGTACTGTAACCAAAGACCTATCAGAATTGATAAACCCAGCAGAGATGCCATCCTGTGGCCACTTCTGGAGTGCTTGTTGTTTAAATAGAGGAAATAAATCAGTGTGTTCTCCCCCTGCAGGATGTTTTAAGGCCATTTCCTGGGCCTAGAGTAACAGGATAGGAGATCTGAACATCATACAGCACTCAAGTACTTGTGAATAGTGAATTTATAGTGTGACTTGTGAAACCAGAGGACTAAGGACTCTGAAGCCAAGTTGCACTCTGTGCATTTGTTAATAAGCCAGGAGAAGCCATCTCTGTGGTCATCATAAGAATACATAGGGAGACAGAGGACACAGATGGCTGCTTACATCTCCTAGTCTCTATAGAGTGATGGGAGAACTGAGATCCACTGAGGATGCATCTAAAGCCTAGACGAAACTCTGTGTGGTGACACTGGGTTCTAGGCCTGTGGTCTACTTGATAGGCCTCAGAGTAGACTGTCTACACTCTATGCATTCCCACCATGTAAGTTCACTTGTGTTCTTACCTACAGGGGCTGGCAGGCAGACATCATCCCCTGTAACTGTCCTAAGCAAGAAGCAGGCCAAGGAGGAAGAGGAGAAGCTGACCAGAGAGCTGCAGCTCGTTACACAAGAGAGAAATGAGCTGAGAGATCGCTTGATCTATGTCACAGAGGGAGCCATGAACAAGAGGTATGCATTGCTCCAAATGCTGTGGTGTTCATCTGGAGTCAATGCCACACTTGTCTCTTTAAGTGGTTGATCATAGGAAGGTGATTCTTCATGATATCCCTGGCTCAAACCTCATGTCCCTAAATACTTCTTAAAGGAGAGGCAGAACCTGAAGCTTGGTCAGGAGTAAGATGGGAAATGGACTCTTCTGCTTCCTCCAGGTCACAAGTGGGACTTATAGTCTGAGTGAAGAATTCAGGGAAAGAGGCAATGGTCAGTGAGTTCCCAGAGTGCTTTTGGAAAGCCCTTGAAAGGAGGTGCTTTTGTGAGGTTCTAGGAGCTGAGAGTTTGTGGTGAGTGTTTGTACTGGACTGGCAGGTGACTGAGTGCTGTAAACTGCTAGATGCAGATGGAGGGGTGTGGTCCCACATTGTTCATCTCAGTGCTTGACTAGATGCCTGAGGCTCTGCCTGTTCCTCTTTCTCTGAGTGACTTATATATACTCTGGTACTGTAATGTTGCATGCATTTCTTCTGAATCTCATGTTCTCTATGCTTCTGTTTCTGATTCACTCTCTCTCTCTTTCTGTTACTCTGTCTCTTTTTTCCCTTACATATGTGTGTATATCTGTTTCTGTGTGTATGCATGTGTGTGTACACATGATTGTGGTGTCTCTTGTGAATTAATTTTTTACATGTTTATATTTCTCTCTACTCTTTTAAATTCAGGGATCTTTGACATCCAGTGTACTCTGAGACCATATTATTGCACACATTTCTGCTGATTCTCATTCTATTCTCTGTGGTTCTGTTTCTGTCTTTATTTCTCATTCTCTGGCTCTGTGTCCTTTTCTCCTAATATGTGTGTGCCAGTCTATGGGTCTGTTTGCTTCCAGGTGTGCATACAAGTGCTTCTGTTTTGTATCTTTATATTTACCTCCCCACTTTGGAATCTTGTGGTCTGTGTATTGGACTGCGGATTTACATGCAGTTTCAATGTGATGAGAGTCCTGATGTCTGGGAGCCCCCACTTTAAATAGCACTGTTCCTTCTCTTTATGGGGACATTTATGTAAACAGTTGCACCTCTTGGGCAGATTATAAAGCATTGGTTATGTCTGGTCTCATCTAAGAATTATGTGTAATGTCTGCCTCTGAAGTGTTAGTTATCCAGGAATTATAATCCCTGTTGTTAAAACAGGGAAAATATAATCACAGGTATCTAGTTGGCAACGACTTGTGGCCTAGGCTATTGAAGGCACAAGGGACTAGACTGCCCCTCCAGAGCTAATGGGTAAACACAGGGAGCCAGGGCACCCTCCATCTGGATACATAGCTTATGCTGTCCTTGGGAAAGGATAAAAAGTTTCCAAAGATGAAAAAGATCCCAGCATGTAGAATCCAGGAATTGACCTTCCTGTGCTGGGAGTACAAGACCGAGTCTGTGTTCATGTGTTCTTAGAACAGAGGAGTGGCCCCTGGATATGGAAAGCAGTAGTAGTATGGGGCAATACCAGAACAGGGAAGTGGGAAGTGGTGGATGAGGGAGTAGGGGGAGGGAAGAGTGCTTATGGGACTTTTGGGGAGTGGTAATCCAGAAAAGGGGAAAACATTTGAAATGTAAATAAAAAAATATATCGAACAAAAAAAAATAAAGAAACACATTTTCAGCCAGGCCATAGTAGCACACACCTGTATTCCCAGCATTTGAGAAGCAGTGGCAGATGGATTTCTGAGTTTGAGGCCAGCCTTGTCTATACAGTGAGTTGCAAGACACTGAGGGCTACACAGAGAAACCTTGTCTCAAAAATACAAAAAAAAATATAAATATAAATAAATAAATAATTATAAATGAATAAAGATAAATACATAAATACATAAAATACTTAGATGTATATGTGTCTTGGTTTCTGAAAAGGTGTTTTAAAAAAAAGCACATGTTCATGGAGTTCTATCTTCCTGGGGACAGGCCATACTACACACCAAATCCATTATATGAAAAATTGAAGTTAAAGAAGAAGGAGATTATGACATTTCTACACACCTTAGAGAAGGAGAATATTGAGGCCAAACAGACCTTCCAGGATCTCAAGAAGGAGATTAACTTCTATCGGTAAGTACTGTTCATGGAGGTCACCAGGCGTGCAATGGCCATTTCTGATTTCCTTTGTTCCTGGACTGGAGAGTCTGCAGGTCTGATTCTATCCCTTCTGCTTTTTAGCCATCACTGTGCCTTGGGACTTCTGGTGTCAGTTTCAAAGTCTGTAAGAGACTGTTACTCATCCTAACATTGTCCAGGCATCATCAGGAGCCTCTCATTAGAAGAGTGATTCAGATCATGAGAGGGTTATGGTATAGTTCTAGGTCTGTGGGACTCAGGCATGGTTTTACAGAGCTAAATGTGATCTAACAAAAGGATACAATGCCCTCCTCCTGATTCTACTGACTGCATTGAGGGTATCTGCAACCTACTAATTGATGTTGCTGAAATGCATTGGGCTGTCATGGATAGTTTCAGATACCGTGTTCTTTGGAGAGACATGCAACCTTATTGGTGTTTGGACTGCAGCAATCATTTATTTCTTCCTCAAGTTGCTATTCTCTGTTTGTGTACCTCTCAAGAATGTATTCAGATGTATTGCATTAGGTATTCCTAGGAATCTAGGTCCTGGTGGGGTTAATGGGACCTTGATGTACGAATGGGAGGAGGAGCCTGCAGGATCTTACCATGAAGATTGTGTCTCTAGCAACCTGCACAGCCGGCTCCTGTTGCAGAAGAACATTATGAATAAGAGATTGGTTACACTGAAGCAGGAGAACAAGGAAGTACATGCTGATTGGACCATCATTCAGCAATACCTGTTTGACTTGAACCTGAATGTTAAAGATGAACAGGACAAGACCAGCATCCTCCAGGGCCAACAACATCAGGTAGGTACAAGCAGCTCAGCCTGGCTTATATTGACTGATAACATTTTCCCACTGCATCCATCTTTGCTTTCACGCAGCACCATTCTAATGCACAGTCACAAGCAGCCACCCACCTCATGGAATGTAGTTGGTTATTGCTAGGGCTATGCACATTCTGGGTTGTGAACCTCTTGAGATAAGCTGAAATATGGCAAGTATACCTTTCTACTCCTCTTTATTCTGAAGACCAGTAAGGGTGATAGATCAATATCATGCAGCATTCCTACACCTGCTCATGATACGTGGACTACTTTACAGAGCTTTGAGTAAGTTCTAGGTCCTGTGTCAGAGGTCACGCAAGCGTCATGTGACTTCCACAGTGGGAAGCATCTTGCAGGGTTAAAATTCAAAGACTAATAAGAAATATGTTATTCCCTTGTCTTTGATCTGTGTGGCATGTGGAATTTTCCTTTCCACCTGTAACCCAGTGAGCAAATGGTCTCAGGAAACAAGCTGGAGTAGCCATTTTAATATCAGATAAAATTGACTTTTAACCCAAAGTCATCAAAAGAGACCCTGAGGGATACTTCTTGCTGGTCAAAGGAAAAATACAAAAAGAAGAACTGTCAATCCTGAACATCTATGCCCCAAATGCAAGGGCACCCTCTTTCGTAAAAGAAAATTTATTAAAACTAAAAGCACACATTGCACCTAACACAATAATTGTGGGTGACTTCAACACTGCACTTTCCTCAATGGATCGATCAGGAAAACAGAAACTAAACAGGGACACAATGAAACTAATTGAAGCTTTGTACCAATTAGATTTAACAGATATATATAGAACATTCTATCCTAAAACAAAAGAATATACCTTTTTCTCAGCACCTCATGATACCTTCTCCAAAATCGACCATATAATTGGTCACAAGACAGACCTCAACAAATATAAGAAGATAGAACTAATCCCATGCCTCCTATCTGATCACTATGGAGTAAAAGTGGTCTTCAATACCAACAGAAACAACAGAAAACCCACATACACGTGGAAACTGAACAATACTCTACTCAATGATACCTTGGTCAAGGAAGAAATAAAGAAAGAAATTAAAGACTTTTTAGAACATAATGAAAATGAAAACACAACATACCCAAATCTATGGGACACAATGAAAGCAGTGCTAAGAGGAAAACTCATAGCCCTGAGTGCCTCCAAAAAGAAAATGGAGAGAGCATACATTACCACCTTAATGACACACCTGAAAGCCCTAGAACAAAAAGAAGCTATTTCGCCCAGGAGGAGTAGAAGGCAGGAAATCATCAAACTCAGGGCCGAAATCAATCAAGTAGAAACAAAGAGAACCATACAAAAAATCAACAAAACCAGGAGCTGGTTCTTTGAGAAAATCAACAAGATAGATAAACCCTTAGCCAGACTGACCAAAGGGCACAGAGAAAGTATCCAAATTAACAAACTTAGAAATGAAAAGGGAGATATAACAACGGAAACTGAGGAAATCCAAAAAATCATCAGATCCTACTACAAGAGCCTGTACTCAACACAACTGGAGAATCTGGAGGAAATGGACAATTTCCTTGACAGATACCAAATACCAAAATTAAATCAGGACCAACTAGACCATCTAAACAGTCCCATAATGCCTAAAGAAATAGAAGGAGTCATAGAAAGTCTTCCAACCAAAAAAAGCACAGGACCAGATGGCTTCAGTGCAGAATTCTACCAGACCTTCAAAGAAGAGTTAACACCAATACTCTTCAAACTATTCCACAAAATAGAAACAGAAGGAATACTACCCAATTCCTTCTACGAAGCCACAATCACGCTGACACCAAAGCCACAAAAAGATCCAACAAAGAAAGAGAACTTCAGACCAATTTCCCTTATGAACATCAATGCAAAAATACTCAATAAAATTCTTGCCAACCGAATCCAAGAACACATCAAAACGATCATCCACCATGATCAAGTAGGCTTTATCCCGGGAATGCAGGGTTGGTTCAATATACGGAAATCCATCAATACAATCCACTACATAAACAAACTCAAAGAACAAAACCACATGGTCATTTCATTGGATGCTGAAAAAGCATTTGACAAAATTCAGCATCCCTTCATGCTTAAAGTCTTGGAGAGAACAGGAAGTCAAGGCCCATACCTAAACATAGTAAAAGCAATATACAGCAAACCGGTAGCCAGCATCAAACTAAATGGAGAGAAACTTGAAGCAATCCCACTGAAATCAGGGACCAGACAAGGCTGCCCCCTTTCTCCTTATCTTTTCAATATTGTACTTGAGGTATGAGCTCGGGCAATTCGACAACATAAGGAGGTCAAAGGGATACAAATTGGAAAGGAAGAAGTCAAAATATCATTATTTGCAGACGACATGATCGTCTACCTAAGTGACCCAAAGAACTCCACTAGAGAGCTCCTACAGCTGATAAACAACTTCAGCAAAGTGGCATGTTATAAAATCAACTCCAGCAAATCAGTGGCCTTCCTATACTCAAAGGATAAGCAGGCTGAGAAAGAAATTAGGGAAATGACCCCCTTCACAATAGCCACAAACAGTATAAAGTATCTTGGGGTGACTCTTACCAAACATGTGAAAGATCTGTATGACAAGAACTTCAAGACTCTGAAGAAAGAAATGGAAGAAGACCTCAAAAAATGGGAAAACCTCCCATGCTCATGGATCAGTAGAATCAATATAGTTAAAACGGCCATTTTGCCTAAAGCACTATACAGATTCAATGCAATACCCATCAAAATCCCAACTCAATTCTTCACAGAGTTAGAAAGAGCAATTATCAAATTCATCTGGAACAACAAAAAACCCAGGATAGCTAAAACTATTCTCAGCAACAAAAGAAAATCTGGGGGAATCAGTATCCCTGACCTCAAGCAATACTACAGAGCAATAGTGTTAAAAACTGCATGGGATTGGTACAGTGACAGGCAGGAGGATCAATGGAACAGGATTGAAGATCCAGAAATGAACCCACACACCTATGGCCACTTGATCCTTGACAAAGAGGCTGAAAACATCCAATGGAAAAAAAATAGCCTTTTCAACAAAGTGCTGGTTCAACTGGAGGTCAGCATGCAGAAGAATGCGAATTGATCCATCCTTGTCTCCTTGTACTAAGCTCAAATCCAAATGGATCAAGGACCTCCACATAAAGCCAGACACTCTGAAGCTAATAGAAAAGAAACTGGGGAAGACCCTTGAGGACATCGGTACAGGGAGAAAGTTTCTGAACAGAACACCAATAGCTTATGCTCTAAGAGCAAGAATTGACAAATGGGACCTCATAAAATTACAAAGTTTCTGTAAGGCAAAGGACACCATCAAGAGGACAAATCGGCAACCAACAAATTGGGAAAAGATCTTCACCAATCCTACATCAGATAGAGGGCTAATATCCAATATATATAAAGAACTTAAGAAGTTAGACTCCAGAAAACCAAACAACCCTATTAAAAAATGGGGTACAGAGTTAAACAAAGAATTCTCACCTGAAGAACTTTGGATGGCAGAGAAGCATCTTAAAAAATGCTCAACTTCATTAGTCATTAGGGAAATGCAAATCAAAACAACCCTAAGATTTCATCTTACACCAGTCAGAATGGCTAAGATTAAAAATTCAGGAGACAGCAGGTGTTGGAGAGGGTGTGGAGAAAGAGGAACACTCCTCCACTGCTGGTGGGGTTGCAAATTGGTACAACCACTCTGGAAATCAGTCTGGCGGTTCCTCTGAAAACTGGGCACCTCACTTCCAGAAGATCCTGCTATACCACTCCTGGGCATATACCCAGAAGACTCCCCACCATGTAATAAGGATACATGTTCTACTATGTTCATAGCAGCCCTATTTATAATTGCCAGATGCTGGAAAGAACCCAGGTATCCCTCAACAGAAGAGTGGATGCAAAAAATGTGGTATATCTACACAATGGAGTACTATTCAGCCATTAGAAACAATGAATTCATGAAATTCTTAGGCAAATGGATGGAGCTAGAGAATATCATACTAAGTGAGGTAACCCAGACTCAAAAAGTGAATCATGGTATGCACTCACTATTAAGTGGATATTAACCTAGAAAACTGGAATACCCAAAACATAATCCACACATCAAATGAGGTACAAGAAGAAAGGAGGAGTGGCCCCTGGTTCTGGAAAGACTCAGTGAAACAGTACTCAGCAAAACCAGAACGGGGAAGTGGGAAGGGGTGGGTGGGAGGACAGGGGAAGAGAAGGGGGCTTACGGGACTTTCGGGGAGGGGGGGCCTAGAAAAGGGGAAGTAATTTGAAATGTAAATAAATTATATCGAATAAAAAAAATGAGTAGCAGCTTGTCAGCCCATGTAATAGGTTAATATTGCTGGATATTTTGCTGTGCCTGCAGTTATAACAGCAATGGTGTCGGTTAAAATACCAATGATATCATTACTGTTGAGAGGGTGGGAGGCAGTAGCCTGACAGCTGACATTTAGGTTCCCAACAAGCCTCTGTCTTAATAACTGCCTTACTCTTCTAGGATGCAGAGAGTATAGCAAGAGCTGAAATTTCCACAGCCCAGGAAGAGGGCCTCCTACAGAATGAGTTGCCACTTCAGGAAGCCCCTGATGAGCTCCATCCTCAACAGCCACAAAATTCCTTGGATGAGTCTTCTACCACATAATTGAACTCCTCAGGTTGAATAGGCACTAACTACCTAGCCAGTGAGCCAATCAATTCAGGAATTTATTCCCTTTCCTGTACAAACAACACCCCTTGGGTGAGAACTGACGTGACTGCCCTGCCACCACATGTCCAAGAAAAGAAACAGACTGTATGTCCCTGTTACTGAAGGTACAGTGAGAGAACTCTGGTTCATATAATTTACTGTTAGAATTTTGGTTGCTGTTTGGTTTTTGGCTGTTTTGTTACTTGTTATGTTATTGGATATTATATATTATTGTTATTGCTGTTTTTCCTTATGCTTTTCACTGTTTATAGAAATTATCTTTAAAAGCCTGTTTTTGAAATGTATTTCTGATGAATAAAAATTTATTTGTAACTCCTCACTTTTGAGACCATATTACTTATTCAGGTTTTCTGTCCTATCCTGTAGACATAGACCTCACAACCACAGATGGATCTCTGTAAGCCCCAAGAAGCCTGGCTACAGACTGATTTCAAAGTCCACTAGGGTATACAAGACAATGGTCTTTTGTATGAATAATGTGGCTTCTCCCATGGATACACACTTTAGGATGTAATCACTGACACACTCTCTCCATGCTGACATGTATTCTCCTACTTCTAAAATATAGAACTCTATTAGAATGGAGACTTCAGCTCCTATCTATTTAATATAGCCCATGAATTTCTACCTAGAACAATCAGACAACAAAATGACATCAAGGGCATACAAAAGGTAAAGGACAATGTCAAAGTATTGCTATTTACACATGATATGAGAGTATATTTAAGTGATTCATAAAGATGTACAAAAGAACTATACCTAATAAACACCTACAGGGAAAGTCTCTTGATTCATAATGAACTTAAAAAAGTCAGTAGCTGTTTTTATTGAAAGGATAAAGAAGCTGAAAATATTAGGAAAGCCACAACATACAGTACACAGAATTAATAAACTGTATCTTGGTATAAGTTTATGCAAGCAATGAAAGACCTATAAGACAAAATTTTCAAATCTATGCTCCAAATGCAAGTGCAGCTTCATTTGTCAAGGAATCTTTACTAAAGCTCAAATCACACATTGCACCTAACACAATAGTTGTGGGTGACTTCAACACCCCACTCTCCTCAATGAACTCATCAGGAAAGCAGAACCTAAACAGGGACACAGTGAAACAAACTGAAGTTTTGGACCAATTAGATTTAACAGATATATATTGAGAGAACATTTTATCCTAAAGCAAAAGAATATAGTACCTCATGGTACTTTCTCCAAAATCGACCATATAATTGGTCACAAGACATACCTCAACAGATATAAGAAGATCAAAATAATCCCATACCTCCTATCAGATCACTATGGCGTAAGAGTTGTCCTCAATAGCAACAAAAACAACAGAAAGCCCACATACATAGAAAAGCTGAACAATACTCAATGACACTTTGGTCAAGGAAGAAATAAAGAAATCAAAGACTGCTTAGAATTTAAAGAAAATAGAGGCACAACATACCCAAATTGTGGGACACAATGAAAGGAGTGCTAAGAGGAAAACTCATAGCCCTGAGTGTCTCCAAAAAGAAACCGGAAAGGGCATACATTAGCACCTTAAGGACACACCTGAATGGCCTGGAATGAAAAAGTTAATTCACCCAGGAGCAGTAGAAGACAGGAAATCATCAAACTCAGGGCCGAAATCAATCAAGTGGAAACAAAGAGAACCATACAAAGAAAAATCTGGAAAAAATTATCATGAGAAGGAAAGAGCTTCCATGGTCAGAGTTAACAAGGATTACCATAGAGAAAATGGACATCTGAGGGAAAGCAACTTACAGATACAATACATTCCTATCAAAATCCCAACACAATTAATTACAGGTCTTGATAGAGCCCTTCTTCTGTTCATATGGATAAACAAAAAGCCCAGTGTCTTAGTTAGGTTTTCCTTTACTGTGAAAAGACACAACAACCAAAGCAACTTTGTTATAAGAGGCAACATTTAATTGGGGCTGGGTGACAGGTTCAAAGGTTCAGTCCATTATCATCATTGAGAGTAGAGCAGAGTCCAAGATGGTATGGCAATGGAGGAGCAGTGAGAAGGAGCTGTGTCTTCTTCTGCATGCAAACAAAAGACTGTCTAGTTTATAGATACGTGGAGGGTCTCAAAGACCAATCTCACTGTCACACACCTACTCCAAGGAGGCCACAACTTTTAACAGTGGTATTTCCTTGGTCAAGCTTATTGAAACCACACATTCCACTCCCTGGCTAACATAAGCTTGATCAAATGGATGAGTCTATTGTGGCCATACCAATCCATAGCATAACAGAAAATATTCTTAATCCAACTCAGAGGTCCCATAGATCATGAGAGGTTCAAAAATGTTAAAAGTCCAAAATTCAAAGTCTCTTCTTACATACACACAATCTCTAAATTGTAATCCCCTATAAAATCAGAAGAAGTAAGTCACAGGCATCTAATATCACAAGATATATATCCCACCATTTAAAAAAATGTCATACTGAGAAAGTACCAGATTAAAGCAAGACAAAAACACAGCTTCTCAACCTGCAACTCTAAGTTTTCCTGGGTGAACATCTATGTTACAAATGAATAGGCACCCACATCCATAAAATAAACTTTACTAAAGCTCAAATCATGCATTGCATCTCACACAATAATAGTGGGAGACTTCAACACCACATCCTCATCATTGGACAGATCATGGAAACCCAAACTAAACAGATACAGAATGAATCTAACAGCAGTTATTGACCAGGTTATAACAGATATCAAAAGAATATTTTATCATAAACCAGAAGATTATATCTTCTCATCACCTCATGGCACCTGCTCCAAAGTTGACCATCCTCTCGTTCACAAAACAAGGTACACCTGATACAAGAAAATTGAAATAATTCCATGTATCCTATTAGATCACCACAGTCTAAGGCTGCTCTTCAATGGCAACAAAAACAACAGAAATCCCACATACACGTGTAAGCTGAACTATACCCTACTCAATGATAACTTGGTCAAGGAAGATATAAGGAAACATTTTAGAATTTAATGAAGATGATGACACAACATCCCCTAACTTATGGGACACAATGAATGCAGTGCTAAGATGAACACTCAAAGCTCTGAGTGCATCCATAAAGAAAATGAAGAGAACATACACTAGAAGCTTGACAGTACACCTGAAAGCTCTAGAACAAAAAGAAGCAAATACATCCAAGAGGAGTAAATGGCAAAAATCACACTTGAATTAGCAAAAGACTCATTATCAGTGGACATCTTTTGTCCCCCACCCCATTGCCATTTATTCCCAACTTGTTTAGTTTTGGAGGCAGGGTCTCAATACCCTGTAGCCCTGGCTGGCCTGAAACACTGAGATCCATTGCCTCTGACTCACAAATGCTGGAATCATAGGCATGTGCCACCATGGCCAGCACCAAGTTGTATTTCTATTTTTACTTTTTATGTGTATGAGTGTTTACCTGTATGTATGTATATATGTACACTGCATATGGGACCTAGTGCACACAAAGATCAGAAGAGGCACCAGATTCCCTGAAACTGGTTCTGGGAACTAAACTCATGTCTTCTACTAGAAACAACCTGTGGTCTTAGCAGCTAAGCTGTTCCTGAAGCCCACTCCAACATGAATTTTTATAACTTAGTAGTAGGATGAATAGGAACTTTAAGGACTTTAAGAAATGCAAAGAGGAAAATTCATAGCCCTGAGTTCCTCCATAAAGAAATTAGAGGGAAGCATGAAAAGGGAATATAAAGACAGAGAAAAAGGAGGGAGGTGATTGGAGAAGGGATGGAGAGAAGAAGGTTTATGGGACATATGGGGAGGGGGGATCCAGGAAAGGGGAAATCATTTAGAATGTAAACAAAGAATATAGAAAATAAAAATATTAAAAAAAAGAAATTAGAGAGATCTTACTCTAGCAGCTTAACTGATCATCTGAAAGCTCTAGAACAAAAAGAAGCAAACACACTCAAGGGGAGTAGATGGCAGGAAATAATGAAATTCAGGATGCAAATCAATCAAGGAGAAAGAAACAGAATTATACCAAGAATCAACAAAACCAAAAGCTGTTTCTTTGAGAAAATCAACAAGATAGATAAATCCTTAGCCAGAATAACTAGAGGGCATAGAAACACTATTCAAATTAACAAAATAAGAAATGAAATGGAAGAAATAACAACAGACTGGGTAAATACAAAAAAAATCTACTCAGATTCAGATTCTACTAAAAAGGAATGTATTCAACAAAAGTGGAAAATCTGGATGAAATAGATAATTTTTCTCCACAGATACCACTTACTAAAATTAAATCAGGATAAACCATCTATATAGCACCACACCCCTGCAAAGAAATAGAAGCAGTCATTAGAAGTCCTGCAAGCAAAAATATCCAGGGACAGATGATTTTAGTGCAGAATTCTATCAGAACTTCAAAGAAGATCTACTACCAATACTCATCAAATGCTTTCAAACAACAGAAACAAAAGGAACATCACTGGATTCAGTCTATGAAGGCACATTTATACTGATTCCAAAACCATAAACAGAACCAAAAAAGAAAGAAAACTTCAGACCAATTTCAGTTATGAATATCAATGCAAAAATACTCAATAAAATTCTCACAAACTGAATCAAGGACCACATCCAAACAATCACTCACCTTGATTAAGTAGGCTTCATTCAGGAATGGTTCAATGTATGGGAATCCATCAATGTAATCCACTCTATAAACAAACTCAAAGATAATAATCACATGGTTATCTCATTAAATACTGAAAAAGCACTGGACAAAAGACAACACCCATTCATGTAAAAAGTATTGGAGAGATCAGGAATTCAAGTTTCATACCTAAATATAAGAAAAGCAATATACAGCAAACCAATAGCCAACATCAAACTAAATGTGGAAAAGCTCAAAGCAATCCAATTAAAATCAGGGACAAGGCAAAGCACTACCTATTCAAAATAGTACTTGAAGTTCTAGCTAGAGCAATAAGACAATACAAGGAGGACAAAAGGATACAAATTGGAAAGGAAGAAGTCAAAATATCACTCTTTTCAGTTGATATGATAGTATACAAAAGGGACCCCAAAATTTCTACCAGAGAGATCCTGCAACTTCAGCAAAGTGGCTGGATGTAAAATTAATTGTACCAAATCATCAGCCATTCCCCTACTCAAAGTATAAATTGGCTGAGTAAGATATTAGGGAAATTATACCTTTCAAAATAGTCACAAATAATATAAAATATCTTGTTATAACTCTAAACCTCTAATGAAGCAAGTGAAAAATCTGTTTGGCAAGAACTTCAAATCCCTGAAGAAAGAAATCAAAGAACTAAAAGATGGAAAAATGTCCCAAGCCCGAGGATCAGCATGATGGACAGAGTAAAATGTCATCTCACAATCTTGCAATCTACAGGTTTAATGCAAACCCAATCAAAATTCCAAGTCAATTCTTCAGAGTTAGAAAGAAAATTTCTCAGATTCATTTGAAATAACACACACACACACACACACACACACACACACACACAATAATGAAAACTATTCTCAATAATAAAAGAACTTCTGGTGAAATCACTATCCCTGGCCTCAAACTAGGCTATAGAGCAATATTGACAAAAACTGCATGGCATTGGAACAGGCACAGGCAAGTAGTTCAATGGAATAGAATTGATGATCCAGAATTGAACCCACACACCTATGGTCACTTGATCTTTGACAAAGAAGGTAAAACCATCCAGTGGAATAAAGACAGCATTTCCATTAAATAGTGCTGGTTCAAGTGGAGTTAAGAATGTAGTAGAATGCCAATTGATCCATTTTTCCCCTCAAGCCCTCCCCTAAGCCCCACACCCTCACGGAGATATTTTATTAGACATAAATTACTTGGTCAAGAGTTTGAATCATTAACTGCTCAGACTAGTTCAACCTGCTGCTGAGAGCAGCTATGAATACAGGACAAACACAAAACTGTTAAATCTTAATTTTTTTTATGCGATTTTGTTCTCCAGGGTGATGTTAGCAGTGAACAATGTCAAAAGGTAGCACCAAGCATCTTCTGGCTCCTCAATGCCCAGAGCCTTGAAAGGACAGGGAGGAGCCTGGAAGCAGCAGGGAGCTATGCTAGGGTCTGGGAGCAGTGGCTGATTGTGCATTCCTGACCTTCTGGCACTAGGCAGGTTCCTAGGGCAGTGGGACTGGGGACAGGGGAGGGTAAAGAGGGTCATTCTGGATCTCAATGGATCAATGGCTAGTGGATATGCTCAATGGCTATGACCTAGGAGAGTCTCCAAGAAAGCACACCTAAGTTTCCTGTCAGTATAGGGAAAAAATTAGCAAGAAGCCAATACCATAACCCATGACATCAGCATTCCATTCTTGAACATTCTATTGTCTCCTGGAGAGTTCTTGGCATTAGCTGTGATCTCACCAGTGTTGTAGCAACAGGAGAAGCACTGGAGTTACTCAGTTTGTAGAGGATACTTCGATGAACATGTTTGCCAAACTCTGCAAACATTTTGGGAGTGCCAATGTGGATGGAAGAAAGACTAGAGAGAGGAGGAAGGAAGTTGGCCTTTCATCTGAGAGTAATGAAGGACTAAGAATGTGTTTGGGGGAATGTGGATTAAGTACTGGGAAAGGAAGTTGAGCTTCCTGGCAGAGTGACTGACCTGGTCTTTCTAGCAAAGGGGCAAAGGAATTGGAGCTTCTTGGAAACAAAAGAATTTCCATGATTGTCACAACTCTTGTACATCAAGGATGTCAGAACATTATTTTCTACATCCCTTAAAGTAGGAGAAGCCATGTCAAAGCTTTAATGCTGAGAACTCCAAGTCTTTACTTTCTCTGGGTATTCTGGTTATTACATGGGGACAGAACGAGACCATCAGGAGTCACAGAGGGACTTACCTATGCCAGTTTAGGGCAGGGAATCACTGCTTCCCCTCCCATGGGTTCTTTTAGCTTCAGCTTTTCTCTGACAGTAGTACCAGGGAAAGAGTTGTGCTCCTGGGAATAACGTTTTGATCTCAGAACTCCTCTGACCTCCACTCCTTAACAGAGTTTCCACCATAGCTATTTCTATCACTAGTTGTGTGTGGCAGGCATTTCTGTACTGTAACCAAAGACCTGTAAGTGTTGATACACTGAGTCAGAGACTAGATCCTCTGGCCATCTCTGGGGTGTTTGTTGTTTCAGTAGAGGAAATTAATCAGTGTGTTGGCCATGTTCTCCCCCTGCATGACCTTTGATGGCAATGTCCTGGGACTAAAGTAACAGGGCAGGAGATCTGAGCATCTCCAAGCACTGAAGTAAATGTGGATAGTGAATTTATCATCTGACATGTGAAACCCCGGGATTGAGCGCTCTCAAGCCAAGATATACCCCTAGCAGTTGTCAATAAGCCAAAAGAAGTCATCTCTCTGGTCATCATAAGCATGTGTAGGGAAACAGAGTACACACCTGTCTGCTTACATCTCCTGGTCTCTGTACAGTGATGGGAGAGCTGAGATCCACTGAGGAGGCATCTCAAGCCTGGACCATACTCTGTGTTGTCACTGGGTTCTAGGCATGTTGTCCTTCTTATGGGCCTCAGGGTCATCTGTATACACTTTGTGCATTGCCACCATGTAAGTTCACTTGTGTTATTCTCTCTACAGAGGCTGGCATGAACACATCATGCCATGCAACAATCCTAAGCAAGAAGCAGGCCAAGAAGGAAGAGGAGAGGCTGACCAGACAGCTGCAGCTCGTTACCCAAGAGAGAAATCTTCTAAGAGAACGCCTAATGTATGTCACAGAGGGAGCCATGAATAAGAGGTATGCATCCCTCCAAATTCTCTGTTATTTGTCTGGGATCACCAGTGTCATGATAATCTTTTTAAGGTGATTCATCCTAGAAAGATATATCTTCATAATGTCCCTGTACCCAATCTCATGTGCCTAAATACATCTTAGAAGAGAGAGAGAACCTGAAACTGGGTCAGGACTGAGATGGGGAATAGTCCCTTCTGATCCCTCCAATTGAAAAGAGAATTCAGGGATAGAGGCTATAGAAAGTGAGTTTCCAGAGTGTGCATGGAAAGACTTTGAGAGGAGGTGGCTTTGTGAGGCACTAGGACTTGAGAGTTTGTGGTGAGTTTTTGTACATGCCTGGCAGTTAAGTGAGTGAAGGAAGCTCCTGGATGCACCTGGAAGGCCCTTGTCCCACATTGTTCATCTCAGTGCTTGATTAGACACCTGAGGTTCATGCCTGTTCCTATTTTTCTGTATGCCTTATACTCTGAGAGTTCAAGATGCTATTGTTCTTGATGCTTCTGTCTCTGAATCATGTTCTCTCTCATTCTTTGACTCTGTCTCCTTTTCTAATTCTCAAGTGTATACCTAAGATTGTGTGTGTGTATTTCTGTGTCCATGTGTGTGTACACTTGTGTGTGTGCATATGATTGTATTTTCCCTGTGCATGAATTTTTCTTGTTTATATTTCTCTCCACTCTGAAATTCAGGAATCTGGGAAAAACAGTATATTCCGAGACAGTACTGGTTCTACTGGTTCTTAATTTGATATCTCTGTTTCTGTCTCTGTCTCTGTTTCTCATTCTCTGGCTGTGTGTACCTTTACCCTTCTTCTTTCTGTGTGGCATTCTGTGTGTGTGTGTGTGTGTACCTGTACATATATGTGCTTATGCTGGTCCATTATAAAACATTTGAGATGGATGGTCTAATCTCTAGAATTATGTATAATGTCTGCCTCTGAAGAAGTAATTATCTAGGATGTAGAATACTTTTGTCAAAACAGAGAAAATATAATCACAGGTATGTAGTAGGAAAAGACCTGTGGCCAAGGCTACTGATAGCACAAGGCACTAGACTGCCCTTCCAGCACTACTGAGTGAACACATGGAGCCCAGGCAACATCCATCTGGATGCCTAATTTCTGCTGTCCTTAGGACAGAATAAAAGTTTCCAAAGATAAAGAAGATCCCAGCATATAGAACCCAGGAATTGACCTTCCTGGGCTGGGGTAATACAAGACCCAGTCTGAGTTCATGTGTTCCTAAAAGCAAAAGTTCATGGAGCTCTGTCTTCTTGGGGACAGGCCCTACTATACACCAAATCCATTCTATGAAAACTTGAAGTTAAAAGAGAAGGAGATCATGTCATTTCTACAAAACTTAGAGATGGAGAACATTGAGGCCCGACAGAAATTCGAGGAACACAAGAAGGAGATCAACTTCTATCGGTAAGTATAGTTTTGGGATTCCACCGGGTATGGAATGTATGTTTCTGCCTTCCTTGATTCTGGACTGGAGAGTCTGCAGGACTGGTACTATCTGTTCTGCTTTTTAGCATTCAGTGTGCATTGGGACTTTTGGAATCAGTTTTCAAAATCTCTAAGAGACTCCTTACTCCATTACTCCTACAGGCATTGTCCAGGCATCCACAGGAGCCTCTCAATAGAAGAGTGATATATATGATGAGAAATTTATTATACATTACTATGTTTGTGGGGCTCAGGTATGGTTTTACAGAGCTGAATGTGATGCCACCCAAGAATAGAATGTCCTCCTCCGGATTCTACTGACCTATTTTGAGGGGATTTGCAAACTACAAATTGATATTGCTGAAATGCATTGCAGTGTCATGAATAGTTGGAGATCCCTCTTTCTTTTGCTGAGACATGCAACCCTTTGGTGTTGGGTCTGCAGCAATAATTTTTTTTTCTTTCCTCAATTTGCTATTTTCACTTTGTGCAGCTCTCATGGAAATATTAGTTCTCCATGGGAACCTGTATCCTAGTGGGGTTAATGGGACCTTGATGTAAGAATGGGAGAAAGAGCCTGCAGGATCTTACCATGCAGATTGTGTTTCCAGGAACCTGGAGAGCTGCCTCCTGATACAGAAAGACATTATGAATAAGAGGTTGGACGAACTGAAGCAGGAGAACAAGGAAGTACATGCTAATTGGACCATCATTCAGCAATACCTGATTGACTTGAATCTGAATGATAAATTCGAAAAGGAGAAGTCCAGAATTCTCCAGGACCAACAACATCAGGTAAGTTTAAGCAGCTCAGCTTGGCTATTACTGACTGAGAACATTTGCCCACTGCATCCATTTTTGCTTTCACCCAGCATTTTCTAATCCACACTCCCAAGGAGCCATCTACCTCATGGAATGTAGTTGTTCATTGCTCAGTCTATGCACAAGTATTCTGAGATGTTAGTCACTTGTGATATACTGAAGTATTGGCAAGTATACCTTGCTACTCCTCTTTAATGTGAAGACTAGTAAGGATGAAAGATCAATAACATGCCAGTTTCCTCCATGTGGTAATGATAGGTGGGATGCTTTGCAGAGCTTAGAACAAGTTAGTTCTAGGTCCTGCAACAGAGGTCATGAAAGGATCTTGTGACTTCCAAAATGGAAACATCTTACAGGGTTAAAATACAAATGAAAATACAAAATAATTGCTGCTCATTGTCACTGATCTGGGTGCCCTGTGGCATTTTCCTTACTTCCTGCAACATAATGAGGTCTCTTCCAATTGCCCATTTCATGTTATGCACTGATAGATGTCTGAGTAGCAGCTTGTCAGCCCATGTATTTGGTAAATGTTACTGGATATTTTGCCCTACCTCAACTTACAACACCAATGGTGTCAGTTAAATGGTCAATGATAACATTCCTGTTGAGCTGGTGGGAAGCAGCAGCCTGACAGCTGACATTTAGTTCCTGACCAAGCTTCTGTCTTAATAAGACCCTTCCTCTTCTAGGTCTCCAAAACTGTAGCAAAAGCTGAAATTTCCACAGCCCAGGAAGAGGGCCTACTGCAGAATGAGTTGCCACCTCAGGAGCCCCCTGCTGAGCTCCATTCTCAACAGCCAAAAAACTCCTTGGAGGAATCTTCTTCTACATAATTCAATTCCTCATGGTGAATAGGCCCTAAATACCTAGCCAGTGAGCCACCCAATTCATAAGTTGTTCCCTTTCCTGTTCTGAAAACACCCCTTGAGAGATAACTGAGGTGACTGCCCTGCCACAATATGTACAAGAGGAGAAACAGGCTGTACATCTGTGTTGCTAAAAGCACAGTGAGAGATCTTTGTTTCATATAGTAATTGTCATTTGAAGCCTATTTTCTTTAAATTGTATTTCTGAGGAATAAAAATTTATTTGTGACTCGGGACTCTTAAGACAATGTTTCTTATTCATGTGTTCTGTCCTCTTCTGTAGACCTAGATCTCACAGTCAGAGATGGATCTCTGTAAGCTCTAGGCAGCCTGGGATGCAGAGTGAATTCAACCTCAACTAGGTTATATAAGGCAATGTCTTTCTGTATGAATATTGTGGTTTCCCCCAATGATACACAGTTTATGATTTAATTACTGCCATAATAGATCCATGCTGTCATGTATTCTCATGTACAGGTGTTATTGTCATTGATCATGCATTTTCTGGTTTTTGTTTTGTTTTGTTTGGTTTGGTTTGGTGGCTGTTTAGATTCATATTTATTATTAATGGCAATTGTGTGTTTTCCTACTGTATGTATGTGACCTGCCTGTGTGCAGTTGCCTCAGAAGCAGGAAGAAGCAATAATTTCTTCTGTTGTATATTTTGCCCGACTCCTACACCCAGCGGCCATTTTAGCAGGAATTCCAGACCTCAGTGCTTGCAACAATCTCCTACACATAGAGGGGAGTGCTCAGACCAAGGTGACGTCCAGTGTTCTTCCAGATCTACAATTCCCTAATTTAAGCAGTCTACCCACCTAGCCGTGGAGAGGTAGAGCCAACACAGGCTGAGCAGACTCTCAAACCTTGGGGGAAAGAATCTTGGCCCCCAACTTTAAATTCTTAGTCACTGATTAATACTTGGACCTTGATCAGCAATCTGTGGTCATGGTCTCCTTCCTTTCTCACTGTCTTCCCATTCATCCCCAGCTTCCCTTCCAGGTAATGCATTCGATATAACTGCAGGCAGTTGCAGTAGATGATTGTTAGGTACCATGTTGGTCTTCTGTCAGCATTAGATTTTCTAACCTGTCAGTCTTAATCACATCTCCTACACTTGGCCCTTGTCCTTCCAGATCATGTGATATGTTATGTGGACTGTATCACATAAAATTGAGTGCAGACATCTCAGGAGACTTTTAGGTACCATTACTTGAGCTGCACATGCTCATGGTTTTATGCTGCCAGGCATCAGTACAGGTCTCTGATATTACCACTGCTCTGTGGGCATTTAGGTTTTGCCCCAGTAATCTTATTTTCAATTTTAGTGCAGATTTTTCCCCTCTCATATGGGATGACACTGTAAACTAGGCATATATGTGAAATTCAGAATGGAGACTGGCCTCCTATAGGCTGTGCTGGGATAATGAATCACTCTTGCTAACAAAAAAAAAATGAGTGCGGATCTACGAGCTTTGAGAGGAAGCTCAAGAGCAGCCACAGAGAAGGAAGCCTGCAGCTGTGAGCACATGTGTCCACTGGAAAGCATGACTGTGCAAGTGTGGAACCTAGGAGGGACAGGTAGAGCTGCTCTTTTGCCAAAGAAGTTCTGAGAGGACATGGATAGTTTCTTCCTAGTGACTCTTACTTTTTGAATGGAACTGACTAACTGACATCTTAGGATAGTCAGAGTGTTAAAAATGTCAAGGAAGTAAGCCAGTGGGTCCACAAACAGCTACTGGAAAACCAGGGCATTTAGCTCAGCCTCCAGAGCATCAGGGTAGAGAGGCTTTGGTTATTCTCTACCTTAGGTCCTCTGGCTTTTACAAGCTGATTCTTATGGAGAAAGAGTCATCAGTAGCACAATGGGAACAAGGTGAGACATGATTTAGAACAAACTACCAGGTTACTATTGTATTTGTGGGGTTTCCTTGAGAATCTTAGAACATGTAAGTTGTCTGTGTCTTTATAAGCCTACTCACATATGGGTTATCACAGTTTTTGGTTTGATTGATAGACACTAGCAAATGCATACATTAACATGGATTTTTCAACTGACGCTTGTGACATGAGATGATATTTCCTGTCAGTTCTAACCAGACTAAATTGTCCTCAATGTACAATGTGAAATATCCTGCTGTATTTTCTCTCCCAGCTAACTGAACCATTCCCAGGCTTAAAAGCATTCTGTCATCCATTCTGACTGACTTCTGACAAACAGAGGTTTGTATAGGGCTCTGTTAATGTCTCATGACAACTTGCAGATAACACTGACATGATGGAACAGCTAAATACATTCTAAATGCTGGCTGTATAATGTGTCCAGTAAAGTTGTGGTATACATCAACCACACACAAAACAGCAAGAGCTTCATTTATTGCATGATCCAGTTCCCAATGTCAGGCAAAACCTGAAACCACTGAGAGATAGGATTTGATGGCAGGAAATAAAATCTGGGCTGAAAAAAGAGAATAATATAGTCAAGGAAATGAAGAGCTGGTACTTTGATAAAATCAACAAAGTAGACAATACTTTCACTAATCAAAAGGCAGAACGAAAACACCCAAATTATCAAAATCAGTAATGAAAAGGGGGATATAACGATAGACACTGGTGGCTTGAAAACAATCAGTAGTTCTAATTTCAGAAACCTATACTCCAAAAAAATGGATAACCTAAATGACTTTCTAGACAGACATCAATTATCCAAACTCAATCCAGATCTGAAAAGTGATAAAGTAATCTTATAACCCCTAAGGAAATAGAAACAGTCATCAAAATACTCCCCAAAACAAATAGCAAAAGTTCAAATAATTTTAGTGCAGAACTCTTCCAGAGTTTTAAAAAAGTGCTAATACCAACAATCTTTAAAGACTTCCAGTGAATAAAAATAGATGAAATCTTGCCAAACTCAATCTCTGAGGCCACAGTCAAACTGATACATAAAGCACACAAATATTCATCATGAAAAAGGTATTCAGAACAATGTCCATTATGAACATTGAGGTAAAAATATTCCATAAAATATTTGCAAACTGAATCCAAGGACATACAAAAGACATTCTCTACCTTGATCAAGTAGGCTTCTTTTCAAGAGTGCAAGAATGGTACAATATAGGAAAACACTGTAATGCAATCTACCAATTAACCACAATGAAAGAAATATAACCACATGATCATTAGATGGATAAAATATCATTGACAAGATCAAACTCTAAAAGTCCTGTAGTGCAGGGATAAAAGGCAAATAACTAAACATAATAAAATTAATAAATACCAAGTCTATAGAGATCATCAAATTAAATGGAGAGAAACTTAAAGTTCTTTAATTAAAATCAAGGCCAAGGAATGGCTACTCACTCTCTCACAATATATTCATTAGAGTCCTTTAATTTCTAGTGAGAGCAATCATAAACCAAAACGACATTAAGAGGATAGAAAAGGTAAAGGAAAACGTTAAAGTACTGAATTTGAAAATGATGTAAGTGTTCCAGATGAATTTGATAATTGCTCTTTCTAACTCTGTGAAGAATTGAGTTGGGATTTTGATGGGTATTGCATTGAATCTGTATATTGCTTTTGGCAAAATGGCCATTTTAACTATATTGATTCTGGCGATCCATGAGCATGGGAGGTTTTCCCATTTTTTGAGGTCTTCTTCCATTTCCTTCTTCAGAGTCTTGAAGTTCTTGTCATACAGATCTTTCACATGTTTGGTAAGAGTCACCCCAAGATACTTTATACTGTTTGTGGCTATTGTGAAGGGGGTCATTTCCCAAATTTCTTTCTCAGCCTGCTTATCCTTTGAGTATAGGAAGGCCACTGATTTGCTTGAGTTGATTTTATAACCTGCCCCTTTGCTGAAGTTGTTTATCAGCTGTAGGAGCTCTCTAGTGGAGTTTTTTGGGTCACTTAGGTAGACTATCATGTCATCTGCAAATAATGATAGTTTGACTTCTTCATTTCCAATTTGTATCCCTTTGACCTCCTTATGTTGTCGAATTGCCCGAGCTAGTACCTCAAGTACAATATTGAAAAGATAAGGAGAAAGGGGGCAGCCTTGTCTGGTCCCTGATTTCAGTGGGATTGCTTCAAGTTTCTCTCCATTTAGTTTGATGCTGGCTACCGGTTTGCTGTATATTGCTTTTACTATGTTTAGGTATGGGCCTTGAATTCCTGTTCTCTCCAAGACTTTAAGCATGAAAGGATGCTGAATTTTGTCAAATGCTTTTTCAGCATCCAATGAAATGACCATGTGGTTTTGTTCTTTGAGTTTGTTTATGTAGTGGATTGTATTGATGGATTTCCATATATTGAACCAACCCTGCATTCCGGGATAAAGCCTACTTGATCATGGTGGATGATCGTTTTGATGTGTTCTTGGATTCAGTTGGCAAGAATTTTATTGAGTATTTTTGCATCGATGTTCATAAGGGAAATAAAAAATAAAAAAAAAATAAAAAAAAGAAAGAAAATGATGTAAGTGATTCCAAAGCTGTACCAGAGAACTACAGCTGATAAACAACTACAGCAAAGTATCTAGATACAACATGAATTATAAAAGTCAGTAGACATCTTTATTGAAATGGTAAAGGCTGAAAAATAAATTGGGATTGCAACATCTTTATTTTTAATTTTTTTTATTCGATATAATTTATTTACATTTCAAATGATTTCCCCTTTTCTAGCCCCCCACTCCCCGAAAGTCCCTCAAGCCCCCTTCTCTCCCCCTGTCCTCCCACCCACCCCTTCCCACTTCCCCGTTCTGGTTTTGCCGAATACTGCTTCACTGAGTCTTTCCAAAACCAGGGGCCACTCCTCCTTTCTTCTTGTACCTCATTTGATGTGTGGATTATGTTTTGGGTATTCCAGTTTTCTAGGTTAATATGCACTTATTAGTGAGTGCATACCATGATTCACCTTTTGAGTCTGGGTTACCTCACTTAGTATGATGTTCTCTAGCTCCATCCATTTGCCTAAGAATTTCATGAATTCATTGTTTCTAATGGCTGAATAGTACTCCATTGTGTAGATATACCACATTTTTTTGCATCCACTCTTCTGTTGAGGGATACCTGGGTTCTTTCCAGCATCTGGCAATTATAAATAGGGCTGCTATGAACATAGTAGAGCATATATCCTTATTACATGGTGCGGAATCCTCTGGGTATATGCCCAGGAGTGGTATAGCAGGATCTTCTGGAAGTGAGGTGCCCAGTTTTCGGAGGAAACGCCAGACTCTTAAGATACACAGAAATATAATTTTTTTAATTTCCTTAGTTTCTGTTCTTATTTTTCCCCTTTCATTTCTGATTTTGTTAATTTGGATACTGTCTCTGTACCCTCTGATTAGTCTGGCTAAAGTTAATCTATCATGTTGATTTTCTCAAAGAACCAGCTCCTAGTTTTTTGTTTTTTTGTTTTTTTGTTTTTGTTTTTGCTTTTGTTTTTTTTTTTTTTTTTGTATCGATCTTTCTGTTTCAACGTGGTTGATTTCAGCCCTGATTTTGATAATTTCCTGCATTCTATTCCTCATGCAATCCACAGGGTGTATTAGCTTCTCTCTGTTCTAAAGCTCTCAGGTGTGCTATTAAGCTGCAAGTGTATGCTGTCTCCGGTTTCTTTTTGGAGGCTCTCAGAACTATGAATTTTATTCTTAGCACTGCTTTCATTGTGTCCCATAAATTTGAATATGTTGTAACTTCATCTTCATTAAATTCTAAAATGTCTTCTTATTTCTTCCTTGACCACCTTGCATTGAGTAGGGTATTGTTCTGCTCCCATGTGTATGTGGGATTTCTGTTGTTTTTGTTGGTATTGAAGACCAGCCTTAGTCCATGGAGATCTAATAGGATGCATCAGATTATTTCAATTTTCTTGCATCAGTTCAAGCTTTTTTTGTGATCAAGAGGATGGTGAACTTGAGGTACAGAGAAGAAGGTATATTCTTCTGTTTTAGGATGAAATATTCTTTCGATATCTGTTATTCCATTGTCAGTAGCAGCTGTTAGTTTCATTCTGTCTCTGTTAACTTTGGGTTTCCCTGGACTGTCCAATGATTAGAATGTGGTGTTGAAATCTCCCACTATTATGCATGCTTTTAGCTTTAGTAAAGTTTATTTTATGAATGTGGGTGCCCTGGCATTTGGAACATAGATGTTCAGACATGGAAACTTAAGAGTTGCAATTTGAGAAGCTGTGGTTTTGTCTTCCTTTAGTCTGGAACTTTCTCAGTATGACATTTTTAAATGGCAGTATATATCCTGTCATTTTAGACACATGTGATCTACATCTTCTTTTGATTTTATAGGGATTATACTTTAGAGATTGTGTGTATGCAAGAAGAGACAATGAATTTGGACTTTTAATATTCTTGAACCTCCTAGGGTCCATGGGACATCTGAGTTTGATTAAGTATATTTTCTGTTATAGTATCAATAGGTATGGCCACAATAGACTCATCCATTTGAACAAGCTTATTTTAGCCAGGGAATGGAATGTGTGGTTTCAATATGCTTGACTAAGGCAATAGCACTGTTAAAAGGTGTGACCTCCTTGGAATAGATGTGTGACAGTGGGGTTGGGCTTTGAGGACCTCCTTTGTGATAGCCTTCACCTGTTTGCATGCAGAAGACACCCCTCCTTCTCACAGCTCCTCCATCTTGAACTCTGCTCTACTCTCAATGATGATAATGGACTGAACCTCAGAACAAGTCAGTCAGCCCCAATTAAATGTTGTCTCTTATAACAAATTTGCTTTGGTCACTGTGTCTTTTCACAGTAATGGAAAATGTAAATAACACACTGTTTTGCTTTTCCATATGAATGTAAGAAGGGTTCTATCAAGAACTGTAATTAATTGTTTTAAACTTTTGCTGGGAATGCATTGAATCTGATACAATGAAAACAATAAGACACAGAAAAAATTGAATAAGAAACCAAAAAATGGAATGCCTTTCCATGTTCAAATATAATAGGATTAATATTGTTATATGGAATCCTACCAGAATCAATCTAAAGGTTTAAATGCATCCCATCATAATTCCAATAAAGAGCTTCATAGAATAGGGGAAAAAGAATCTAAAAACTAATACAGAATCACAAATGAGCAGGGTAGTCCAGATAATCTTAAATAATAAAACAGTAAAACAGAGGTGGACCCATTACCATTGATAATTTTTAGTTGATTACAAGTCATAGTATTAAAAACAATATATTAATATCATAAGAAGAGACACATTGACTAATGGAGTAATAGTGAGAACCCTGATATTAGGCTATGCTCTTACATTCATCTGGGTTTTGACAAAGAGGCAAAACAAACAAACAAATCACACACACACACACACACACACACACACACACACACACACAGGAGTAGCTGTTTTCAACCTGTGTGTTGCAACTCCTTTGGGGGAAGGTAATATATCAGATATATTATATATCAGATATTAACATTACAATTCATAACAATAGCAAAATTACAGTTATGACTTAATGTCAGAACTGTAAATAAAAGCAACAAAATAATTTTGTAGTTGGAGGTTGGTCACCACAAGGCAAACAACTGTATTAAAGGGCTGAATCATTATGAAGGCTGAGAACCCTTGCAATTTAAATGGAGTTAACCTGCAGCAGGAGAACAATAAATTTATAGACATCTGGTCTAGGAAATACAAATTCTATCACCAGATTGATGTTACTTCTTTTGCAATTGTTGTTCAGTGGTTTTCCATAGATACCTTCCCATCCATACACATTACAGACTTGCTATTGCTTTTGGTCAACATCCAGAGTTTGATAGTCAACCCTGTTTCTAAAGATATTATAAAATTGAGTCATGAGAAATTTATAAACCAAGATGATATAAACCTGGAAGTTTTATTAGTGGTGGCTAACTTTTATAATTGTGTTTTTTTGTATATGTTTGGCCCAGGGATTGGCACTATTGGAGGTATGGTCTTGTTGGAGTAGGTATGGCCTTGTTGAAAAAGTAAGTCATTGTGGGGGTGGGCTTTGAGAGCTTCTTCCTAGCTTCTAAGGATATCAGACCTCTCCTGTTTGCCTTCAGAACAAGATGTAGAACTGTTGGATCCTCCAGCACCATGCCTGCCTGGATGCTGTCATGCTCCCTGCCGTGACTATAATGGACTGAACCTCTGAACTTGTAGGACAGCCACAATTAACTTCTTTTATTTTTTTTTTTAAATTTTATTCGATATATTTTTTATTTACATTTCAAATGATTTCCCCTTTTCTGGTCCCCCACTCCCCAAAAGTCACATAAGCCTCCTTCCCTCCCTCTGTTGTCCCACACATCCCTTCCCACTTCCCTGTTCTGGTTTTGTCTTATACTGCTACATTGAGTCTTTCCAGAACCAGGGGCCACTCCTCTGTTCTTCTTGTACCTCATTTGATGTGTGGATTATGTTTTGGGTATTGCAGTTTTCCAGGCTAATATCCAATTATTAGTGAGTGCATACCATGATTGATCTTTTGAGACTGGGTTACCTCACTTAGTAAGATGTTCTCCAGCTCCATCGATTTCCCTAAGAATTTCATGAATTCATTGTTTCTAATGGCTGAATTAGTGTATATATGGCTGAAATAGTGTATATATCTAATGGCTCCATTGTGTATATATACCACATTTTTTGCATCCATTCTTCTGTTGAGGGATACCTGGGTTCTTTCAAGCTTCTGGTTATTATAAATAGGGCTGCTATGAACATAGTGGAGCATATATCCTTATTACATGCTGGGGAATCCTCTGGGTATATGCCCAGGAGTGGTAGACCTCAAGCAATATTACCAAGCAATAGTGTTAAAAACTGCATGGTATTGGTACAGTGACAGGCAGGCAGATCTATGGAACAGGATTGAAGATCCAGAAATGAACCCACACACCTATGGCCACTCGATCCTTGACAAAGGGGCTGCAAACATCCAATGAAAAGACGATAGATTTTTCAACAAATGGTGCTGGTTCAACTGGAGGTCAGCATGCAGAAATGAGAATTGATTCACCCTTGTCTCCTTGTACTAAGCTCAACTCCAAATGGATCAAGGACTTCCACATAAAGCCAGACACTCTGAATCTAATAGAAAAGAAACTGGGGAAGACCCTTGAGGACATCGGTACAGGGGGAAAGTTCCTGAAGAGAACATCAATAGCTTATGCTCTAAAATCAAGAATTGGCAAATGGGACCTCATAAAATTACAAAGTTTCTGTAAAGCAAAGGACACCATCAAAAGGACAAATCGGCAACCAACAACTTTGGAAAACATCTACACCAACCCTACATAAGATAGAGGGCTAATATCCAATATATACAAAGAACTCAAGAAGTTACACCCCAGAAAGCCAAATAACCCTATTAAAAATGGGGTTCAGAGTTAAACAAAGAATTCTCACCTGAAGAACTTTGGATGGTGGCGAAACATCTTAAAAAATGTTCAACTTCACTAGTCATCAGGGAAATGCAAATCAAAACAGCCCTGAGATTTCACATTACACCAGTCAGAATGGCTAAGATTAAAAACTCAGGAGACATCAGGTGTTGGCGAGGATGTGGAGAAAGAGGAACACTCCTCCACTGCTAGTGGGGTTGCAAATTAGTACAACCACTCTGGCAATCAGTCTGGCAGTTCCACGAAAACTGGGTATGTCACTTCTGAAAGATCCCAATTAACTTCTATTAGTTTCAATGTGTCTGATTAGTTTGTTTCCATGGTCTGCCCACTAATGAGAGTGGGGTGTTGAAATCTCCCACTAGTATTGTTTGAGGTGCAGTGTGTTCTTTGAGCTTTAATAAAGTTTCTTTTATGAATGTTGGTTTTTTTTGCATTTGGAGCATAGATGTTCAGAATTGAGAGTTCATAATGGTAAATGTTTCCTTAGACTAGTATGAAGTTTCTTTCCTTCTCCTTTTTACCACTCTGGAAATCAGTCTGGCGGTTCCTCCGAAAACTGGGCACCTCACTTCCAGAAGATCCTGCTATACCACTCCTGGGCATATATCCAGAGGATTCCCCACCATGTAATAAGGATACATGCTCTACTATGTTCATAGCAGCCCTATTTATAATTGCCAGATGCTGGAAAGAACCCAGGTATCCCTCAACAGAAGAGTGGATGCAAAAAATGTGGTATATCTACACAATGGAGTACTATTCAGCCATTAGAAACAATGAATTCATGAAATTCTTAGGCAAATGGATGGAGCTAGAGAACATCATACTAAGTGAGGTAACCCAGACTCAAAAGGTGAATCATGGTATGCACTCACTAATAAGTGGTTATTAACCTAGAAAACTGGAATACCCAAAACATAATCCACACATCAAATGAGATACAAGAAGAAAGGAGGAGTGGCCCCTGGTTCTGGAAAGACTCAGTGAAACAGTATTCAGCAAAACCAGAACGGGGAAGTGGGAAGGGGTGGGAGGGAGGACAGGGGAAGAGAAGGGGGCTTACGGGACTTTCGGGGAGTGGGGGGGCTAGAAAAGGGGAAATCATTTGAAATGTAAATAAATTATATCTAATTAAAAAAAGTTATGATCTGCTCATCAAAAAAAAAATTTTGGTTGAATCTTGATTTTAATCAATATTAGAATGGCCACTGCAGCGTGTTTCTTGGGACCATTTTCTTGGAAAATTGTTTCCCTGCCTTTTATTTTGAGGTAGTGTCTCTTTTTGCCACCAATGTGTGTTTCCTATATGCAGCAAAATACTGGGTTTTTGTTATGTATCCAGTCTGTTAGTCTATGTCTTTTATGGAGAAATTGAGAACATTAATATTAAGAGGTATTAAGGAACAATTGAGGTTTGTGTTGCTATCTTCTATTGGCTTTGCTGAAAGGAGATTACTTTTTTGCTTTCACTTTTGAAAAAATTGTTTATTTTCTGAAGGATGAGCTTGAAAATAAAAAGAAATCACACAACTGGATTACTTTATACTCTTGAACAAACATTTCATGGGATCCAATACATCTCAATGAAGCACTTACACACACATACACACACACACACACACACTCATATTTTTAAACATATATATGCACACATTGTTTCTTAGTTTATTTTGTTTCTATATAGTGTGATCTCTATTTTTAGTGTCAACTTGAATACACCTGGAATAAACTGAAAAACAAGCAACTGTATACATTGGAAGAATTTTTCTTTTTATTTATTTGTATATTTTTAATAATATATTTGAAATGCATTCATAAGACAATTGTTTATTCACAGATCCCTTCAATTTTTATTTACCTAGACATTGTAATAAAGGTCAGGAATCATTCAACATAGCACCACCATAAGTACGGTGATTTCTTTACTGTGTAACAATTCTCTCAGAATTTAAAGGGACCATACTAAGGAAAGGCTCCTTAATGCTCAGGAGTTTCTAGTTGAACTAGTGAAAATTGATTTTACTTATAAAGGAAGGAGAAGGCTCCTTCAATTATGGAAATGAGAGACTCACAATTCTCAAATAATCTCAAAATTAAAAAGGTTACACAAGGCCAGGTTAAGAAAGCTAGAAACACAAGCTGGGAAGAGAGACACCTGGACTTGCTGTATTTCTGGGAATATCTGCATGTAACACTGCTGGGAATCATAAAGAGAGCTCTACATTGCAATTTCCAGAGGGGTTCATGGGAAACTTTGTAGAGTCACCTACCTTTAAGTCTTCACATAACTGTAAATAATCCTCACCTACACTATTTTAGTCAAAATGACTCATTGATTCTTTTTTATTAAATATATTCTTTATTTACATTTAAAATGTTTTCCACCTTTGGGTCTCCCCAGCCCCACCGAAAATCCCCTAACCCATACCCCTCCCCCTGCTCACCAATCCACCCACTCTGATTGCCTGTCCAGACATTCCTCTATACTGGGGCATCGAGTCTTCTCAGGACCATGGGCCTTCTCTCCCTTTGATGGTCAGCAAGACCATCCTCTGCTGAATAAACATCTGGAGCAATGGGTTCTTCCATGGTTGGTGGTTTAGGGAGCTATGGGGATACTTGGTGGTTCAAATGGTTGTTCCTTCTATGGAACTACAAACCTCTTCAGCTCCTGTAGTCCATTCTCTAGCTACTCCATTGGGGACCCTGTGCTCAGTTCAATGGTTGGCTGAGAGTGTCCCCTTCTGTATTTTTCATGCGCTAGCAGAGCCTCCCAGGTGACAGCTATATCAGGCTCCTCTCAGCAAGCACTGTGACTGGGTTTTGTAACTGTATATGGGATGGATCCCTAGGAGGGGCAGTCTCAGTATAATCTTTCCCCCAGGCTCTTCTCCACACTTTGTCTCTGTTCCTCCTCCTGTGGGTATTTTGCTCCCCCTTCTAAGAAAGATGAGAGTATCCATACTTAATTCTTACTTCTTGAGCTTCATTTGGTCTGTGAATTGTATCTTGATTATCCCAAGCTTCTAGGCTAATATCCACTTATCAGTGAGCATGTACCATGGTACTGTGTGTTCTTTTGTGATTGCGTTACCACAATCTGGATGATATTTTCTTTTCTTTTTTTTTAATTTATTGATATATTTATTTGCATTTCAAATGATTTCCCCTTTTCTGGACCCCTACTCCCCGAAAGTCCCATCAGTCCCCTTCCGTCCCCCTGTTTTCCCACCCAACCCTTCCCTCTTCTGATTTTGCTCTATACTGCTTCACTGAGTATTTTCAGAACAAGGGGCCACTCCTCTGTTCTTCTTGTACCTCATTTGATGTGTGGATTATGTTTTGGGTATTCCAGTTTTCTAGGTTAATATCCACTTATTAGTGAGTGGATGATATTTTCTAGTTTCATCTATTTGCTTAAGAATTTTATGATTTTATTGTTTTTAATAGCTGAATAGTTCCATTGTGTAAACGTACCTCATTGTCTGTATCCATTCCTCTTTTGAGGGACATCTGGGTTTTTTCTAGCTTCTGGCTATTATAAATAAGGCTACTATAAACATAGTAGAGTATGTGTTCTTATTAAATAGTTGATAATCCTTTGGGTATATTCTCAGGAGTGGTATAGCAGAATCCTCTATTAGTAATATGCCTAATTTGCTGAGGAACAACCAAACTGAATTCTGAAGTGGTTGTACCACCTTGCAATTCCACTACTAGTGTAGGAGTAGTCCTCTTTCTCCAAATACTCACCAACAACTGCTGTCTCCTGAGTTTTTGGACATCAAAGCAGGGAGAGGCCCTTGAGTCCAGGAAGTCTCAATGCTGCAGTTTATGGGAATATCAGGACACCAGGACAGGGAAGCTGGTGTGGGTTGACTGGGGAACAGGGATAGGAGAAATGGGTTATGGGAGTTTCAGGGGGGACCACAAAAAGGGACAACTTTTGAAATGTAAAGAATGTATCTAATTAAAAATTTAAAAGAAAAAATATATATCTAATAAAAAATTAAAAGAAAAATATGTTCCCTGTAGTTCTTCATGAGTTAGTTACACTTCCTTTTATTTTCCCTATCCACTATGGCAATTAGAACTTTAAAAAACAAACAAAGAAAACTTTGCTTAATTTAAGTCACTCATTCATATTTGAGGTAATTGTATAACTGTGTCAGTTTTGCCAAGGAATATATGAAGTAACACACTGTCAGAAGTAATACACTATTTTCTAGAATGTAATTGTTGTCCAAAACAGATTCCAAAAAAAAACCAAGTTTCAAGTTTTTTGTAAAAAATTTTGTTTGATAACTTTTCTTTTGAGAGATTTATTAGAGGGGGTGATTTCCCATTTATTGAGGTTTTACTTATTAATATCTCTCTTTTAAATGATTAGGGCACTAGACTGGCTGGTTTACCTTGGTCATGAACTCTGTTGACAGAATTGTAACACCCAGAAGTCCCACTTCCAGGAGCTCTAAAACACCCAGGATCATAGGATGATACATAAGGAGGACAAAACATCTGTTCTAACACCACTGGACATAACTGGGACTAGTGGGATCCAGAAACACAGGTTACATGCCCGACCAGTAGTATGGGTACATTTCAGTCTTGGCTGGTTTAACTTGGTTGCTAACTCTGAAGGCAGTCCAGCAACACCAAGAGGAAACTATAATCCTACATGCTCTAACATGACCAGAATCACAGTATTCCTGGGTTCCAGGATCCCAGGGGATTGGTCACAAAAGGATTACAAGATCCCAGAGGCAACTTGACTCCCAGGAGGTCTGACACATCCAGGATTTCAGGATTACAGGGACACAAAATTGTCACTCCACCTTCCCTGTGAACCCAGTCTAAGCATACAAAGGCCAGGAGACACTGCTGGTGTCCCAGTCCTCATTTATGCTCCATTTTTCACGAATGGGGAAGATCATTTCCACTTCTCCTATTTCCAGCAAGAAACACTTGTAGAGAGAGAATGTAACTATTCTCCACAGTTAAAGACCTTCTGTGGTAAACAGTATCCCAGACCTCAAGCAGTACTACAGAGAAATAGTGTTAAAAGCTGCATGGCATTGGTACAGTCACAGGCAGGTAGATCAATGGAATAGAACTGAACTCCCAGAAATGAACCCACATACCTACGTTCACTTGATATTCCACAAAAATGCTAAAACCATCAAGTGGAAAAAGGGTAGCCTTTTCAACAAATGGTGCTGGTTCAACTGGAGGTCAGCATGCAGGAGAATGCAAAATGATCCATTATTATCTCTTTGTATTAAGCTCAACTCCACGTGGATCATGGATCAAGGACCTCCAATAAAACCAGACACACAAAAATTAATAGAAAAGAAACTGGGGAAGAGCAATGAGCACATGGGTGCAGGGGAAAATATCCTAAACAGAACACCAATAGCTTATGCTCTAAGAGGAAGAATTGACAATGGGACCTCATAATATTACAAAGTTTCTGTAGGGCAAATGACACTATCAATCAGACAAAATGACAACCAACAAATTGGGAAATGATCTTCACCAACTTTATATCTGATAACCGTAATATTCAATATATACAAAGAATTCAAGAAGTTAGACTCCAGAGAGCCAAATAATCCTATTAAAAATGGGGTACAGAGCTAAACAAAAAAATTTCACCTGAAGAAGAGCAAGAATTGACAAATGGGACCTCATAAAATTACAAAGTTTCTGTAAGGCAAAGGACACCATCAAGAGGACAAATCGGCAACCAACAAATTGGGAAAAGATCTTCACCAATCCTACATCAGATAGAGGGCTAATATCCAATATATATAAAGAACTCAAGAAGTTAGACTCCAGAAAACCTAACAACCCTATTAAAAAATGGGGTACAGAGTTAAAAAAGGAATTCTCACCTGAAGAAATTAGGATGGCGGAGAAGCATCTTAAAAAATGCTCAACTTCATTAATCATTAGGGAAATGCAAATCAAAACAACCCTAAGATTTCATCTTATACCAGTCAGAATGGCTAACATTAAAAATTCAGGAGACAGCAGTTGTTGGAGAGGGTGTGGAGAAAGAGGAACACTCCTCAACTGCTGGTGGGATTGCAAATTGGTACAGCCACTCTGGAAATCAGTCTGGCGGTTCCTCCGAAAACTGGGCACCTCACTTCCAGAAGATCCTGCTATACCACTCCTGGGCATATACTCAGAGGACTCCCCACCATGTAATAAGGATACATGCTCTACTATGTTCCTAGCAGCCCTATTTATAATTGCCAGATGCTGGAAAGAACCCAGGTATCCCTCAACAGAATAGTGGATGCAAAAAATGTGGTATATCTACACAATGGAGTACTATTCAGCCATTAGAAACAATGAATTCATGAAATTCTTAGGCAAATGGATGGAGCTAGAGAACATCATACTAAGTGAGGTAACCCAGACTCAAAAGGTGAATCATGGTATGCATTCACTAATAAGTGGTTATTTACCTAGAAAACTGGAATATCTAAAACATAATCCACATATCAAATGAGGTACAAGAAGAAAGGAGGAGTGGCTCCTGGTTCTGGAAAGACTCAGTGAAACAGTATTCGGCAAAACCAGAACGGGGAAGTGGGAAGGGGTGAGTGGGAGGACAGGGGAAGAGAAGGGGGCTTACAGGACTTTCGGGGAGTGGGGGGCTAGAAAAGGGGAAATAATTTGAAATGTAAATAAATTATATCGAATAAAAAAATAAAAAAAAATGCGGTACAGAGCTAAACAAAGAATTTTCACCTGAAGAATTTTGAATGGCTGAGAAGCACCTTAAGAAATGTTCAACATAATTAGTCATCAGGGAATTGCAAATCAAAACGTCCCTGAGATTTCACCTCACACCACTCAGAATGGCTAAGGTTCAAAACTCAGGAGTTAGTTGTTGGCGAGGATGTGGAGAAAGCAGAACACTCCTCCACTGCTAGTGGGATTGCAAGCTGGTACAGCCACTCTGGAAATCAGTCTGGCTGTTCCTCAGAAAACTGGGCAGGATACTTCCAGAGGACACTATTATACTACTCCTGGGTATATACCCAGAGTATTCCCTGGCATGCAATAAGGGCACATGTTCCACTATGTATATAGCATCCTTATTTATTTACTTATTTATTTTTATCCCAGGATGCAGGGTTTTTTCAATAGACGGAAATCCATCAATGCAATCCACTACATAAACAAACTCAAAGAAAAAAAACACATGGTCATTTCACTGGATGTTGAAATAGCATTTGACAAAATTCAGCATCCTTTCATGCTTAAAGTCTTGGAAAGAACAGGAATTCAAGGCCCATACCTAAACATAGTAAAAGCAATATACAGCAAACCAGTAGCCAGCATCAAACTAAATGGAGAGAAACTTGAAGCAATACCACTAAAATCAGGGACTAGACAGGGCTGCCCACATTCTCCTTATCTTTGCAATGTTGTACTTGAGGTACTAGCTCGGGCAATTAGACAACACAAGGAGGTCAAAGGGATACAAATTGGAAAGGAAGAAGTCAAACTATCATTATTTGCAGACGACATGATAGTCTACCTAAGTGACCCAAAAAAACTCCACTAGAGATCTCCTACAGCTGATAAAAAACTTCAGCAAAGTGGCAGGTTATAAAATCAACTCAAGCAAATCAGTAGCCTTCCTATACTAAAAGGATAAGCAGGCTGAGAAAGAAGTTATGGAAATGACCCCCTTCACAATAGCATCCTTATTTATAATAGCCAGAAGCAGGAAAGAACCCAGATGTCCCTCAATGGAGGAATGGATACAGAAAATGTGATATATTTACACAATGGAATACTACTCAGCAATTAAAAATAAAAAAATCATGAAATTCTTAGGCAAATGATTGGAACTGGAAAACATCATCTTAAGACATGAAATGCTGTCACTGATTAGTGGATATTAATTAGCTCAGAAGCTCTGAATTCCAAGACACATTCACATATCAAATGATTCCCAAGGATAAGGAAGGAGAGGGCCATGGTCCTGGAAAGTCTTGATGCAGAAATGTAGGGGATTACCTGGACAGAGGAGTGGGAGGGGGTTGTTTAGGGAATGGGTGGAGGGAAGAGTGCTTATGGAATTTATGGGGAGGGAGGAACCAGGAAAGTTTTTTTTTTTTTAATTTCCTCTGCCAACTGATTTCCAGACTCTTGCCAACACTATGATGTGTGCAACTCTTTCTCTGCTAAGACATCTTGAGGCAACTTCAAATGCTAAGAAGAAGACTTCATGAGTGTAGCCCCTAACATACATCCACATATTAATTTGCCCTGCAGGCTCTGGATGTGATTTCATGCACCTGTACATAAGACAGGAAACGTTTTGACTGCATATTGAAACTTGAGTGATATCTCAGTAGATAATCTGAGATGTTAATGTCTCATATTGCTGATTGAGGGAAATGTGAGGTAGGATGATACATTTCTGAGAATGGTTTGAAAAAAACCCTCAGTTAAATGCACAGGGATTGCTGAGGTTATGTTAATCAAGCCTAGAGGAAACCCTGGCTTTGTAAGGGTGATGGGCTCAAAGGCTATGTCCCAGGAGAGTCTCCAGGAAAGGGCACCTCAGCTTCTTGTTAAGGAAGAAAATTAGCAGGGAGCAGAAGGCTGTAACCCATGACATCAGCAGTCCCTTCTTGAGCATTCTATTGTCTCCTGGAGAGATCTTGGCATGAGCTATGATGTCACCAGTATTGTAGCAACAGCACAAGCCCTGAGGTTTCCCAGTCAGTGTCTAGAGGATACATTGATAGACATGTTCGCCCAAATTAGACAACTTTTTCAGGGAACCAATGTGGATGCAGAGAGATAAGAAAGAGGAGGAAGGAAGCTGGCCTTTCATCTGAGAGCAATGAAGGACAAAGGAGGTCATGGAGAATGTGGAGTAAGTACTGGGAAGTGGATATTGAGCTTCCTACCAGGGTGGCATGAGCTGGCCTTTCTAGAAATGCGACAAAGGAATTGAAGCTTCTTGGAAGCAAAAGAGATTCCAGGATTTTCACAACTTTTGAACATTAAGTATATCAGAACATTATTTTTTCATCTCTTAAAGCAGGATATGGCAAGATCAAAGCTGTAATGATGTGAACTCCAATTTTTCTCTTTCACTGGGTATTATGGTTGTTAATTGGGGACACAATGAGACCATCAGGAGTCACAGAGGATCTAACCTACACCAATTAAGGTGCAGGGCATCAATGCCTTCACTACCACGCTTCTTTTAGCTTCAGTTTCTCTCTGACAGTAGTACAAGGAAGAGAGTTGTGACCCCTGGCCATCACCTCTTATTCTCAGAACTACTCTGATTTCCTCTCCCTCAATGTTCTCCTTAGCTTATCATTGGTTGTGAGCGGCAGGTATTATTGTACTGTAACTACACCCAGAGACTCCACCCTCTGGCCACTGCTGGAGTGTTTGGTGTTTCAGTAGAGGAAATAATTGGTCAGTGTGTTAGCCATGTTCTCCCCATGCAGGACATTTTAAGGCTATGTCATGGGCCAAGAGTAACAGGGTAGGAGATCTGAACATCATGAATTCATCATGTGACTTGAGAAACCGAAGAACTGAGTACTCTGAGGACAAGTTTCACTCTGTGCATTTGTTAATTAGCCAGGAGAAGCCATCTCTGTGGTCATCATAAGAATACATAGGGAGACAGAGGACACAGATGGCTGCTTACATCTCCTAGTCTCTATAGAGTGATGGGAGAACTGAGGTCCACTGAGGATGCATCTAAAGCCTGGACGAAACTCTGTGTGGTGTCACTGGGTTCTAAGTCCTGCTGTCCTACTTTATAGGCCTCAGAGTAGACTGTCTACACTCTATGCATTCCCAACATTTAAGTTCACTTGTGTTCTTTTACCTACAGGGGCTGGCAGGCAGACATCATCTCCTGTAACTCTCCTGAGAAAGAAGCAGGCCAAGGAGGAAGAGGAGAGGCTGACCAGAGAGCTGCAGCTCGTTACCCAAGAGAGAAATGAGCTGAGAGATCGCTTGATCTATGTCACAGAGGGAGCCATGAACAAGAGGTATGCATCCCTCCAAATGCTGTGGTGTTTGTATGGAGTCCAAAATGCCACACTTGTCTTTTTAAGATGGTGAATCATAGGAAGAATTATTTTCATGATATCCCTGGGCAAAACCTCATGTCCCTAAACCCTTATTAGAGGAGAGGCAGAACCTGCAGTTTTCACAGGAGTAAGATGGGAAATTGAGTCCTCTGCATCCTCCAGGTCAAAAGTGGGACTTGTGGTCTGATTCAGGGATACAGAAAATGGAGAGTGAGTTCCCAGAAAGCATTTTGAAAGCCCTTGAAAGGAGGTGCTTTGTGAGGTTTTAGGAGCTGAGAGTTTGCTGTGAGTGTTTGTACTGGACTGGTAGCTGACTGAGTGCTGGAAACTGCTAGATGCAGAAGGCGGGGCCTGGTCCCACATTGTTCATCTCAGTTCTTGACTAGACGCCTGAGGATCTGCCTGTTCCTCTTTTCTGTGTGTCTTATACTTTGAGACAGTAATGTTGTATTTCTTCTGCATATCGTTGTGTTCTCTCTGATTCTGTCTCAGATTCACTCTTTCTCATTCTGTGACTGTGTCTAATTTTCTCCTTCTTATGTGTGTATACATGACTGTATGTCTGTTTTTTGTGTGTACATGTGTGGGGGTGCACAAGATTGTGTTATCTCCTGGGAAAGAATTTTTGAATGTTTATATTCCTCTCTACTCTTCTAAATTCAGGGAACTCTGGCATCCAGGGTACTCTGAGACAGTAATGTTGCATACACTTCGTCTGAATCTCATCCTATTCTCTCTCATTCTGTCTCTATTTCTCATTTTGTGGCTCTCTGTCCTTTTCACCTAATTTGTGTGTGCCAGTCTATGAGTCTGTTTGCTTCTACATGTACATACATGTGATTCTGTTTTATGTGTTTATATTTACCCCCACACTTAGGAATCTTGTGCTCTGTGTTTTGGACTGAGGATTTAAATGCTGTTTCAAGGTGAGCTGAGTGCTGATGTCTGGGAGCCCCTACTTTAAATAGTTCTGGTCAGTCCAGGCAGAGGTAGCATATGGCTTTAATATGCTTGGGAGGGAGAAGCAGGAAGATTTCTGAATTCGAGGCCAGCCTGGTCTACAGAGTGATATCCAGGACAGCAAGGGCTACACAGAGAAACCCTGCCTCAGGGGAAAAAATCAAGAGAGAGAGAGAGAGAGAGAGAGAGAGGGGAGAAGAGAGGAGGAGAGAAGAGGGGAGGGGTGAAAAGGGGAGAAGAAGGGAGGGGATGGGGGAGGAGGGGAGGGAAGGAGAGGAGAGGAGAGGAGAAGAGGGGAGAGGAGAGGAGGGGAGGGGAGGGCAGAGGAGACAGAGATTCTTGTGGTTAAAGTAGGAATCAAATTAAATAGCATTGATCCTTCCCTTCATGGGCACACTTATGCATACAGCTGCATCTCTTGGGCAGATTATAAAGAGGTCATTATGTATGGTATCACCTCAAGAATTATGTGTAATGTCTGCCTCTAAAGTATTAGTTATCCAGGAATTACAATACTTATTGTGAAAACAGAGAAAATATAATCACAGGTGTCTAGTTGGCAATGACCTGTGGCCTAGGCTCTTGAGAGCACAAGGAACTAGACTGCCCCTCCAGAGCTAATGAGTAAACACAGGGAGCCAGGGCACACTCCATCTGGATACATAGCTTATGCTGTCCTTGGGAAAGGATAAAAAGTTTCCAAAGATGAAAAAGATCCCAGCATGTAGAATCCAGGAATTGACCTTCCTGTGCTGGGAGTGCAAGACCCAGTCTGTGTTCATGTGTTCTTAGAACGGAGGAGTGGCCCCTGGTTATGGAAAGCAGTAGCAGAATGGAGCAATACCAGAACAGGGAAGTGGGAAGGGGTGGATGAGGGAGTAGGGGGAGGGAAGAGGGCTTATGGAAATTTCCTAGAGTGGAAGTCAGAAAAGGGGAAATCATTTGAAATATAAATATAAAATATATCGAAGAAAAAATAGGACAAAAAAAGAAACACATTTTCAGCAGGGCTATGGTAGCACACGCCTGTAATCCTAGCACTTGGGAGGCAGTGGCAGACTGATTTCTGAGTTCAAGGCCATCCTGGTCTACAGAGTGAGTTCCAGGATAGCCACGGCTACACAGAGAAACCCTGTCTCACAAAACCAAAATAAATAAATAAATAAATAAATAAATAAATAAATAAATAAATAAATTAATTAATTAATTAATTAAAATACTTAAATGTGTATGTGTCTTGGTTTCTGAAAAGGTGTTTTTAAAAAAAAGCACATGTTCATGGAGTTCTATCTTCCTGGGGACAGACCATACTACACACCAAATCCGTTATATGAAAAATTGAAGTTAAAGGAGAAGGAGATTATGACATTTCTACACACCTTAGAGAAGGAGAATATTGAGGCCAAACAGAACTTACAGGATCTCAAGAAGGAGATTAACTTCTATCGGTAAGTACTGTTCATGGAGGTCACCAGGTGTGCAATGGCCATTTCTGACTTCCTTTGTTCCTGGACTGGAGAGTCTGCAGGTCTGATTCTACCTTTTTGGCCTTTTGGCCATCACTGTGCCTTGGGACTTCTCCTGTCAGTTTCAAAGTCTGTAAGAGACTGTTACTCACCCTAACATTGTCCAGGCATCATCAGGAGCCTCTCATTAGAAGAGTGATTCAGATCATGAGAGGGTTATAGTACATGACTAGATTTGTGTGACTCAGGGATGGTTTTACAGAGCTAAATGTGATCTAACAAATGGATACAATGCCTTCCTCTTGGTTCTACTGACCTGCATTGAGGGTATCTGCAACCTACTAATTGATGTTGCTGAAATGCATTGGGCTGCCATGGATAGTTTCAGATACCCCGTTCTTTTGGAGAGACATGCAACCATATTTGTGTTTGGACTGCAGCAATCACTTTTTCTTCCCTCAAGTTGCTATTCTCTGTGTACCTCTTAATAATGTATTGAGATGTACTGCATTAGGTATTCATGGGAACCTAGGTCCTGGTGGGGTTAATGGAACCTTGATGTAGGAATGGGAGGAGGAGCCTGCAGGATCTTACTATGAAGATTGTGTTTCTAGCAACCTGCACAGCCGGCTCCTGATGCAGAAGAACCTTATGAATATGAGGTTGGTCACACTGAAGCAGGAGAACAAGGAAGTACACGCTGAGTGGACCATCATTCAGCAATACCTAGTTGACTTGAACCTGATTGATAAAGATGAACAGGAGAAGCCCAGCATCCTCCAGGACCTACAACATCAGGTAGGTACAAGCAGCTCAGCCTGGCTTATACTGACTGATAACATTTTCCCATTGCATCCATCTTTGCTTTCACCTAGCACCTTTCTAATCTACACTCCCACCCACCTCAGAGAATGCAGTTGTTCATTGTGTGGTCTCTGCACAAGGATTTGAGGTTGTTAGCCTTGTGATAAGCTGATGTATTGGCAAGTATACCTTACTACTCCTCTTTAATCTGAAGACTAGTAAGGGTGATCGATCAATAACACACCACATTCCTACACTTGCTCATGTTAGCTGGGCTGCTTTGCAGAGCTTTGAGCAAGTTCTATGTCCTGTGACAGAGGTCATGCATGGGTCATGTGACTTCCCCAGTGGAAAGCATCATACAGGGTTAAAATCCAAATGCTAATAGGTAACATGTTCTTCTCCTTGTATTTGATCTGTGCATTTTCCCTTCTTCCTGTAACCCAGTGAGCTCTCTTCTCATTGCCCATTTCTTGTTGTGCACTAATAGAAGTCTGAGTAACAGCTCTCAGGCCCATGTATTTGGTGAATGGTGCTGGATGTTTTGCTGTGCCTGCACTTATAACAGCAATGGTGTCAGTTAAAAGATCAACGATAACATTCCTGTTGAGATGTTGAGAGGCAGCAGCCTGACAGCTGACATTTAGGTTCCCAACAAGCCTCTGTCTTAATAACTGCCTTCCTCTTCTAGGATGCAGAGAGTGTAGCAAGAGCTGAAATTTCCACAGCCCAGGAAGAGGGCCTCCTGCAGAATGATTTGACACTTCAGGAAGACACTGCTGATCTCCAACTCCAACAGCCACAAAATAACTTGGAGGAATCTTCTTACACATAATTCAGTCCCTCAGGGAGAATAGGCCCTAACTCCCTAGCCAGTGAGCCAGTCAGTTCTGTATTTTATTCACTTTCCTGTGCTGACACCACCCTTTGGGACAAAACTGAGGTAACTGACCTGACACCCTGTGTCCAAGAGAAGAAACAGGCTGTTAGAGTTTTGGTTGATGTTTTGCTTTTTGTTGCTTTGCTATTTGTTATGTTATAAATTAATGTTATTATATGGATATTATGGGTTTTATAAATTATTGTTATTGCTTTTAATTTTTGTTTATGCTTTTCACTTTTTATAGTAATTTTCATTTAAACCCCATTTTCTTATGTATTTCTGATGAATAAAAAATTATTAGAAACTCATAACTTTTGAAACTATGTTCCTTATTCACGTTTTTTTTATCCTATTGTGTAGACATAGACCTCACAACCAGAAATGGAATTCTGTAAGCTCCAGGACGTCTGGGCTACAGATTGAATTCAAAGTCCATCACGGTATACAAGACAATGGTCTTTTTTATGGATAATGTGGCTTTCCCCATGGATAAACACTTTATGATGTGTGATACCTTATCCATGTTGTCATGTATTCTCCTACTCCTAGAATATAACACTCTATTACACACATTTCTTATTGGCCCTGTGTATCTGTTATTGTGTAACATACTATCATTTGATGTACAGCTCCTGGGAAAATTACCACATTCACAAATGAGTACATAAAGAATGAGGAATCACAGAGCCATGTGCCTCGGCTTTTGTTGCAAGAGAGAATCGGGGATAATAAAAGACTAGAGATAATGGCCTTTGAATACACTTGTCCAGAATTAACTTATGGTAGATAACCAGACATTTTATCATTGACCAGACATTTTCTGTGTTTTTGTTTTTGCTGTTTAGATTCATTTTTTTTTAATTTTTTTATTCGATATAATTTATTTACATTTCAAATGATTTCCCCTTTTCTAGCCCCCCACTCCCTGAAAGTCCCGTAAGCCCCCTTCTCTTCCCCTGTCCTCCCACCCACCCCTTCCCACTTCCCCATTCTGGATTTGTCCAATACTGCTTCACTGAGTCTTTCCAGAACCAGGGGCCACTCCTCCTTTCTTCTTGTATCTCATTTGATGTGTGGATTATGTTTTGGGTATTCCAGGTTTCTAGGTTAATATCCACTTATTAGTGAGTGCATACCATGATTCACCTTTTGAGTCTGGGTTGCCTCACTTAGTATGATGTTCTCTAGCTCCATCCATTTGCCTAAGAATTTCATGAATTCATTGTTTCTAATGGCTGAATAGTACTCCATTGTGTAGATATACCACAATTTTTGCATCCACTCTTCTGTTGAGGGATACCTGGGTTCTTTCCAGCATCTGGCAATTATAAATAGGGCTGCTATGAACATAGTAGAGCATGTATCCTTATTACATGGTGAGGAATCCTCTGGGTATATGCCCAGGAGTGGTATAGCAGGATCTTCTGGAAGTGAGGTTGGAATTGGGTGTTTTCTCTCCTGTATTTCTGTGTCCCCTCCTTAGCGCAGTCCCCTCATATGACACAAGAAGTAATAACTTTCCCTGTTGTAGATGATTATTAGATATCTTGTGGTTCTTCTGAGTGCTGTAGATGCTCTAACCAGTGAGTCATCCCCCACATTTCCTGCGGGTGGCTTTTTACCTTCCACATCACTTGTGCTGTATTATGTGAACTAGATCACCTCCAACTGAGTGGAGAAATCTCAGGAGATGTGTAGGTTCAGGGGATTTAGCTGCACATGCTCATTGTCTTGTGCGGCCAGGCATCAAAGCAGGTCTCTGATAGGACCACTGCTCTTTGTGTCTTCAGGTTTGTGCCCCAATAGCCCTTCTTTTCAATTTTCCTGAAAATGTTTTCACCTCTGATCTAGGATGACAATGTAGACTAGACATATCTGTAAACTTCAGAATTGAGACTAGCCTCCTGTAGTCTGTGATGGGATAATGAATCCATCTTGGTAACAAGAAACAGATCTTAATCTAAGCAGTTTTGGTGGGAAGCTCAAGGACAGCCACAGTGAGTGGAGACTGCAGCTGTGGCCATGTTTCTGATGGAGAGCATGATGTGCAAATGTGGAACATAAGAGGGACAGGTAAAGCTGCACTTTTTTTCATAGAAGATCTGTGAGTATAGTGAGGATAGTTTCATCCAGGTGACTGTTTTAGTTTTTGAATGGAACTGACTAACTGACACTGTAGGTTAGTCAGAGTATTAAAATATGGAGGAAGTGGTGAAGTGGGTCCACAAACAGTTAGAGGTAAACCAGGGCTTTTAGCTCAGCCTATAGAACATCAGGGTAGAGGGGCTTCTGTTACTCTCTACCTTAGGTGCTCTGACATTTATGAGCTGATCCTGATGGAGAAAGGGTCATCAGTAGTACACTGGAAACAAGCAGATCCTAGACTTAGGTCACACTAGCATGTTTTATCTTATTGTGGGGTCTCTGTGAACATCTTAGAACTTGGAGGTGGCCTGGGTCTTACACTCACTTATGGGTTCTCACAACAGTTTGTGGTTTGTTTGATAAACACTACCAGATGCATAAATTAATCTGGAAAATCTAAATGAAATAGATGGTGTTCTAGACAGATACCAATTACCCAAGTTTAACCTAGATCTGGTAAATTAACTAAGTAATCCTATAATCCCTAAGGAAATAGTAACTCTCATCAAAAGGCTCCCAATACAAACAGGGCAAGGCCAAATGGTTTGGGTGCCTAATTCTACCAGTTTGAAAAAGCTGTTAATGCCAACACTCTACAACCTATTCCAATGAATAGAAAGAGAAGGAATATTGCCATGGTCATTCTCTGAGGCCATGGTAAGCTGATACCTAAAACACAAAGATTCAACATGAATGCGGAATCCAGACCACTTTACATTTTGAACATTGATGTAAAAATAGTCAATGAAATACGGGCATACAGAATCCAGGGACACACTAAAGATATCCTTTCCCATTGTCAAGCAGTCTTCATTTCAGGAACCCAAGCGTTGTACAATATAGGAAAATCCATCGATTCAATCTATCAAAACTACAGTAAAATATATAAGCACATGATCTCATTAGATGACGAAAAGATCACTGACAAAGTTGAACTCCCTGTTATATTAAAAGTACTGTCATACAGGGATACAAGACACATAACTGAACATAACACAAGCAATAAATATCAAGTCTATAGAAAACATCAAATACAGTGGAGAGAAACTTAAAGGTATTTCACTAAAATCAAGGCCAGCAAAGGCTTCTCTTCCTATCTATTCAACTTTATCCATGAATATCTACCTATAGCAATCAGAAAACCAAACTATATCAAGGGGATACAAAAGGAAAATGTCAAAGAACTGCTATTTGCACATAATATGATAGTATTCATAAGTGATTCCTAAAGATGTCCCATAGAACTACAGCTGATAAACACCTACAGGAAATTCTCTAGATACACAATGAACTGAAAAAAGTAAAAAACTGTCTTTACAATACCCAGGATTAATAAAAATGTATCTTGGTATAAGTCTAAGCAATCAATGAAAGACCTATAGGACAAGATTTTCAAGTATCTCAAGAATGAATCTGGAAAAATATCACTTGCACCTCCTAGCACTCTTAGGAGAGCACTAGTCACTGAAAGACACCTGGCTTTTCTAATGCTGAGGCCTGTACCCACCAGTATAGCTACAGCCATTTTGTTCCATGTCTGCCCCTTATTTCAGATTGTTGCTGTAATATCCAATAATTGACACAGGAAAAGTAACTTGACTCAGAGCAAGGTCATGGTGATCTCATCCTGTTGTGCTCTGTATGATGTTTGTTAACTTTATAATGTTCTAAAAACCTTTACCTGGGACCCATCAAATAAAGAGGACCTGAGTTCAGTTGCCAGCACACACATGGCTGGCTTACAACGAAATCCAGCTCTGAGGAGGCTGATGCCCTCCTCTGAACTCCATGTACAACTGAACACATGTGGCAAATGCTCACAGGGACACACATACATACACTCAACACACACACACACACACACACACACACACACACACGCACACTCACTCTCACACACACACACACACACACACTCACACACACACACACTAGCTAAAGGCAATCCACCAGAGATGCATGAAGCAACATGATTGTCAAACCCAATAGTAACACAATGCTATGTATCCTGTTTGCTAAAGAACAAATAGGAAGCAGCAAAATTATTGAGATATAGTTTCAGACAAGAGAAGGCAGAATAGTTTTTAAAACAGGCATGGATTTAACATGACACCCATGATGATGACATCTCCAAGGGGAAAAAGACACTGTGGATGCCAAGGGCTCGCTGGCCAGCCATTCTAGCTAAAATGGCAGGCAATAGCTCCAAAGTGGGACCCTGTGTCTAAAGCGAAAGTGGGTGTTATAGAGGGAGCCCAACATGGACTCTGTCTTCACATGTGTGTGCACGCATGCATATGAGACAGAAACAAAGAGACCGGACCAAATAAATTATTTCCTGAAACAATCGATAAAAGGGAAATTGGTAGCTGATAAACAAGATCTGAAGGCAGTGGCAGTCACTGTAAATACAGGGGCAAAAATGTCAGCACAGTAAGAAGCAATGAATCAAAGTTAAAGAGGACAAGTCTATGTTGCCTGTGTCAGAAAAACCAAGTCAGGAATAAAGGAAGCTTATGAGAAGGTGGAGCAACCAAATTAATATTTAAACTTGCCTAGTTAGATGGAAAGTTTCACACACGAATACAAAAAAGAAAATAGTACATTCATCAAGTGACCACAGAACTGTGACAAAGGAAGTTTCAATAAATTCCAAAGCAATTCACCACTCAGATCACATTCTTTCCTCAAGATGAAACAAAGGAGAAAGGATAGTGTCTAAGCACTAGCATCTGCTTGACAGTCTCTCATTGGCTCTCCTTCGTAATCTCTGATTGGCTCCTAAAGCAGGAAGAACAGACTCACCCCATTCCAGGCTTGCTTAACTGTTTACAATGTCTGGGATCAGAGCTGAGATTCAGGGCAGCCTCAAATGGTGTAGTTGACACAGCATGGCCACTAGAGGGCAGTGATATGTCATATTTATCTTTACCAGAGAGCATCAATTGTTGCATCAATTTGTATGTAACATAAAGACTAGCTTTTCTTTCTTTTAATTTTTTCTTTTTATTATTTTTCATTTTTTTATTTTAGAACATTTATTGCCACATTTATTTAATTTTTTGTAGTAATAGATGAGGCACAAATAACTTCTGCTTTTCCAACACTGCAACAAAAAGGATAATAGTGAAGGGTAACAGTGAAATTAAAATAAAATTAAAATAATAATAATAATAATACAAAATCCTAAGGTCTGGGAGAAAACCTGACTACAGTCCACATGTAGAAACATGTAAAAGACCGTGTCTTCCTATTGCACTACTTCACAGATCACAGAGTGGGGTGTCCTGCCAGAGAGGACTCAGTCAGTCTCAGCTCCAGGGGTGGTGGCCTCTGCCCATTCACCTGCATTCTGCTCAGCTGCGGTTCACATCTTGCTACTCACATGCTGCCGGCTTTCAGAGACTGGTACATATGTGCAAGCTATCAGAGGACAGCGCTCTCCCTGGCCACCCCACACTCAACTAGGTCACAGTGGCCCAGCAGCAGCTGGACAGGTTGTGTCTGTTTGGAGTCTCAGCACTGACAGATACAAGGGGCACCTGGTGAGGGCTGCTCCCTGTGTGTGAACCCGAAATACCCAAAGGTTGCTGGTCCCTCGTACTAACCTGGCCACATCCCCTCTGCTTATGATGACTTATGAAGCAGGCAGGATGGCCTTCTGCACACTCATGGACTAGGGCTAGAATGGTGCTAACTGGCTTTGTGTGCAGAGTGACAGAAAGCAGCTTGCCAGACACTCTGTGAGCAGAGCATGTTGTGTGAAGGCAATGGTGAGGATGGTGTGCAGAGCCCAGGGCTGCACCTGAATGGTGAGTGGCTGGGGCCCACCAAGAAGCCAAGACTGGGGACAGCTGGTGGTGGCACACACCTGTAATCCCAGCACTTTGGGAGGCAGAGGCATGTGGATTTCTGAGTTCAAGGCCAGCCTGGTCTACAGAGTGTGTTCCAGGACAGCCAGGGATATACAGAGAAAACCTGTCTCCAAAAAACCGAAGAAGAAGAAGAAGAAGAAGAAGAAGAAGAAGAAGAAGAAGAAGAAGAAGAAGAAGAAGAAGAAGAAGAAGAAGAAGAAGAAGAAGAAGAAAGTAGAAGAAGAAGAAAGTAGAAGAAGAAAGTAGAAGAAGAAAAAGAAAGGAAGAAGAAGAAGAAGAAGAAGAAGAAGAAGAAGAAGAAGAAGAAGAAGAAGAAGAAGAAGAAGAAGAAGAAGAAGAAGAAGAAGAAGAAGAAGAAGAAAAGACTGAAGATGCTCTAGACCTACAGAGCATCTCTGGCCACTTTCAGAGCCCAGGACAGGGGACACTACAGGCCATCATCAAGTAAGACAACCTACAAGGCACTTGGTTATGCATCTTTGCTATGGGCTGTGGAGAGACAGGAGAAGGAGTAGAGAGCACCACTATGTGTGCACAGGCTGGCCAGAGCTGCTTCAGAGGCCACCTTTCCACACTGAGGCACGCTGGGCATGGAGCCATAGAGAGTGGCTGCTGGGGCACTAAGGCAGGGTCACAGCTCCCACCTGTTCTCTACAGTAGGGAGAGTGAACCCCTGACCCAGCCTCTTTGCTCATCCTGATATACCTGAGCACAGAGACTCAGAAGGCATTGGAACGGTCTTAAAGGCAGTGTGTACACTTTGGGAGGTGGCACTGAGGACTGAGCTTGGCCACTCTGAGTTTAGGGGCATCGTTTGCCCCTCTACAGCCAAATGTGAGGCCAAGCTTCTGACTTAGAGTCGGAAGAGGGACTCAGTGAGAACCTGCATGACAGAGGGAAGAGTCATCTGCAAGACAGACCAGCTGGGGTTGTGTTTCTGTCATTAATGGGAGCACAGGTGTGTGTCTGTAAACACCTGAACCCTGGTTAAGTTGTGTCAGCAAGGAGGAGTTTCTGGAGGGAGGGAGAAAGCTGTGTTCTCAGGTTTTACAGATCAACACCAGAATGATGGCTTGGATTCAGTAGTTTCACAGTTCGGGATTCAGTAGCGAGCACTGACACTCCAATGTCCTCTTGCCCGGAGTTCGCTGGTGTGGCTGGTAGTCCAGCATTCTTCGGCCAGGTATTGATTGGATGGTGTGGATTTGATTCGCCCACTGCAGGTCCATGCAGGTGACAGGTGTCTATGGTAGTGGTGAAGTGGTGGAATGGGGGCTTGATTAGTTCATGTGCTTCCTGTCAAAGCACTGTACTAGGTAGTGCTGGACATCCTCCAGCCCTGAGGGGTCACCCTTGAAATCTGGAAAGTGCTTCTCAATACTCACTGACTTCACCTGCTCCATCAGGAGATCCATCTTGTTGAGGAAGAGGATGAAGAGACATTGAAGAAGAGTTTGTTGTTGACAATGGTCTCGAAGATGTTCATGGACTCCATCAGCAGGATGGTGCACCTGTCCTCCATGAGGACCTGGTCGTACTCACTCAAGGAGTCCATGAACAGGATGGATGTGATCCCATGGAAACACTGGAAACACTTCTGGTGCTGCAACCTCAGCCGCCCACATCCATCATCTTAAATGAGATTTTGTTTATAATAAAGTCAAGTTCAATGATTCCCTTGGTGGCCTTTCTAGCCAACAGGATGTCTTGTTTACTGGGGAAGTAGTTCAGTTGGCCAATCAGGTCTAAGTTATCCAGGAAGTACTTCACTGATTCATCCAACTGTAACTCGCTTCTGCTGCTGAAGGCTTCCCTGATCCCCGAGTCTCTCCAGAGTGCATGCAGCACTGGCACAAGGAGCTGGAAGGTGCCAGGCTCCACAGGCAGGCCTGCCTTGTTTTCAAGTCCATCAGAAACATCCCTGCTTCTCCTCCTCGGAGTGCTGCCAGGGAATGCTGAGCTTGTCCCGAGGGTCTACAAGCACCCTTGGGCCTCGCCATTGCAGCCAGTGCATACCTCCTTGTCTGTTCTAGCATGAGGGTCTCCAGTCTCAGGACCACAGCTAGAATCTTCTGAGAGGAAAGCCTCAGTTGGGGAACTGCAGAGATCAAAGTAATCTTAAGGAAGTTGTTGAAGATGGATGGTGTAGAGGAACTCCAGCAGCACCTTCTGTTCAAACTCCGGCCATGGTTGATACACATCTGCTTGAGAAAGGTCGACTTGCCGCTCTAGCCTGCACCCAGCAGCAGGATCCTGACCAGCCGCCACAGCTCAGCATTGACATCTCGGCTGCTCAGCTGTGCCACCTGGCCTGGCACTCTGAGTCACGCACTGTGCCTGCCCTACGCTCACAGTCTAAGGCCTCTAAGGGCAGCAAGCAGTGACTGAGGGTCTGCACAACCCAGACATGGCCTTCCTCAGGCCTCAGCCGCGCCACACTGGGGGCCTCACGCCATGGACACCCCTCAGCTGGCATGGCTCTCCCTGAACACACTCTGCCCTGCCTGCCTCTCCCGCAGGCTGTGTCCACCTTCACCGCTGCTGCCCAGATGCTTTCACTCGCCTGGCCAGCTGAGGGGCGGAGGGGAAGGTGAAGACTAACTTTTCAAATTCAATTCTGGGCCCTTCAGGGTTTGTCTCAAATAGATAATGATGAGAATATATTATTTATGGTCAATAATTTGTTGTCCCATAAACATAACATTCCTCATTTATTCCTTCAGTTTGCTAAAGCACTTTTGGGTCCTTTAAGAGATAAGGGCAAGACATTGCTGTATGCTAAATTGTTAGGGGGGAAAATTGAAGCATTCTAAGATGTTTGTAATTAAAATATGTAAAAAAGCTGTCTCCTGTTAACAACCCAAAAATATAAATTCACAAAGTGAGTCTTGAAAAAATGTATCCTATGTATTTTCATTCAATTAAAAAAAAGACACAAAAACTGACAAATAGGAAGCAACTCTATTTTTAAAGATTCTATGGGAGGAAACAGGAAGTTGCTCCTGTTCCAAATCCCCCTGGTGAAGTGTAATCCCACTCCTTTAGAACAGGCTTCCAGGGAGGATGAAGGCCATCGGCAAATGTGGACTGTAAGACCCTAGCACCCTGGGGTGTGCATCTGAGGGTCCAAGTCAGAGTTGCAAGTCTCCAATAGAATAGTTCGAGAGCCGTCAGAGAAAGAAGCTCTCAGATAAAAGCCTGATGCAACAAGGTGTGATCATATGCACAGCTTAAGGCCAACTAAAACAGGTTTCTAATATTGCACATCCTAGTAATCTTTCCCACAAGTTCCTCCTGAGCAGCATACACATGCTTCTTAAATCATAAGGATGCTTCCAAAGTCAACAGTGGATTCTACTTCTGAATAAGAAGAAATCAATCTGGTGGTTCCAATGAAAATTGGAAATGGTTTTACCTGAACACCCAGCTATATCACTTCTGGGCATATACCCAAAATTGTTCTGACATATAAAAATGACACATAGTCCCCTATCTTCATAGCAGCCTTATTGATAATAATCAGAAGCCAGAAAGAACCCAGATGTCCCTATGGAAGAATGGATACAGAATGTATGGTTACTGAATGGAGTACTACTAAGCAATTAAAAAACCAATGACTTCATACAATTTGCAGGCAAATGGACGATATAGAAAACATCCTGAGTGTGGTAACCCACACAAATGAACACACATGGTATGTGTCTCCTGAAAAGTTGATATTTGTCCTAAAGTTCACAATGTCCATGATATACCCCACAGACACTATGGATCTTAGAAGGAAGGGAGACCAGGGCATGGCTGCTTCAGTCCTGCACTGAGGGGGTAACAGGATGATGGTGGGAGGTGGAGGTAGAGGAGACCTGGGAGAGAGAGAGGTGAGGGAGGAAATAAGGGGCAGTATTAGGTACTGGAGAGGATAGGAGAGAAGGAAAGAGTGTCTGGAAATGGAACAAAAATATGTAGCAGGGGGGATGCGAAACTGGGTTAGCCACGTGAGGGACCCAGACACCAGGGAAACATGAGGTTCCCAGGACCCAAGGGGGAGGATTTTAGCCCAAATGTGCAGAGAAGGGGAAAATAGAACCTGTAGAGACCACATCCATGGGATAGGTATACCTCCACACTTAAACAACCCTGAGATCCCCCTCCTTAAAGGGATGATACCACACACTCATTTCCAAATTTTAATTCATAAATGTTCCTCAGCAAATTAAGAACAGGGACAACAAATGGAGCAGAGACAGAAGGAAGGGACATCCAGGGGCTGCCGTACATTGGGATCCATCATAATTACAGACACCAAACCAGACACTGATGGTGTGGTCAAAAGATGTTTGCAGACAGGAACCTCTTGTGAAGGTTCTTAGGGAAGTCCAGCAGGCAACTTACCCTTGGTGCCACCCATTAGACTGAGGTCTGGAAAACTGGTGGGGAAGTTAGGGGAAAAGCTGAAGGGTCAAGGGGAATTGTAACCTCACTGGAAGAACAACATCTGTTGCCAGGATCACCCAATGTTCCCAGTGAGTAGACCATAAACAGAGGAGTGTACAGGGAGGGATCTTTAGCTCCAGATACATTGTAGCAGAGGATGGCCCTGCCTGACAACAATGGGAGGAGAGGCCCTTAGTCCGGTGGAGGATTGATGCCCCAGGGTAGTGTGATGCTGAATCTGTAGGGCAGGAAAGGGGGAGTGGGGGAGGCCCTCATACAGGCAAACGGGAGGGAGAAAGGGAAAATGTGGTTTGAGGGGTCGTTGGAGGCATAACCAGGAAGTGGTATATCATTTGAGATTTATTCAAACGGAATGATTAATAAATACATTTAAAACAATACACATATGCCAGCCATTTAATTTTAACAATGAAGACTCAGGAGCCAGATGCTGGGGTGAAACCTGCCAGGTCAGAGAGTCAGGGAAAGCCTTAAGCTGTCTTTGCTACCCTGCTGACCTCCCAGAAGGAAAGCATTCTTTATCCCTCTCCACACTGTTTTAAATATCTTTCAACTTAAAAACCTTCCTTTTGTTTAGTTATATTGATTCCATTTCAATTGGTTCCTTGCTCTGCCTTGCCCTGGAATTAACATTTGTTTGCCCTGCAATAAAGGTGTGTTCTTGGGCTAAGCCAAAGGACAATAAAGTACTTGTTTACAGTAAACAGAAAGCTCTTAGATTAAAGGTCTGTGCTAGGTCAGAGCTACACCATACAAAATGTATTTGGTAAACAACACAATCTTGGGGTTTCCAATGATAATGAATACACTGCAACATAAGTAAACAATGTTCTCTCTGCTATAGAAATCATGATGGGAACACCATGATCCTAAAGAAAATCAGAACTGGACTCTTGAAGCTGTTGCACATGACCAACAAAGACATAAAGAGCACCAAGGAGACTCTTGATCCTTATCACAAGGGATAAATTATCCATTCCTTTTGTCACATATTTTAGGTCAAGATATCACCATTCCTGGCCTTGGCTCATTGTCCTAGGTGCTGCTGAAGGGAAGGGTTGGTGTCCAGGGGTCACCCAACAAACCACAGAAACACTGAATTAAGTTAAACAGGGATGGTTTGATGAATACACACCTCACTATGGACCAATGAGGGCAACAGCTCAAACCTGAGCAGGAGACATTGTAGCAGGGAGTGGCCTTGCCTCAACAGTTGGGAGGCCCTTAGTCCCATGGAAGATTGATGCCCCAGTGGAGTGGAGTGCTGAAGCAGTAGGGGAGGAGAAGGTGCATAGGTGAGGGAGAACCATCATACAAGCAAAGGGCCCTGACTCAAGCCATTTTAGACATAATAGTGCATATTGACTTTGAATTTGATGGGTACTAGGTGAAGGATATAGATGTGAAATTTCCTAATTAAAATCCTCAAAACATGCAGTACATGACATGGTAAATGGACAGCATGACCCTGGTCTGAATCAAGATTCTTTTCTTTTGTTTTGCATGAAGGTCATGTAGGCATTTTACAACAGCAGTATAAAATAGATGGCTAGCATGTCACAAATTTGCTACAGTTATGCTATGGCACAAAAAATTATCAGAAAAAAATGTATCATTATGAAAAATTTCTGCATGACCTTACAGTTTAGACAAGTTCTGTGGCCTCAAAAGGAGCTACTTAGAGGTAGAACAGAAAAGGTGTTTGTTACCTGAAGGAGGGGCCTGAGCAGTGTTGCTCAGCCTTCTCAGTGACAATTGCACCTCACTCTGTCCCTGCAGGGGATCCCAAAGTGTCCTTCCAACTTCCCTGTGAACCAGTCTAGGCACACAAAGGCCAGGAACCAGTGCGGGTTTCCCACTCTTCACTTATGCTCCATTTTCAACAATGTACATGTAGAAGCAAATATAGCATGGCCACTTGACATTGATATTCTCCACATCTTGCTGAGGGCAGCAATTGCTTGACTACACCCAAATCTATAAAATATGTGGGCACTAGGGAAGTATATCAAGATAAAGCTAGGAGAGAGGTGCATGAACTCTGCCCTGGATTGAATGCAGAAATGTGGGCATGGGAGAAACATGTATGGTTAAATATCCCACTAAGTTCACATTGTATCTGCTTGATTTACTCTCAGGGCAAGGAAGGGTAGTATCTCTGATAATGTCTGTCAAGTCCCTCGAAAAGTTTACTGGGTTTTGGCCTCAGCACTTGATATGTGGTGATGTGGCAGTGGCACTCAGGAAAGCTGGAGTTTGTAACTGGCACTGTATCATGCTAGCAGCATTGGATAATACTCAGTTGTCCAGATGGTGATACCCACTCTCATTATTTCTTTTTTTAAAATATTTTTATTTTCTATATTCTTTGTTTACATTCCATATGATTTTCCCTTTCCCAGATCCCCCCTCCCCATATGTCCCATAAACCTTCTTCATTTCTTAATGTGAACCCAGGGAAAGAGAGAACAAAATCCTTAGAAAAGAAAGAACATTTCCCCTTCTCCATCTTCCCAGCTAGAAACACTTGCAGAGAGAAAATGGTAAATTCATTAAAATAGACAAAGATGGTAGGTGACACCTTGAATGGAGGGTGTGTTTCAGTGTTTTCTCTGAAACCAAGTCTTAAAAATTCCATTTCATCCTCTACCTGGCCTCCCAGGCTAACCTTCACCTCAGATAATCCTGCTTCCACTTTACTGTTGTTAGGCTTACAAGTGGGGCTCCTAGGAATGGTAGGACAGGACTAGTCACTGACAGAGACCTGGGTTTTCTAATGCTGAGGTGTGTACCCACCAGTGTAGCTACAGACATTTTGTTCTATGTCAGCTCCCTAGTTCAGATTGTTGCTATAATGTGCCTGCCAAATCACTGACACAGAAAAGTAACTTGTCTCAGAGGAAGGTCATGTTGACACATACTCTTATGTTCTTTATGACATTTGTTAAACTTATCATGTTCAACAAAATTTACATAGGACCCATCAAATTAATGGTCAATATACACTCTTATATCTAAAATGACCTAATCAGAAATGAGCACTGGACACTTCCTACAACTTCATAAAAGCTACATGTATTTTGGGTTTTCTGTTTGTTTGTTTTTGTTTTTTGCTTTAGAAGTTGATGAATATAGATGTTTTTAGCCATGGCTCAGCTCCCAAAATCTGATATGTGGCTGTATTCAATCAGTATTATGGTCTACATTCATTAATCCATCCCTATTTATTTGAGAAAGGTGTTTTTCTGGTTTGTGGGGCCGATCATGAACCCAAGCACAAGATGTTAGGCCCTTGCTCTGTGCACTAACATACATCTATTATATTTTCATACACCCTTACCAATTTTGACTATTTTATTTTGTTCTGACATAATCTCATTTTATAGATTATACAGGGCTATAAGCAATCCTCCTTTGGTGACACTGGTGCAGAAATGAGACTCTGCCTTAGGGCCTTTACATTGGTGGCTTCAATATTTTAGTTCCCTCTGTCAACTGATCTCCAGACTCTTGCCAGAACCATGAGGACTGCAACTCTCTCTCTCTCTCTCTCTCTCTCTCTCTCTCTCTCTCTCTCTCTCTCTCTCTCTCTCTCTCTCTCTCTCTCTCTCTCTCTCCTGTCTTTCTGCTTAGACATCTTGGGGCAGCTTTAAAAAAGCTAAGCACAAGATATCATGAGTGTAGCCCCTAACACACATCCACATATTAACCTGCCCTTCAGGCTCAGCCTGGATGTAATTTCATGCACCTGTACCAAAGACAGGAGAACTTTTGACTGCACTTTAGAACTGGAGTTATTTCTCAGTACATTTTAAAGGTTCATATTGCTGATTGAGGAAAATTTGAGATAGGATGAGACATTTCTGAGAAGGGTTTGAAAAGGAAACCCTCAGTTAGAAACACAGGGATTACTGAGGTGATGGCAATTAAGCCCAGAGTAAACCATGGCCTTGGAAGGAAGATGGGCTCAGTGGCCATGCCCCAGGAGAGTCTTCAGGAAAGAGCACTTAAGCTTCATGTTCAGTACAGGGGGAAAATTAGTAGGGAGCCAAAGGCTGTATGTAACCCATGACATCAGCAGTCCCTTCTTGAACATTCTATAATCTTCCAGAGAGTTCTTGGCATGAGCTGTGATGTCACCAGTGTTGTAGCAACAGCAGAGCATTGAGGTTTCTCAGTCGGTGTCTAGAGGATACACTGATAGACATGTTTGCTCGACTCAGAAAACTCTTTCGGAGAACCAATGTGGATGGGAGAGAGACTAGAGAGAGGAGGAAGGGAGCTGGCCTTTCATCTGAGAGTAATGAAGGACAAAGGAGGTGGTCATGGAGAATGTGGAGTAAGTACTGGGAAGTGGATAGTGAGCTTCCTGGCAGGGTGGCCCGAGCTGGCCTTTCTAGCAAATTCCAATTCTTCACTTTCACTGAATATTGTGATTGTTACTTGGGAACAGAATGAGAGCATCAGGAGTCACAGAGGATCTAACCTACACCAATTTAGGGAAGGGCATCACTGCCTTCACTACCATGCTTCTAGCTTCAGCTTCTCTGACAATAGTACCAGGGAGAGATTTGTGCCCCTGCTGATAACCTCTTGTTCTCAGAACTCCTCTGACTTCCTCTCCCTCAAAGTTCCCACCTTAGATTTCCCACTGGTTGTGGGTGGCAGGAATATTTGTACTGTAACCAAAGACCTGTCAGAGTTGATAAACCCAGCAGAGATTCCATCCTGTGGCCACTTCTGGAGTGCTTGTTGTTTCAATAGAGGAAATAAATCAGTGTGTTCTCCCCCTGCAGGATGTTTTAAGGCCATTTCCTGGGCCTACAGTAACAGAATAGGAGATCTGAACATCATATAACACTCAAGTACTTGTGAATAGTGAATTTATAGTATGACTTGTGAAACCACAGGACTGAGGACTCTGAAGCCAAGTTGTACTCTGTATATTTGTTAATAAGCCAGGAGAAGCCATCTCTGTGGTCATCATAAGAATACATAGGGAGACAGAGGACACACATGGCTGCTTACATCTCCTAGTCTCTATAGAGTGAGGGAATAACTGAGGTCCACTGAGGATGCATCTAAAGCTTGGATGAAACTCTGTGTGGTGTCACTGGGTTCTAGGCCTGTGGTATACTTTATAGGCCTCAGAGTAGACTGTCTATATTCTATGCATTCCAAAAATGTAAGTTCACTTGTGTTCTTTTACCTACAGGGGCTGGCAGGCAGACATCATCACCTGTAACTGTCCTAAGCAAGAAGCAGGCCAAGGAGGAAGAGGAGAGGCTGACCAGAGAGCTGCAGCTTGTTACCCAAGAGAGAAATGAGCTGAGAGATCGCTTGATCTATGTCACAGAGGGAGCCATGAACAAGAGGTATGCATTGCTCCAAATGCTGTGGTGTTCATCTGGAGTCAATGCCACACTTGTCTTTTTAAGGTGGTTGATTATAGGAAGGTGTGTCTTCATGATATCCCTGGGTCAAATCTTATGTCCCTAAATACTTCTTAGAGGAGAGACAGAACCTGAAGCTTGGTCAGGAGTAAGAAGGGAAATGGACTCTTCTGCTTCCTCCAGGTCAAAAGTGGGACTTGTGGTCTGACTGAAGAATTCAGGGATAGAGGCAATGGTCAGTGAGTTCCCAGAGTGCTTTTGGAAAGCCCTTGAAAGGAGGTGCTTTTGTGAGGTTCTAGGACCTGAGAGTTTGCTGTGAGTGTTTGTACTGGACTGGCAGGTGACTGAGTGCTGGAAACTGCTAGATGCAGATGGAGGGGCCTGGTCCCACATTGTTCATCTCAGTGCTTGACTAGACGCCTGAGGCTCTGCCTGTTCCTCTTTCTCTGAGTGACTTATACTCTGGTACTGTAATGTTGCATGCATTTCTTCTGCATCTCATTGTGTTCTCTCTGCTTCTGTCTCTGATTCACTCTCTCTCTCTTTCTGTTACTCTGTCTCTTTTGTCCCTTACATGTGTGTACACAAGTGTGTATATCTGTTTCTGTGTGTATGCATGTGTGTGTGCACATGATTGTGGTGTCTCTTGTGAATTAATTTTTTGCATGTTTATATTTCTCTCTACTCTTTTAAATTCAGGGATCTGTGACATCCAGGATACTTTGAGACAGTAATGTTGCATATACGCCTGCTGATTCTCATTCTGTTCTCTCTGGTTCTGTCTCTGTCTTTATTTCTTATTCTCTTGCTCTGTGTCCTTTTCTCCTAATTTGCGAGTGCCCGTCTACGAGTCTCTTTGCTTCCACGTGTGCATACAAGTGCTTTTGTTTCATATGTTTATATTTACCTCCACACTTTGGAATCTTGTGGTCTGTGTATTGGACTGAGGATTTACATGCAGTTTCAAGATGATGTGAGTCCTGATGTCTGGGAGCCCCCACATTAAATAGCACTGTTCCTTCTCTTTATGGGGACATTTATGTAAACAGTTGCACCTCTTGGGCAGATTATAAAGCATTGGTTATGTCTGGTCTCATCTCAAGAATTATGTGTAATTTCTGCCTCTGAATCCAGGAATTATAATCCCTGTTGTCAAAACAGGGAAAATATAATCACAGGTGTCTAGTTGGCAACGACCTGTGGCCTATACTCTTGAGGGCACAAGGGGCCAGATTGCCCCTCCAGATCTAATGAGTAAACACAGGGAGCCAGGGCACCCTCCATCTGGATATATAGCTTATGCTGTCCTTGGGAAAAGATAAAATGTTTCCAAAGATGAAAAAGATCCCAGCATGTAGAATCCAGGAATTGACCTTCCTGTGCTGGGAGTACAAGACCCAGTCTATGTTCATGTGTTCTTAGAAAGGAGGAGTGGCCCCTGGTTATGGAAAGCAGTAGCAGAATGGGGCAATACCAGAACAGGGAAGTGGGAAGGGGTGGATGAGGGAGTAGGGTTAGGGAAGAGGGCTTATGGGATTTTTGGAGAGTGGTAAGCCAGACAAGGGGAAAACATTTGAAATGTAAATAAAAAAATATATCGAATAAAAAAAAAAGAAACACATTTTCAGCCAGGCCATGGTAGCACACACCTGTATTCCCAGCATTTGGGAGGCAGTGGCAGATGGATTTCTGAGTTTGAGGCCAGTCTTGTCTACAGAGTGAGTTGCAGGACAGCCAGGGCTACACAGAGAAACCTTGTCTCAAATATACAAATATATATATATATATATATATATATATATATATATATATATATATATATATATATATATATATATATAATACTTCGATGTGTATGTGTTCTAAAAAGGTGTTTTAAAAAAGGCACATGTTCATAGAGTTCTATCTTCCTGGGGACAGGCCATACTACACACCAAATCCGTTATATGAAAAATTGAAGTTAAAGGAGAAGGAGATTATGACATTTCTACACACCTTAGAGAAGGAGAACATTGAGGCCAAACAGACCTTCCAGGATCTCAAGAAGGAGATTAACTTCTATCGGTAAGTACTGTTCATGGAGGTCACCAGGTGTGCAATGGCCATTTCTGCCTTCCTTTGTTTCTGGACTGCAGAGTCTGCAGGTCTGATTCTATCCCTTCTGCCTTTTAGCCATCACTGTGCCTTGGGACTTCTCCTGTCAGTTTCAAAATCTGTAAGAGACTGTTACTCATCCTAACAGTGTACAGGCATCAGCAGGAGCCTCTCATTAGAAGAGTGATTCAGATCATGAGAGGGTTATGGTACAGTTCTAGGTCTGTGGGACTCAGGCATGGTTTTACAGAGCTAAATGTGATCTAACAAAAGGATACAATGCCTTCCTCTTGATTCTACTGAATGCATTGAGGGTATCTGCAACCTACTAATTGATGTTGCTGAAATGCTTTGGGCTGTCATGGATAGTTTCAGATACCTTGTTCTTTGGAGAGACATGCAACCTTATTGGTGTTTGGGCTGCAGCAATCATTTATTTCTTCCCTCAAGTTGCTATTTGCTGTTTGTGGACCTCTCAAGAATGTATTGAGATGTACTGCATTAGGTATTCCTGGGAACCTAGGTCCTGGTGGGGTTAATGGGACCTTGATGTAGGAATGGGAGGAGGAACCTGCAGGATCTTACCATGAAGATTGTGTCTCTAGCAACCTGCACAGCCGGCTCCTGATGCAGAAGAACATTATGAATAAGAGATTGGTTACACTGAAGCAGGAGAACAAGGAAGTACATGCTGATTGGACCATCATTCAGCAATACCTGATTGACTTGAACCTGAATGTTAAAGATGAACAGGACAAGACCAGCATCCTCCAGGGCCAACAACATCAGGTAGGTACAAGCAGCTCAGCCTGGCTTATACTGACTGATAACATTTTGCTACTGCATCCATCTTTGCTTTCACACAGCACCATTCTAATGCACAGTCCCAAGCAGCCACCCACCTCATGGAATGTAGCGGGTCATTGCTAGGGCTATGCACATTCTGGGTTGTGAACCTCTTGAGATAAGCTGAAATATGGCAAGTATACCTTTCGACTCCTCTTTATTCTGAAGACCAGTAAGGGTGATACATCAATATCATGCAGCATTCCTACACCTGCTCATGATAGGTGGGCTGCTTTGCAGAGCTTTGAGTAAGTTCTGGGTCCTGTGACAGAGGGCATGCAAGGGTCATATGACTTCCAAAGTGGTTAGCAATTTGCAGGGTTAAAATTCGAACACTAATAAGAAATATGTTATTCTCCTTTTCTTTGATCTTTGTAGCATGTGGCATTTTCCTTTCCTCCTGTACCCAGTGAGGTCTCTTCCAATTGCCCATTTCTTGGTGTGCCCTGATAAAAATGAGTAGCAGCTTGTCAGCCCTACTGTTAATGTAGGTTAATGTTGCTGGATATTTTGCTGTGCCTGCAGTTGTAACAGCAATGGTGTCAGTTAAAAGATCAATGATAACATTCCTGTTGATAGGGTGGGAGGCAGCAGCCTGACAGCTGCCATTTAGATTCCCAACAAGCCTCTGTCTTAATAACTGCCTTCCTCTTCTAGGATGCAGAGAGTGTAGCAAGAGCTGAAATTTCCACAGCCCAGGAAGAGGGCCTCCTGCAGAATGAGTTGCCACTTCAGGAAGCCCCTGATGAGCTCCATCCTCAACAGCCACAAAATTCCTTGGATGAGTCTTCTACCACATAATTGAACTCCTCAGGTTGAATAGGCACTAACTACCTAGCCAGTGAGCCAATCAATTCAGGAATTTATTCCCTTTCCTGTACAAACAATACCCCTTGGGGGAGAACTGAGGTGACTGCCCTGCCACCACATGTCCAAGAGAAGAAACAGACTGTAAGTCCCTGTTGCTGAAAGTGTAGTGAGAGAACTCTGGTTCATATAATTTACTGTTAGAGTTTTGGTTGCTGTTTGGTTTCTGCTATTAACTTGTTATGTTATTGGATATTATATATTATTGTTATTGCTTTTTTTCTTATGCTTTTCACTGTTTATAGTAATTATCTTTAAAAGCCTGTTTTTGAAATGTATTTCTGATGAATAAAAATTTATTTGTAATTCCTCACTTTTGAGACCATATTACTTATTCAGGTTTTCTGTCCTATCCTGTAGACATAGACCTCATAACCACAGATGGATCTCGGTAAGCCCCAGGAAGCCTGGCTACAGACTGATTTCAAAGCCCACTAGGGTATACAAGACAATGGTCTTTTGTATGAATAATGTGGCTTCTCCCATGGATACACAGTTTAGGATGTAATCACTGACATACTCTCTCCATGCTGTCATGTATTCTCGTACTCCTAAAATGTAGAACTCTATTAGAATGGAGACCGCAGCTCATATCTATTTAATATAGCCCATGAATTTCTACCTAGAGCAATCAGACAACAAAATGACATCAAGGGCATACAAAAGGTAAGGAACAATGTCAAAGTATTGCTATTTACACATGATATGATAGTATACTTAAGTGATTCCTAAAGATGTACAAAAGAACTATACCTGATAAGCACCTACAGGGAAAGTCTCTTGATTCATAATGAACTTAAAAAAGTTAGTAGCTGTTTTTATTGAAAGGATAAAGAAGCTGAAAAAAATTAGGAAAGCCACAACATACAGTACCCAGAATTAAAAAACTGTATCTTGGTATAAGTTTATGCAAGCAATGAAAGACCTATAAGACAAGATTTTCAGATCTATGCTCCAAATGCAAGTGCACCCTCATTCGTCAAAGAATCTTTACTAAAGCTCAAATCACACATTGCACCTGACACAATAGTTGTGGGTGACTTCAACACCCCACTCTCCTCAATGAACTGATCAGGAAAGCAGAAACTAAACAGGGACACAGTGAAAAAAATGAAGTTTTAGACCAATTGGATTTAACAGATTTATATAGAGAGAACATTTTATCCTAAAGCAAAAGAATATATTTTTTCTCAGAACCTCATGGTACTTTCTCCAAAATCGACCATATAATTGGTCACAAGACATACCTCAACAGATATAAGAGGATCAAAATAATTCCATACCTCCTATCAGATCACTATGGAATAAGAGTTGTCCTCAATAGCAACAAAAACAACAGAAAGCCAACATACACAGGGAAGCTGAACAATACTCAGTGACACCTAGGTCAAGGAAGAAATAAATCAAAGACTGCTTAGAATTTAAAGAAAATAGAGGCACAACATACCCAAATTATGGGACACAATGAAAGCAGTGCTAAGAGGAAAACTCATAGCCCTGAGTGCCTCCAAAAAGAAACTGGAAAGAGCATACATTAGCACCTTAAGGACACACCTGAATGGCCTGGAACAAAAAAGTTAATTCACCCAGGAGCAGTAGAAGACAGGAAATCATCAAACTAAGGGCTGAAATCAATCAAGTAGAAACAAAGAGAACCATACAAAGAAAAAAAAAACGGAAAAATTTATCATGAGAAGGAAAGAGCTCCCATGGTCAGAGTTAACAAGGTTTACCATAGAGAAAATGGACATCTGAGGGAAAACAACTTACAGATACAATACATTCCAATCAAAATCCCAACACAATTAATTACAGGTCTTGATAGAGCCCTTCTTCTGTTCATATGGATAAACAAAAAGCCCAGTGTCTTAGTTAGGTTTCCTTTACTGTGAAAAGACACACGAACAAAGCAGCTTTGTTATAAGAGGCAACATTTAATTGGGGCTGGGTGACAGGTTCCGAGGTTCAGTCCATTATCATCATTGAGAGTAGAGCAGAGTCCAAGATGGTATGGCAATGGAGGAGCTGTGAGAAGGAGCTGTGACTTCTTCTGCATGCAAACAGAAGACTGTCTAGTTTATAGCTACTTGGAGGGTCTCAAAGACCAATCTCACTGTCACACACCTACTCCAAGGAGGCCACAACTTTTAACAGTGGTATTGCCTTGGTCAAGCTTATTTAAACCACACACTCCACTCCCTGGCTAACATAAGCTTGATCAAATGGATGAGTCTATTGTGGCCATACCAATCCATAGCATAACAGAAAATATTCTTAATCCAACTCAGAGGTCCCATAGACCATAAGAAGTTCAAAAATGTTAAAAGTCCAAACTTCAAAGTCTCTTCTTACATACACACAATCTCTAAAGTGTAATCCCCTAGAAAATCAAAAGATGTAAATCATAGGCATCTAATATCACATGATATATACCACCATTTAAAAAATGCCATACTGTGAAAGTCCCAGATTAAATCAAGACAAAAACACAGCTTCACAAACTGCAACTCTAAATTTCCCTGGGTGAACATATATGTTACAAATGAGTAGGCACCCACATTCATAAAATAAACTTCACTAAAGCTCAAATCATGCATTGAATCTCACACAATAATAGTGCGAGACTTCAACACCACATCCTCATCATTGGACAGATCATGGAAACCCAAACTAAACAGATACAGAATGAAACTAACAGCAGTTATTGACCATGTTATAACAGATATCAAAAGAATATTTTATCATAAACCAGAAGAATATATCTTCTCAGCACCTCATGGTACCTGCTCCAAAGTTGACCATCCTCTCAATCACAAAACAAGCTACACCTGATACAAGAAAATTGAAATAATTCCATGTATCCTATTGGATCACCACAGTCTAAGGCTGGTCTTCAATGGCAACAAAAACAACAGAAATCCCACATACACATGTAAGCTAAACTATACCATACTCAATGATAACTTGGTCAAGGAAGAAATAAGAAAACATTTTAGAATTTAATGAAGATGAAGACACAACATCCCCAAACTTATGGGACACAATGAATGCAGTGCTAAGATGAACACTCAAAGCTCTGAGTGCATCCATAAAGAAAATAAAGAGAACATATACTAGAAGCTTGACAGTACACCTGAAAGCTCTAGAACAAAAAGAAGCAAATATATCCAAGAGAAGTAAATGGCAAAATCACACTTGAATTAGCAAAAGGCTCATTATCAGTGAGCATCACTTGTCCCGCACCCCATTGCCTTTTATCCCCAACTTGTTTAGTTTTGGAGGCAGCGTCTCAATACATTGTAGCCCTGGATGGCCTGGAGCACTGAGATCCATTGCCTCTGCCTCACAAATGCTGGAATCATAGGCATGTGCCACCATGGCCAACAACAAGTTGTATTTCTATTTTTACTTTTTATGTGTATGAGTGTTTACCTGTATGTATGTATATATGTACACTGCATATGTGACCTAGTGCACACAAAGATCAGAAGAGGCACCAGATACCCTGAAACTGGTTCTGGGAACTAAACTCATGTCCTCTACTAGACCAACCTGTGGTCTTAGTAGTTAAGCTGTTCCTGAAGCCCACTCAACATGAATTATTATAACTTAGTAGTAGGATGAATAGGAACTTTAAGGACTTTAAGAAATGCAAAAAGGAACTTCATAGCCCTGAGTTCCTCTATAAGGGAATTAGAGAGATCTTACTCTAGCAGCCTAACTGATCATCTGAAAGCTCTAGAACAAAAAGAAGCAAATACACTCAAGAAGAGTAGATGGCAAGAAATAATGAAATTCAGGATGCAAATCAATCAAGGAGAAAGAAACAGAATTATACCAAGAATCTACAAAACCAGGAGCTGATTCTTTGAGACAATCAACAAGATAGATAAATCCTTAGCCAAACTAACTAGAGGGCACACTATCCAAATTGACAAAATAAGAAATGAAATGGAAGAAATAACAACAGAAACTGGGGAAATAGAAAAATATTCTACTCAGATTCAGATTCTACTAAAGAGGAATGCATTCAAAAAAAAGTGGAAAATCTGGATGAAATAGATAATTTTTCTCAACAGATACCACTTGCTAAAATTAAATCAGGATAAACCATCTATATAGCACCATACCCCCCACCAAAGAAATAGAAGCAGTCATTAAAAGTCCTGCAAGCAAAAATATCCAGGGACAGATGATTTTAGTGCAGAATTCTATCAGAACTTCAAAGAAGATCTACTACCAATACTTATCAAATGCTTTCCAAAAAACAGAAACAAAAGGAACATCACCGAATTCAGTCTATGAAGACACATTTATACTGATTCCAAAACCATAAACAGAACCAAAAAAGAAAGAAAACTTCAGACCAATTTCAGTTATGAATATCAACGCAAAAATACTCAATAAAACTCTCACAAACTGAATCCAGGACCACATCAAAACAATCACTCACCTTGATTAAGTAGGCTTCATCCAGGAATGCAGGGATGGTTCAATGTATGGGAATCCATCAATGTAATCCACTCTATAAACAAACTCAAAGATAATAACCACATGATTATCTCATTAAATGCTGAAAAAGCACTGGACAAAAGACAACACCCATTCATGTTAAAAGTATTGGAGAGATCATGAATTCATGCTTCATACCTAAATATAAGAAAAGCAATATACAGCAAACCAATAGCCAACATCAAACTAAATGGGTAAAAGCTCAAAGCAATCCCATTAAAATCAGGGACAAGGCAAGGCCCCAACTATTCAAAATAGTACTTGAAGTTCTAGCTAGAGCAATAAGACAACACAAGGAGGACAAAAGGATACAAATTGGAAAGGAAGAATTCAAAATGTCACTCTTTTCAGTTGATATGATAGTACACTAAAGGGACCCAAAAAATTTCTATCAGAGAGATCCTGCAACTTCAGCAAAGTGGCTGGATGTAAAATTAATTCTACCAAATCATCAGCCATTCCTCTACTCAAAGTATAAATTGTCTGAGTAAGATATTAGGGAAATTATACCTTTCACAATAGTCACAAATAATATAAAATATCTTGTTATGACTCTAAACCTCTAATGAAGCAAGTGAAAAATCTGTTTGGCAAGAACTTCAAATCCCTGAAGAAAGAAATCAAAGAACTAAAAGATGGAAAAATGTCCCAAGCTTGAGGATCAGCATGATTGACAGAGTAAAATGACTTCTCACAATCTTGCAATCTACAGGTTTACTGCAAACTCCAGGAAATTCCAAGTCAATTCTTCAGAGTTAGAAAGAGAATTTCTCAGATTCATTTGGAATAACAAACACACACACACACACACACACACACACACACACACACACACACACACACACATACACAAGATAATGAAAACTATTCTCAACAATAAAAGAACTTCTGGTGGAATCACTATCCCTGGCCTCAAACTATGCTATAGAGCAATACTGACAAAAACTGCATGGCATTGGAACAGGCACAGGCCAGTAGTTCAATGGAATAGAATTGATGATCCAGAATTGTACCCACACACCTATGGTCCCTTGATCTTTGACAAAGAAGCTAAAACCATCCAGTGGAATAAAGACAGCATTTCCATAAAATAGTGCTGGTTCAAGTGAAGTTAAGAATATAGTAGAATGCCAATTGATCCGTTTTTCCCCGAGCCCCCTTCTCCCGAACCTCACCCCCTCATGGAAATATTTTATTAGACATAAATAACTTGGTCAAGAGTTTGAATCATTAACTGCTCAGACTAGTCCAACCTGCTGCTGAGAGCAGCTACGAATACAGGGCAAACACAAAACTGTAAAATCTTAACTTTCTTTATGCGACTTTGTTCTCCAGCATGACTTAGCAGTCAACAACATCAAAAGGCTGCACCTAGAATTCTCTGCCTCCTCAATGCCCAGAGCCTTGAAGGGACAGGGAGGAGCCTGGAAGCAGCAGGGAGCTAAACTAGGGTCTGGAGGCAGTGGCTGATGGTGCCTTCCTGACTTTCTGGCACTAGGCAGGTTCCTAGGGCAGTGGGACTGGGGACAGGGGAGGGTAAAGAGGACCAGACCTGTGTCTTTCTCCAAAGAGGCCTGCTGTTGCCTCCTTCTCCATGGAGATTACCACGCTATGGAGTCCTGGGACCCAGCGGCTCACCCTGCCAGAAGCTGTGATCTTGGCAGGGGCACAGGAGGCTGGGCATAAGTCATGCCCTGGTATCTTCCATAGAGCTCTCGGACCCGCCCACAGCTCAGGAACCACCCAATCACTTCGGCATGCAGAACGTCCTGGTTGGCTGTTTGCTTGCCACTTTTCCTGGTTGAATTCATGCTACTTAGCATGGGAGCATAGCTCACTTTCCTTAAGTAGGTTTCCATGAGTAAAAATGGAAATACTACTATTCCAATGAGTAGCACCTTTACTCATTGGAATCCGAGATTCTCTCCTACTGCTGTCCAACAAGGCCATCTTCTGCTACATATGCTGTTGGAGCCATGTGTACTCTTGGGTTGTTGCTTTAGTCCGTTGGAACTCAGGGGTGTACTGGTTGATTCATACTGATGTTCCTCCTATGGAGCTGCAAACCCCTTCAGCTCCTTGGGTCCTTTCCATTGGGGACCCTTGAGAACCACTACTTTAGAGACAAGAACTCAGTGGCTACTCAGTCCACAGAGTTGGATGTCTCAGCACTGAAGACACAAGACAGAAGGCTCTCCTCCCTCTCTCACCCCAATCCGCACAAGAGTCTCTGATCCTTTATATTGAGATCATGTTGGAAGGCTGAAGAACCTTGAGTATAATATTGGGGGAGCATGGCAAAAGTAATGATAGATGCACTCAGAAAGAATTAAAGGTTGGCAGGCACACATTGGGCTTTCCTTGACCCTCTCTACATATGGGCTGCCTATTAGATGGGACCACCAAATCTGAGGATGGACGTTCAGCTAATCTCTGGAAACATTCTCACAAACACAATCAGAAATATATTTTTCAGGTCATTCTAGATCCCATTAAGTTGGTAATGGAGACCACCCATCACATGCTTTCCCCTTTGACACCCAACCACTTCCTATGTTACACTTAATTTCCAAACAAAAACAATAAAAGTGCTTGGAATGTAGCATAACTGGGAGGTGCTTGCCTGGCAGGTATGAAGCCCTGGTTTGAGTCCCAGCCCCACATAAGTTGGACATGATGGTACACAGATGTAGTGCTTAAAGTTGGCATGTTCACTAAGCAGTTCAGAAGTTCAAAGCTATCCTGAGCTACATAGATACTGATCCTTTCTTATATAAAACAAACTGGCTATCTATGAGAACCTGTCCTAAAACAAACAAAAAGACAATGGTATTGTAATTTTACCTAACATGATATAACTATCCCCATACAACCTAAGCACATTAATTATTCTCCAAGAAAAAATAGTGAAGTCCCTTTTGGAATGTTTACAGTTTAAATATGCTAATATAGATTAAAAACTTAAGTACTCATATCAACTCAATGCTATGTTATATAATAAAAGGAAAGGAAGGAAAACATGGATGTTACATAGAAGAAGACACACATAGGCACACATAGACATCTATCCTATGTATACATGTACAAATGTATCCTTAACAAAATGGGACAAAATCACTCATGACATTTATACTCCTCATTTCTGTAAATGGTCATATGGCCACAGCTGGTATTATCTCCTTATAGCTTAGTTTTTTGTTTTCTTGTTTTATTCTTTATTTGTGAATGTGAGTGTAGGCACACATGTGCCATTACACATATGTGGTAGAAAGAAGACACAACAATGGGACACAACCTCAGTCTCACCTTCTACCTTCTTTGAGACAGGCTCTCTTGTCACCTGCTGCTCTGTGTGCCAGGCTGTCTGATCCATAAGTTTTCAGGGACTCTCCTGTCAATGCCAGCTTCCTTTCGGTAGGAACGCTGGGGCTGTAGATGCCCACAAGCACATTCAAGCCTTTGTGGATTCTGGGATCTGAGGTTCAAGTCATCATGCTTGTATTCATTTCTCCTTCTTACCACCTATCTTTAAGCATTTGCACCAAGTCCTGCTGTTTTAGAATGGTCAACCCATTGAGGCCTTTCTGCACATCTACACATTTCTTTCAAGTATGCTTTAGGTGTTACTTAAACAAAGATAGATTTCCTGTAATGGCCTCTAATTTCTGTGAGTATCTGAATTTAATCTGCAAATGATCAATACCTGAACAGGAACTAAGAATAATGATAGAGTGAAGTGCTGGACCTGAGATGTTTGAGGTAATTCTTCATCTAACAGACAATACCGTGTCTCAAACATAGGAGAAAAGCCTGGCCTGTTTAGGTGATTGAAGCTATGGGGGCTAGTAAAATCTTTCAGGCCAATGCACAGAGGGAGAAGACAGGAGGAAGACATGGGGCACAGATTTGAAGAAAATTACCAACCTGAGAAATCAGGACAGACAGACCCCTTTACTAGTTCTAACCTGATAATATTTGTTTAATGTGTATTTCAAAGCATTAAACAGGTATGTATATCTGGAAGCTTGGGAGCTACTAATATTTAGAGGGTTGTCCAGTCCACAGCTGTTCACCGGCAAGCATTTTGGGGCTTGACCAAACCCACTTTTGAATTTCTTCTAGCCTATTTGGAATGTTGTTGAATTCAAGATTCCACCATCTGTTGGATGTAGGGTAGGTGAAGATCCTTTCCCAATCTAGTCTAATAGAAGAGAAAGTGGGGAAGAGCCTTGAACACAAAGGCAAAAGGAAAACCATCCTGGACAGAATACCAATGCCTTATGCTTTAAGATCAAATACAGACAAATGGCACCTCACAAAATTGCAAAACTTCTGTAAGGCAAAGGACACTGTCAATAAGACAAAACAGCAACCTACAGATTTAGTATTTTTTTTTACCAACCCTATATCTGATAGAGGGCACATATCTAAAATATACAGAGAACTCAACAAGTTTTACTCCAGAGAACCAAATAGCCCTATGAAAAAAGAGGAGTACTGAGTTAAACAGAAAAATCTCAGAGAATGCCTGAGAAGTACTTAAAGAAATGTTCAACATCCTTGGTTAACAGGGAAATACAAATCAAAACAACTTTGAGAATCCACCGCACAGGTGACAGCAGATGATAGCCAGGCTGTGGATAAAAAGGAAGAATCCTCCATTTTTGATGGGACTACAAGCGAATAAAACAACTTTAGAAATCAATCTGGCAGGGCCTAACAATATTAGAAATAGTTTTACTTGAAGACCTAGCTATACCAATACTGGGCATATACCCCAAAAAAATATTCCAACACATAACAAGGACACATTTTCTACTATCTTCATAGCAGACTTATTTATAATAGCCAGAAGCTAAAAAGAACTCAGATGTCACTCTACAGGAGAGTAGATACAGAAAATATGGTTACAGAATGGAGTACTACTAAGCAATAAAAAAAATGCCTTTATAAAATATGCAGGCAAATAAATAGAACTAGAAAATATCATCCTGAGTGAGGGATGCCAGACACAAAGTAACTCACATGTTATGTGTTTACTGATAAGTGGATATTTGCTCTAAACTTCACAATGCCCATGATACAACGCACAGAGACTATGGAGCTTAGAAGGAAGGGAGACCAGGGCATGGCTGCTTCACTCTTGCATTGAGGACATAACAGGATGATGTTGGGAAGTGGAGGTAGAGGAGACCTGGGAGGGAGAGAGGAGGGGGAGGATATAAGGGGACAGTGTCAGGTACTGGTGAGGATAAGAGGGAGGTACAGAGGGTCTGGAAATAGAACAAAAATATATAGCAGGGAGGGTGAGGAACTGGGGATAGCCACCTGAGGGACACAGACAACAGATAAACATGAGGCTCCCAGGACCCAAAGGGGATGACTTTAGCTGAAATGCACAGAGAAGGGAGAGATAGAACCTGTAGAGACCACCTACAGTGGATAGGAACACCTCCCCACACCCCCACAATCCCCAGGGACCACCCTCCTTCAAGTGATGGTCCCACCAACTCATTTCAAAATTTGTAACCCAGAAATGTTCCTGAGCAAAAGAGCAGGGACTGCTAGTAGTCCAGAGACAGAAGGAAGGGCCACCCACGCACTGCCCTACCTGGGGATCCATCATGTCTGCAGACACCAAACCAGACACTGTTGCTGTGGTAAAGAGGTGCTTGCTGACAGGATCCTCTTGTGAAGGTTCTTACAGAAGGTTGGCTAGCAGCTGACCACTGGAGCCAACCATTAGACTGAGCTCAGGGAATATGGTGGGGAGCTGAGAGAAAAGCTGGAGCAGCAGAGGGGAATGGAAACACTGTTGGAAGAACAACACCTGAAACCAGGACCACCTCGTGATCACAATGACTAGACTACAAACTGAGAAGTGTTCAGGGAGGGATCTATAACTCTAGATACATTGTAGCAGAGGATGGCCTTGCCTGACAGCAATGGAGGAGAGGCACTTAGTACTGTGGAAGTTTGATGCCCTAGGGTATGATGCTGAAGCAGTAGGTCAGGAGAGGGTGGGTGAGTGGGGGAGCGCCCTCATACAGGCAAAGAGGAGTGGGAAAGGGCAGATGTTGTTTGAGGGGTTGTTGGAGGGGTAAGCAGGAAGTGGTATACTATTTAAGATGTAATAAAATGGAATAATTAATAAATACATTTAAAAAATACACATATGCCAGTCATTTAATTTTAACAATGAAGACTCAGGAGCCAGATGCTGGGGTGAAAACCTGCCAGGTCAGAGAGGTCAAGCTCTCACCTGACCCTCCCACTCTACTCTGCCCTCAATATCTTTCAACTTAAAGACCTTCCTTTGGTTTACTTATATTCATTCCCTTTCAAGGGTTACTTGCTCTGCCTCTTGACCTGGAGTTGACTTTCTTTTGCTTTACAATACAGGTGTGTGCTAGTGTTGAGCCACAGGACAAAAAAGTAAAATGAACCGAAAGCTCTTGCGTTAAAGGTCTGTGCTAGGGCTGGGCTAAACTCTAAAATGTTTTGTTTGTTTGTTTTCAGTAAATAACACAATCTTAGAGTTTGCAATCAAAACAAATATCCTGCAACATAAGTTGGCAATGTTACCTTCATTATAGAAATCCAGATCTCTGTCAATTGTTATGGTTGTTCCCAGGCATGTCGGAGTGCATCATCATGGGAACAAAATGGTCCCAAGGAAAATCAGACCTGGGCTCTTGAAGGTGTTGCACAAGGCCTATAGGGACCTAAAAAGCACCAAGGACACCCCTGATCCTTATCACAAGGGATAAATCACCCATCCTACTGTCACATAATGTATTGCAAGATATCACCATTCCTGACCTTGGCTCACACTCCTAAGTGCTGTGAAATGGAAGGGTTCTTGTCCAGGGTTCACTCAAAAAACCAATAACTAAAAATAAAAAAAAACCCTGAATCCAGCTAAACAGGGATGGTTTATTGAATGCATACCTCAAGACTGACCAATCAGGGCAACAGATCAATAATATGCACTACCTATTTCTCAGGGACAGCTCTGTGTAAAAACCACAAGAGCTCATGCACAAGGGCTAGAAATACTGCCCTATGTGGACCCTGACTCAAGCTATTTTAGACATAATAGTAATACTGACCTTGAATTTCATGGGGCTATGGGAAGTATATAGATGTAGAAATTAGTAAGATTAACAAACCTCACAACATACGGAACATTCCATGGTACATGGTCAGCATGACTCTGCTCTGAATCAAGATTTTTCTTTTGTTTTATATCCATGACTGAGAGGCATATTACATGATATAGATGGCTGTGATATGACAAGTTTGCTACAGATATGGAAGGGGGCAAGCCTTATCAAGAAGAATTATATCATTAGGGAAAATAACAGCATGACCTTACCATGTTTAGACAAGTTGGGGGCCTCAACAGGAGCTCCTAAGAAGGAGAACAGAGACTGTGTTTTTTACCTGAAAGGAGGGGCCTGAGCAGTGTTGCTCAGCCTTCTCAGTGCCCAGGTAGTGAGGGAGCGGCTCTGGGCCTCTATGGGTGCTGGATGATTCTTACCAAATGACTTGCTCCTGCCAGTTCTCGGGAGAGTATCAGGAGGTAAGATCTTCTCCTTGTCAGATGTGGCACACGTCTACCACATCTAATGGAACAGGGCAGTGGTGATTAACCTGCTCCTTCCAGTTCTCTAGAGAGTGTCAGGAAGTGAGATCTTCCCCTTGTCAGATGTGGCACAGGTCTCTGAAAGCAGGGCTCTCTCCCTCTAAGTGCAGGACTCCATGCAAGTCAGATGCTCCCTTGAAGGATATGTGGCCAGACACCTGTAGAGCTGCCCAGTTCCTATGTGCAGAAGGAACCCAGGAGGGCTGTGTCCCAAGCAATCTTTCACTCTCGTCTTCCCTGCATTTCTGGCTGAGCTGGCTGCTTGGTCACAGGAGCCAAGATGGTGGTGACCTCAGACCGCAGGGCAATGATCTTCAAATCTTATTGAGGGCAGCAATTGCTTGACTACACCCAATTTTCTAAAAGGTCTGGGCTCTGGGGAAATAAATCAAGATAAATCTGGGATAAAGGTGCATAAACTCTGTCCTGTACTGAACTAAGAAACATGGAAGTGGGAGAAGGATGTATGGCTAATTAGACTACTAGGTCCCCATTGTGTCTGCTTGATTTAATCTCAGGACATGGAAGTGCAGTATCTCTGATGACTTCTGTCTATCCCCTTGAAAGGTTCACTGGGCTTTAGCCTCAGCACTTGATATTTCATAATGGGGCAGCAGCACTCAGGGAAGTTAGAGATTGTCATTGGCACAGTATCATGCCAGCAGCAGTGGATAATACTCAGTAGTTCAAAAAGTCATAACCACTTTCATTTGTTATTAATCTGGACCCAGGGAACAATAGAACAAAATCTTTAGAAAAGAAAAATCATCTCTACTTCTCCATCTTCCCAGAATGAAAGACTGGTAAGGAGAGAATGGTAAATTCTTTATAATAAACAAGGATTTGTAGCTGAGGCCTTGGGTGTATAGTATTTTTCAGTGTTGTTTCCTGAAACAGTGTCTCAAATATTCCATGTTGTCCTCTACCTGGCTTTCCAGGTTAACCTTCAGCTCAAACATTCCTGCTTCCACTTTCTAGTAGCTAGGCTTACAAGTGGGGCTCCTAGGACTCTTAGGTCAGTACTAGTCACTGGAAGAGAACTGGATTTTCTAATGCTGAGGCATGTACACACCAGCATAACTACAGCCATTTTTCTATGTCTGCCCCGACAATTTCAGATTGTTGCTGTAATATGCCTGCCAATCATTGACACAGAAAAACAAACTTGTCTCAGAGCAAGGTCATGGTGATCAAATCCTGTTGTGTTTAGTATGATGTTTGTTAAACTTACAAGGTTCTAAAACATTTACATGAGACCCATCGAATTAAGATCCACTATGCACTCTTATATCTGAAATGGCCTGATCAGAACTGACCACTTCATATGAGCTACTTGTGGTTGTTTTGTTTTGTTTAGTTTTGTTTTGTCTTGTTTTGAATTTATAAGTTGACAAAGACAAATGTTTTGGGTCATTGCTTAACAACAAAAAATTTAGCTATCATTCTGATCAATCAGTATTAAGATCTGAATTCAATACCCTATCTTCCTTTGATAAGTATTTGTGTGGTTTACGGAGCCAATCGTGAACTCAAACAGAGATGCTCTGTGCACTAACCTATATCTATTATTTTATCCTACACACTTTATTGCTGTTGACTATTTTATTTTGTTCTGACAGAATCTCATTTTGTAGCTTACAGAGGGCTGTAAGCAATCCTCTCTTGGTGACTCTGGTGCAGAGATGAGAGCCTCAACTCAGCCTGAGGGCCTTTCCATTGGTGGCTCAAATATTATAGTATCCCCTACCAACACATCTCAAAATTATTGCCAACACAAAGATACTGTTTCTCTCTCTCTCCTAAGGCATCTTGGGGCAATTTTGAAATGCTAAACACTGGGCTTCATGACTGTCCCCCCTAACACATACCCACATTACAACCTGCCCTGCAGGAACTGCCTGGATGTGATTTCATGAACCTGTACATGATGAGAAAGAAGAAATTTTGAATGCATATTAAAACTGGAGTGAGTTCTCAGCAGATTTTAATAGTTCATATAGCTGATTGCAAAAATTCTGAGGTAGGATGAGACATTTCTGAGAAGGTTTTGAAAAGTAAACACTCAGAAAGATACATAGGGATGACTTGGGTGTTGCCAATCAAGCCTAGAGCAAACTCTGGCTTTGGAAGGAGAATGGGCTTGATGGCTAAGCCCCAGGGGAGACTCCAGGAAAGGGCAGCTCAGCTTTCTATCAGTATAGGGAGAACATTAGCAGGGAGCCAATGGCTGTACCCATGACATCAGCATTCCCTTCTTGGACATTTATTGTTTCCTAGAGAGTTCTTGGCATCCTCTCTATTGTAACCAGTGTTGTAGCAACAACACGGACACTGAGGTTTCCAATCAGTGTATAGAGGATACTTCCATAGACATGTTTGCCTGACTGAGAAAACTTTCTGGAACAGTGAGGGTAGATGGGAGAGAGACTAGAGAGGGGAGGAAGGAAACTGCCCTTTCTTCTGAGAGTAATGAAGGACGAAGGAGATGGTCTTGGGAAATGCGGAGTAAGTTCGGGGAAGTGGATGTGCAGGGGTGGCCTGAGCTGGCCTTTCTAACAATGAGGCACAGGAACTGCAGTGTCTGTGTAGGAAAAGAACTTTCATGATTATCACAATTCTTGAAAATCAAGGATTTCAGAACATTATTTTCTCTAGTCCTTAAGGCAGGAGATGGCAAGGTCAAAGCTGTTATTCTGTGAACTCCAAGTCTTTACTTTCAATGGGTATTGTGGGTGTTACAGAGGACAGAATGAGAGCATCAGGAGTCACAGAGGGTCTAACCTATGCAAATTTAGGGCAGGGCATCACTGCCCTTCACTCTCATGGCTTCATTTAGCTTCAGTGGCTATCTGACAGTAGTAGCAGGGAGAGAATTGTGCTCCAGGCCATGACCTTAAGTTCTCCTCACCCTGACAGTTCTCACCCTACCTTTCTTTATCACCAGCTGTGGGTAGGAAGCATTTCTATACTACATACAAAAATCTGTAGCAGGGGATACACCCAGACAGAGATGTGATTCAATTGATACTTCTGGGGTGTTTGGTGTTTCAGGAGGGGGATCTGATCAGTGTGTTGAGCATGTTCTCACGCTGCATGATGTTATAATCCCATGTCCCCGGCATCAAGTAACAGGGTAGGAGATTTGAACATCTCCAAGTACTCATATACTTGTGGACCATGAATTTATCATCTGACTTGTATAACCACAGGACTGAGGACTCTGAAGCCAAGATGTACCCTGTGCAGATGTTAATAAGCCATGAAAGCCATCTCTGTGGTCATCTTAAGCATGTGTAGGGAGACAGGACACACCTGTCTGCTAACATCTCCAGGTCTCTATACGGTGATGGGAGATCTGAGATGCACTGAGGAGGCATCTCAAGCCTGAACCAAACCCTGTGTGGTGTCACTGGGTTCTAGGCCTGTTGTCCTTCTGTACAGGTCTCAGGGTTGTCTGTCTAAACTCTGTGTCCCCACCATGCAAGTTCACTTGTGTTATTCTACCTACAGGGACTGGCAGGCAGACATCATCCCCTGCAACTATCGTAAGCAAGAAGCAGGCCAAGAAGGAAGAGGAGAAGCTGACCACAGATCTGCAGCTCATTACCCAGGAGAGAAACAAGGTGAATGATCGCCTGATCTCCATCACAGAGGGAGCCATGAACAAGAGGTATGCATTGCTCCAAACACAGTGGTGTCAGTCTGGGGTCAGCAATGTCACCCTCATCTTACCCTTTTAAGGAGGGGTTTTCTAGGAAACTGTACCACCAGAATGTCCCTGTGCCCAACCTCATGTCCCAAAATACTTCTTAGAGGAAAGGCAGAACTGAAGCTTGCTCAGGAACGATGTGGTAAATGGCCTCTTCTGATCCCTCCAGAGGAAAAGAGGGACTTGTTGTGGGACTGAAGAATTCAGGGATAGAAATAGTGGAAAATGAGTCCCAGAGTGCATTTGGAACGCCCTTGACATGCGGTGGCTTTGTGAGTTCATAGGAGCTGTGAGTTTGTGCTGAGTGTTTGTAATTGCCTGGCAGGTGACTGAGTGCTGGAAGCTCCTGGAAGCAGCTGGAGAGGCCTGGTCTACATTGTTCATCTCAGTGCTTGACTAGACGCCTGATGCTCTGCCTGTTCCTCTTCACAGGCCTTATATTCTGAGACAGAAATGTTGCATGCATTTCTTCTGCATCTCATTGTGCTCTTTCCGTTTCTATCTGTCTCTCTCATTCTTTGACTCTGTTTCCATTTCTCCTTGTATGTGTGTCCAATTCTGTGTGTGTGTGTGTGTGTGTGTGTGTGTGTGCACATGCACCTACCTGTGCATGCACGTTGTATGTTTATATTGCCATTCACACTTTGGAATCTAGGAGTCTGTGTTTTGTCTTGATGATTTACCTGTAAGACAGTTTCAAGTATATGTTAGTGCTGAGCTCTGGGAGCCCCCATCAGCACTGTTCTTTGGCTCTAGGGTCACAATTGTTCATACATTTGTATCTCCTGAGCAGATTATAAAGATGTGATGATGTCTGGTCTCATCTCCACAATTATGTGTAATGTCCATCTCTAAGGTATAAGGTACTCAGGATTTAGAATTCCTGTTGTGAAAATAGGAAATATATAACCACAGGTTTCTGGTGGGCGAAGATCTGTGGCCTAAGCTCTTGAGATTATAGCTGCTTAGACTGCATCTCCAGCCCTACTGAGCGAACACAGGGAGCCATGGCACCCTCCACCTGGATGCCTAGCTTCTGCTACCCTGGAGACAGGAAAACAAGTTTCCACAGCTGAAGAATATCCCAGTATATAGAATCTAGAATGTGGTTTTCTGGGCCTGGGGTAGTAAAGGACCCAGCCTGAGATGTTGTATTCTTAACCATCCACATTCATGGAGTTCTCTGTTCCTGGGAACAGGACCTTCCTGAGGCTGAATCCAATGTAGGAACAACTGAAGTTAAAGGAGGAGGAGATCAAGTCATTTCTTCACAACATAGAGATGGAGAATACTGAGGCCCAAGAGAACATCCAGGAGCTCAAGAAGGAGATTAACTTCTATAGGTAAGTACCAGTGAGGGAGGCCACCAGTTGTGGAAAGGCCATTTCTGCCTTCCATTCTTTCTATACTGGAGAGTCTGCAGGTCTGGTTCTGTCCCTTCTGATGTTTAGCCAACAGTGTGCCTTGGGATTTTGGACTCAATTTTTATAAGTCTGTAAGAAACTGTTACCCCTCCCAGTATTATGAAGGCTGACTCAGAAGTCTCTAGATAGAAAGGTGATTTAGTTCATGAGAGGGTTATTATGCAGTCCTAGGCCTCTGGTACTCAGGCACGGTTTTACAGACCTCACTGTGATATAATACAAGAACAGAATGCCTTCCTCTTGGTTCTACTGACCTTCTTTGATTGGATTTGCTCCCTACTAATAGATGTTGCCCCATTGCATTGGGCTGTTATGGATAGTTGGAGATCCCCCTTTCTTTTGGAGAAATGTGGACACTTACTGGTATTTGGGCTGCAGCAATACTTACTCCCTCAAGTTGCTGTTTGCTATTTGTTCAGGTGTGATGGATGTATTGAGATGTATTGTATTAGGTCTTCATGGGAACCTGGGTCCTGGTGGGGTTAATGAGACCTGTAAGTATGAATGGGAGGAGGATCTTACTATACAGAATGTGCTTCCAGCAACCTGCATAGCCGGCTCCTCATGGAGAAGATGCTTGTGAAGAAGAGAAGGGTCATGTTGATGCAGGAGAGCAAGGAAGTACTTCTTGACTGGTCTCTCATAGAGAAATACTTGGTTGACTTGAACATGAATGGTAAAGACAAACAGGAGAAGACCAGCAACCTCCAAACCCAACATCAGGTAGGGACAAGCAGCTCAATCAGGCTAATACTGTTTTATACCATTTTTCCATTGGATCCATCTTTGCTTTCACCTACCTTTCTAATCCACATGCTCAAGCAGTCACTGACCTCATGGAATGCAGTTGTACATTGCTTTGTCTATGTGCTAGTATTCTGGGATGTTAGGCTCTTGTGAGATACTGAATTATTGTCAAGTGAATTTTGCTGCTCTGCTTGAAACTACAGTACAATAAGGGTGACAGATGAATAACCAGACACATTCCTACATGTGCTCATTATAGGGGAGATGCCATGCAGAGCTTTGAGCAAATTATAGGTCGTGTAATGCTCCATTATGTTCATAGCAGCCTTATTTATAATAGACGGAAGCTGGAAAGAACCCAGATGTCCCTCAATGGAGGAATGGATACAGAAAATGTGGTATATGTACACAATGGAATACTACTCAGCAATTAAAAACAATGAATTCAAGAAATTTTTAGGCAAATGGTTGGATCTGGAAAATATCATCCTAAGTGAGGCAACCCAATCACAAAAGAATACATATGGAATGCAATCTCTGATAAGTGGATATTAATTAGCCCAGAAGCTCTGAATACCCAAGGCACAATTACCATAACAAATCACTCCCATGAAGAAGTAAGGTGAGGGTCCTGATCCTGGAAAGGCTTGATCTAGCATTGGAGGGGAGTATCAGGACAGAGAAAAAGGAGGGAGGTGATTGGAGAATGAGTGGAGAGAAGAAGGTTTATGGGACATATGGTGAGGGGGGAAAGGGGAATGGGGAAATCATTTGGAATGTAAACAAAGAATATAGAAAGTAAAAATATATAATTTTAAAAAAGAAAAAAAAATATAGGTCGTGTAACAGAGGTCATGCATGGGGCGTATGACTTCCCAGGTGGGAAACAACTTTCAGGAATAAAAGCCAAATGGAAATATCATTGCGAGCTTCTCATTTTAATTGATCAGGGTGGCATGTGGCCTTCTGCTTTTTGGGGGGGGGGGAACACAATGAAGTCTCTTCCCATTGCCCATTTATTGATTTGCTCTGATAGAACTCTGGGTGGCAGCTTGTCAGCCTAAGAATTTGTGAGTGCTGCTGAATATTTTGCCCTGCCTGCAGTTATAACAGCAATGGTGTCAGTTCAAAGATCAATGATAACTTTCCTGCTGAGGTAGTGGGAGGCAGAAGCCAGACAGGTGACATTTATGTCCCCACCAAGCTTCTATCTTAATAGCTGCCTTCCTCTTCCAGGTCCCAGAAATGGTAGCAAGAGCTGAAATTTCCACAGACCAGGATGAGGGCCTCATGCAGAATGATTTCCCACCTCAGGAGCCCCCTGCTGAGCTCCATCCTCAACAACCACATAATTTTTTGGATGGATCTTCCTCTACATAATTCAATTCCTCAGGGCGAATAGGCCCTAACTACCCAGCCAATGAGCCAGCTGATTCAGGATGTCATTCCCTTTCCTGCTCTGACAACACCCCTTGAGAGAGAACTGAGGTGACTGCCCTGCCACCAAGTGTCCAAGAGGAGAAACAGGCTGTACCTCTGTGTTCCTAAGAGTGCAGTGAGAGAACTGTGCTTCATATAATTTACTGTTAGACTTTTGGTTGAAGTTCTGTTTTTTATTGTTTTGCTATTTCTTAAGTTATTGGGATGTTATATGTTCTTATTATTACTTTTCATTTTTGCTCATGCTTTTTACTGTTTTTATTAACTGTCATTTTAAAGCCAGTTTTTTTATTTATTTATGAATGAAAATTTGATTTGTAAATCTTGACTCCTTTCTTCGAAGCCACTTTGTGCATTAGCTAATTAATGAGTTATTTTCATACACTCCATATTTTATACCCCACCCCACCACCTCCTGTACACCCTCCAACTGATCCATATCCCATACCTCCTCCTCTCCCCATCTCCACGTGGATGTCCCCACCCCACCCCACCTGACCTCTAAATTCCCTGGAACCTCTTATCTCTTGAGGGTTAGGTAAACCATCTTTAAATGAACACAGGCATGGCAGACCTCTAGTGTATGTGTCCTGGTGGCCTCATATCAGCTGGTGTATGCTGCCTGTTTGGTGGGCCAGTGTTTGAGAGATCCTGGAGGTCCAGAGTAATTGAGACTGCTGGTCCTCCTCCTGGATCACCCTCAGCTTCTTTCAGCCTTCCCTAGCTCATTAACAGGGATCAGGTGCTTCTGTCATTGATTGGGTGCACATATCTGCATCCACTGTTTCAGCTGTTTGTTGGGTCTTTCAGAGTCCTGCCATGCTAGGTCCTTTTTTGTGAGTGCACTCTCTGGTTGATGGGTTTGTCCCTGTGAGCTCTGGGAGTACTATGTGGCTCATATTGTTGTTCCTCCTATGGTGCTGCAAACCCCTTCAGATACTTGGATCCTTTCTCTACCTCCGCTATTGGTGATCCTCTTCAGTGGCTTGCTGAGACTGTCCCCCTTTGTATTTGGCATGTACTAGCAGAGCCTCCCAGGTGACATCTAAATCCTATATCTGGCTCCAGTCAGCAAGTACTTGTGGGCATCGATAATAGTGTCTGGGTTTTGTAACTGTATATGGGATGGATCACTAGGTGGGGTAGTCTCTGGATGTTCTTTCCCTCAGTCTCTGCTCCACACTTTGTGGGAATTTTGTTCCCCCTTCTAAGAAGAACTAGAGTATTTATACTTTGTTCTTCCTTCTTGAGTATCATTTGATATGTGAATTGTGTCTTGGTTATTCCTGGAAACCAAGACAGAAAATCAATGTGCTGTCCATATGATGAAGTGCTTTTGCAAACAGAAAGTAATCATAATTACATTAATTGCTGATGGAAGATATACAACATAAAATTTGCCTAACTATTTTCCTTGGCCAATTTCTAGCAACCACACGATGATCAGTCCCAGAGACAATGGGTGCTTTCTTTACAGCACTTCAAGTCACATGACACATTACATCTTAACAATATTACTTATCATGAGCTCAAACCACTGACAAAACATAGCAGACATATGCATTCCATGCCCAGTCATGCCAACAGGAGTTCTTAGGAGTTTCAGCTGCATTCAGCAGCAGGAGTGGAATGGGCCCATGGTCAGTTCTTCGTAGCACTAACCACATGGATGTCCAAATGTCACTTCAGAGATACTTCATCCTGACGTGTTTCCAAAATTGTAATATGTAAGAAGTGTTCATTAAAATAATCACATGGCTTTGATCAATTTCATAGCAGTAGGAGGTTGGTCTGGTGCTGCTTGTTATCAAATGATAAAGTTTATACATCAAGATCTGGTTGCCCCATGAAGATATTCTCACTTACACCAAGGGATGCTGTGTAACCTTGCTCCACAAGTTAATTGGCAAATAAAAGGCTAAGCCTGGGATTGGGCAATAGATAGAGATAGCTGGGATTTTAGTTATCTGACTTGGGGCTATAAGTGTAAACAGGAGAGAGAGAAGAGGGGAGACCAAAGGAGGAGGGAGCCGCCATGAGAGACGGACCATGAGTACTTGGCCAGGAGAAACAGCAAGTAACAAGGGACATAGGACTGGGATGTAAGTCAGAATAGCTCCAAAACCTGCGCAATCTAGGCTGACAGTGTGTAAATAAATGAGTAAAAGAGTGGAGTCTGGCCTCACTTGAAATACGAACTAAGTATCTATTGACAGGAGATTATGTGGAGTTCTCATACTCAAAAATCATAAAGCTTTTGCCTGTCTGAAGTAATGGCTTAGCAGTTGAGAATGTTTGCTGATTTTCCAGAGGACCTGAGTTCAGTTCCCAGCACTTACATGGCTGGCTCACAACGAAATCCAGCTCTGAGGCGCCTGACACCCTCCTCTGAACTCCATGTACAATCTGCACACATGTGGCAAGTGCACATAGGGAAACACACAAACACACACACACACACACACACACACACACACACACACACACGAGCTAAAGTGATCCACCAGAGATGCATGAAGCAACATGATTATCAAACCCAACAGTAACAACACTAAGTATCCTGTTTGCTAAAGAACAAATAGGAAGCAGCAAAACTATTGAGATGTAGTTTTTGACAAGAGAAGGCAGAATAATTTTTAAAACAGGCATGGATTTAACATGGCACCCATGACAATGACATCTCCAAGGAGAAAGAGACACTGTGGATACCAACAGATCACTGGGTAGACAGTATAGCCAAATTGGCAGGCTACAGTTCCAAAGGGAGACCCTGTATCAAAAGGGAAAGTGTGAGTAATAGAGGGAACCCAACATGGACTCTAAATTCACCTGTGTGTGCACACATGCATATGAGACAGAAACAGACAGAGACCAAACAAATTCTTTCCTGAAACAATTAATAAAAGGGAATTGGTAGTAGATAAATGAGACTTGGGGGCTTGGAAGTCACTGTAAATACAGGGGCAAAAATGTCAGCACAGAAAGAAGCAATGAATCAAAGTTAGAGAGGACAAGTCTGTCTATGTTTCCTATGTCAGCAAAATGATGTCAGGAATAAAGGAAGCTTATGAGAAGGTGGAGGAACCCAATATTTAAACTTGCTGTGTTAGCTGGAAATTTACATGCTCACACAAATATAAAAAGAAAAATAGTAAGTTCATCAAGTGCCCACAGAAATGTCACAAAAACTCACTTGAAAAGGAAGTTTTAATAAATTCCAAGCGGTTTATCAGTGGGATCACATTCTGTCACCAAGATGAAATTCAATTAGTAAACAAAAAGTGAAAGGATACTGTCTAAGCACTAGCATCTGTCTGAGAGTCTCTCATTGGCTCTTGTTGGTAACCTCTGATTGGCTTCTAAAGCAGGAAGAATGGACTCTCCCCCTTCCAGGGCTGCTTAACTGTTTACAGAGCCTGGGATCAGAGCTGAGGTTCAGCTCTGACTCAAATGGTGGCAGTGACACAAAGTGGCCACTAGATGGAAATGGCACTTCATATTTTTTTTTTTCATTTTTTTTTTATTCGATATAATTTATTTACATTTCAAATGATTTCCCCTTTTCTAGCCCCCCCACTCCCCGAAAGTCCCTCAAGCCCCCTTCTCTCCCTCTGTCCTCCCACCCATCCCTTCCCACTTCCCTGTTCTGGTTTTGCTGAATACTGCTTCACTGAGTCTTTCCAGAACCAGGGGCCACTCCTCCTTTCTTCTTGTACCTCATTTGATATGTGGATTATGTTTTGGGTATTCCAGTTTTCTAGGTTAACACCCACTTATTAGTGAGTGCATACCATGATTCACCTTTTGAGTCTGGGTTACCTCACTTAGTATGATGTTCTCTAGCTCCATCCATTTGCCTAAGAATTTCATGAATTCATTGTTTCTAATGGCTGAATAGTACTCAATTGTGTAGATATACCACATTTTTGCATCCACTCTTCTGTTGAGGGATACCTGGGTTCTTTCCAGCATCTGGCAATTATAAATAGGGCTGCTATGAACATAGTAGAGCATGTATCCTTATTACATGGTGGGGAATCCTCTGGGTATATGCCCAGGAGTGGTATAGCAGGATCGTCTGGAAGTGAGGTGCCCAGTTTTCGGAGGAACCGCCAGACTGATTTCCAGAGTGGTTGTAACAATTTGCAACCCCACCAGCAGTGGAGGAGTGTTCCTCTTTTTCCACACCCTCTCCAACACCTGCTGTCTCCTGAATTTTTAATCTTAGGCATTCTGAGTGGTGTAAGATGAAATCTCAGGGTTGTTTTGATTTGCATTTCCCTAATGACTAATGAAGTTGAGCATTTTTTAAGATGCTTCTCTGCCATCCGAAGTTCTTTTATCTTCATTGGCCAGTATCCTAGAGCATCCATCAATCCATAAGCAAAATAAAGGCTTGCTTTTGAAATTAAATTCTGGGCCTTTCACGGTTTGTCTCAAATAGCTAATAATGAGAAAGTATTATTATTTATGTTCAATCATTTATTGTCCCATAAGCATAATATTTCCTGCTTATTATTTTTCTAAAGCACTTTTGAGATCCTTTAAGAGATAAGAGCAAGACCTTTGCTGTATGCTAAATTGTTAGGAAAAAATTGAAGCATTTTAAGTTTTCTCTAAATATGCAATAAACTGTCTCTGTTTAACAACACAAGCATATAAATTCATGAAAAGAGTCTTGAAAAAATCTATCCTGTGTATTTTCATTCAATTAAAAATAACAGACATAAAAACTGACAAATAGGAAGCAACTCTATTTTTAAAGATTCTATTGGAGGAAACCATCAGTCAGGAAGTTGCTCCTGTTCCAAATGCCCCTGGTGAAGTGTAATCCCATTTCCCTTAGGACAGGCTTCCAGGGAGGATGAAGGCCATCTGTAGATGTGGACTGTAACACCCTGGCATCCTGGGTTGTGCAACTGAGGCTCCCAGTCAGAGAGGTGCAAGCCCTCTCAGGTAAACCAATAGAATACGAGAAAGAAGCTCTAAAACAAAAGCCTGATTCACAGAGGTGTGAGCGTGTGCACATTCATGTGAGTGCATAACCATATTACATACATACATACATACATACATACATACATACATACATACATACAAAGAGATCAAACCTTGACGTTCAAAGAAAGAACCTTAAGGTAAAGAGATAAAGGTACTGAAAAGAGCTAACAGCAGATGTTCTGGAATCTTCTACTCTGTCTTTCTAAATAAATACTAACAAACATTAAGGGAGGCAGGATGCAGAAGTCAAGGCCTGGACCAGACAGTTCCTTGTACCCAGGCCTATGGTGCACTTTTAAGATTAGGACTGTGATTGTGCAGGCCTTTCCTGCTGTCCCCTCCCTCCTCTCTCTCTTCTCCCTACCCCATCTCCTCTTCCTCCCTATCCCTAAGCAACATTCCCAGACCTTCCCGCCTTCCTTTTTCCTGCTTCCTTCCATATTTTTTTTAAACATCACAACCACTCCATCCTCGAGAAAAAAAAAATCAAGCAATACTGGTCTAACAAAATGAAAAAGTTAAAACCTTGCTGCTGCCTCTGGCTAGGCAGTAACCATGGGCACCAAAATGGTTGTTTCCTCTGTCTCTCTTGGGGCATTCCCATGCATCCTCAGAGATAATGGAAGGACAGGAGCAGAGAAGGAAAGAGAAGAGAGTAGTGTCCACATGCCTGGGGCAGTTCTGCATGCTCTGCTCTGCAGTCTGTCTCTCACACTAAAGCATGGAGTGCAATGTTTTAACCTTTGCACTATGTGAGACCAGCATCCCAGGGACTGAATATGTTTTTACCTAGCTGTTCTTTGTACTTCATGAACACAGACATGCCCCCATGTCTGTAATCCTAGGAACAGGATTGCCAAGAATTTGGGGCTAACCTTGACTACACAGAGAGATCCTGCCTCAAAAAATAAAAAGCAAGCAAACATTCCCAAGAGATATTTGGGGAGGGTCTATACGATTGGTTGAACATTTTCCCCTGATAGCTATTTAAACTGTCCCACTGGAAACTCAGGACAACCTTGCATGGAATCCAGTTAACAGAAAGCCACATGACACATGGCCAGCAGGCAAGGCCTGCACAGTCACGATCTCACTTTGATGACTACACTAATCTAGGAAGAAATGTCAGGTAAAATAATTAAGTGACTTGGGAAGTTCAAGGTGTTTCTCTGTGGACTGCAGCTTGGGGGTTTCTGGTTGGAATGGTCCATACTTAGAGTTCTAGGTGGCCTCCGTGTCACACAGGAAACAAGTGTAGCCTTCCCTGGGCTCTGACAGATTCAGTGAGCACTGGAAAGCTTTATCAGCACACCTTCTGCAGGATGTCACTCCCCACACTACAGTGAGGTCTTTGCCTGCCCACATCTCACATGTCATGTGTCTTCTGCTAAGTGGATTCCACACCAGACTGTCTGAGTCTCAAGGACAATCTACAGTCGAATCTACAATCATCTGATTGTAGAATTAGACTTTGTATGCTGATATTACATGAGGTAGGAACCAAGGCTCATACACATTTTACTTGTTTTTCAGAAGCACTTGCCTATGTGTACACGGGTATATCAAAATTAGAGATCTGCCTCGAGTGTTGTTCCTGGGGTCACAGACGCATTGTTTGTTTGTTTGTTTTGTTACTTCAGGGGGCATCTTTTCCTGTCCTTTGCTAGCTGATTAGGCTAGGCTGCCTGGCAAGTAAACCACAGGGATGTGCCTGTCTCTGCCTCCCAACACTGGGATTACAGGCTCATGGTACCATCTCTCACTTCTTTATATGGATTCTGGGAATCAAACTCAAGTTCTCACGCTGGCCCAGCAAACACTTTACCAACTAAAAAGTCAGAATGGTGTGGTTAACCATCTACATGGTAAATAATCCCTAAGAACCTCCTATATCATTTATGGAAATGAGATCAAACAGGATTGCTTTCATTTTGATGAGCACTGAACTAATCAAGGGAAGGAATGCTAAATGAAAATTTTTAATGGCATGGAGAGTTGGAGGTGTTTATTCTGTAGGCTGGAGAATCCTGGATGGAATGGTCCATACCTTAGAGATCTGGGGGAATGCCATGCCAGGAAAAAATTGTAGCCTGCCCTGGGAGTGAGGTAGAGAGTTACCATATTCAGTGTGCATTGTGGTGGTTCATCAGCATGCCTACTGCAGGGCCTGACCTCTCTGCTGGGCCACTGACCTTTCTAAGTGCACATCATGGCCACTGCCTGACAGGCATGACAAGAAGACAGACAATGGCCAAGAAGGAGACACTCACAGAGGAGAAAATGCACTCATTCAAGGGATTTACTGGTCAGGGATATCATGTCTTATGTCCAATTCCAGGATGCATGTGGTGGTGTTTAAGCCGTGTATATTCAACTCAACAAATGAAAGGAATAACTGTTATCAGCTTGTGGGCATGAACATATCCCTAAGAATCAAAGGTTGTTTGGTTGCAGAGCCTAACAGTCTACAAAGTTGTTCTTTGCTATGAAGTTTTAAATCAACTTTTACAAGATTTAGATCATTAAAATTGGTTAGAATATCATGAGACTGATTGCAAAGGCTGAACAGACTCTGGAGATAACAGAATCACACAGGGGTCTGCAGTCAGGAGACAAATGCACCCGGGTCCTGGGTTCCTCCCAAAGTGGTCGGAAAACCATGGCCCTCTCTACCTCACAGTACCTAACAACTTGTGTGTGTGTGTGTGTGTGTTGTTGTTGTTGTTGTTGTTATTGTTGTATTGGGGAAAAGGGCTACTTCTCCAAAGGAACAGTGGTTAAAGGAAGGTAATGCCCTTTTAACTGTAACCAGATCCACTGATTATGAACCTAGGTAAGGAGAAGGAATAATCATAGGGTGTGTTATAAGTCCAACTAAAATGTGTTTCTGGTATTGGTCATCCTAGTAATCTTTCCCATTAATTCCTTCTGAGCAGCATATGTTCTTAAATCACAAGGATCCTTACAAAGTCTACAGCAGTTTCTGCTTCCAAATATGGTAGGACTAATTTGGCAATTTCATAAAAGTCAAGAACTCTAATCCTAGACAGGTTGCCATCAATGTTCAAGTTAGTGAGAATGTAATTGAACTTCACTGCTTCAGACTAAGCACCTGCACTGGGCTATAGCCTGGCATGTTTGTAGATTAAGATGACAGTCCAGGCCAGCCTCTGGTACATCAGAGAAATAACTTTCTTGTGGGTCCTTAAGCCTGTATGATTGAAATAACAGTTGCTCAGATTGCATAAGAAGCACTGAAGAACACTGAACATGTTAACATAGTCAGCCACAAATAAAAGGGAGGTCTGGGTGATTATCCTAGTATATTTTACATTGTCATATTTTTTTTTTAAAAAGCTACCATTTGTGCTTGCATTCATGTACGGATTCTCCTTCTTATCATTCTTAGAAAGGGGAACAAAATACCCAGAGGAAGAGATACAAAGACAAAGTGTGGAACAGAGACTGAGGGAAAGACAATCCAGAGACTGGCCCACCTAGGCATCCATTCCATATACTGTTATAAACCCAGACACTACTGTGGATTCCAAAAAGTGCTTGTCGACAGGAGCCTGATATACCTTTCACATGGGAGTCTCTGCTACTGCAGGACAAATACAGAGGACTGCCTTGTTGGACATCAAAGGGAGGAGAGGCCCTTGGTCCTGAGAATGTTCCATGCCCCAGTATATGGGAATGCCTGGACAGGGAAACTGGAGTGGGTGGATTGGTGAGCAGGGGAAGGGAGATGGGTTAGGGGATTTTCAGGGGGAAAGCAGGAAAGGGGGAAACATTTGAAATGTAAATAAAGAATATATCTAATAAAACATTTTTAAAAATAAATCAATCTGGTGGTATGTAAGAAAATTGGAAATGTTTTTACCCGAAGACACAAATATATCACTACTAGGCATATATCCAAAAAATGTTCCTACACATAAAAAGTACATATATTCCACTAAGTTTATAGCACCCTTATTGATAACAGTCAGAAGCTGGGAAGAACCCAGATGTCCTTCTACAGAAGAATGGATACAGAAAATATGGTTACAGAATGGAATACTACTAAGCAATTAAAAAACAATAACTTCTTAAAATTTGTAGGCAAATGAATGGAAACAGAAAATATCATCCTGAGTGAGGTAACACAGACAGTAGGAACATACAGGGTATGTGTTTACTGAGAGGGGGATATTTGCCCTAAAATTCACAATGCACATGATACAACCTGCAGACGTTATGGAGCTCCTAAGAAGGGAGACCTGGTTATGGTCAATGCTTCAGTCCTGCATTGAGGGGCAGACAGGATGATCTTGGGAGGTGGAGGTAGAGGAGATCTGGGAGGGAGAAAGGACAAGAAGGATATAAGCGGCAGAATCAGGTACTGGAGAGGGTGGAAGAGAGGTACAGAGGGTCTGGAAAAGGAACAAAAATGTGTAGCATGGAGAAGAGGAACTGGGGATAACCCCGTGAGGGAACTCGGCACCAGGGAAATGTAAGGACACAAAGCGTTATGACTTTAGCCAAATTGTGCAGAGAAGGGGGAAAGAGAAACTGTAGAGACCACCTTCAGTGAATAGGTGCATAACCACCCAACACCAACATAACCCTCCTGAAGCCCCTCAGTCTAGGGAGGTGCCATCCATTTTTCATAAAGTTTGTAAACCAGAAATATTCCTAAGCAAAATAAGAGCAGAGAAAGCAATTGGAGAAGAGACTGAAAGAAGGGCCATGCAGGGACTGCCCTATGTTGGAATCCATCAAGTCTGCAGACACCAAACCAGACACTGCTGGTGTAGTCAAGAGGTGCTTCTGCCTAGGAACCACTTGAGAAGGTTCTTAGGGAAATCCTTCCAAAAACTGACCCTTGGAGCCAAACATTAGACTGAGATCAGGGAACCTGGTGGGGGAGCTTGGGGAAAACCTAGAGGAGCAGATGGGGATTCCAATTCCATTGGAAGAACAACATATGCTGCCAGGATCACCTAGTGCTTCCAGTTACTAGACCACAAACCCAGGAGTGTTAAGGGAGAGATCTATAGTTCCAGATACATTGTAGCAGAGGATAGCCTTGCCTGACAGCAAGGGTAGGAAGGCCATTCATCCTGTGGAGGTTTGATGCCCCAGTGTAGTGGGATGCAGAAGCAGTGGGGCAGGAGAAGGTAGGGGGGTGGCGAAGTGGCCTCATACAGGCAAAGGGGAAAGGAAGGGGCAGATGTGAGTTGAGGGGAGGTTGAAATGATATCCAGGGAGCAGAATATCATTTGAGATGTAATTGATGGAATGATTAAAGAATAAATTTAAAACAATGCACATGTGCCAGGCATTTAATTTTAACAATGAAGACTCAGGAACCAGATGCTGGTGTGACAACCTGGAAGGTCATAGAGGCAGGGAAAGCCCTCAGCTGACCTTCCTATTCCTCTGATCTCCCAGAAGGAAAGCATTCTTTATCCCTCTCCATACTTTTATCCCTAAGAGCGCCTTGACTCAACCCATCTTAGACATAATAGTGCATATTGACCTTGGATTAGATGGATCCTTGGTGAAGCTTATAGATGTGGAATTTCATAAGTTTAAAATCCTGACAACATAAAGAACATAACATGGGACAATGGTCAGCATAACCGTGATTTGAATCAAGATTAAGGCTAGCAAGATCTGGGCCCTGAGGAAGTATATCAAGACAAATCTGGGATAGTGGTATATGAACTCTACCCTGGATAAAACTCACAAATGTGAGGTGGGAGAATGATGTATTGTTAAATAGCACACTAAGTTCACATTGTGTTTGCTTGATTTAATCTCGGGACAAGGAAGTGCAGCATCTCTGATGGCTTCTCTCTAGCCCCTTGAAAGGTTCACTAGGCTGTAGCCTCAGCACTTGATACTTCATGATGGGACAACAGCACTCAGGGAAGCTAGAGATTGTCATTGGCACAGTATCATGCCAGCAGCAGAGGGGACTACTCAGTTATTCAGAAGGTGATACCCATTCTCATTTGTTCTTAATATGAACCCAGGTAAAGAGAGAACAAGGTCTGTAGAACAGAAAGATCATTTGCACTTCTTTGTCTTCCCAGCAAGAAATACTTGTAGAGAGAGACGGGTAAGTTCTTTATAATAGCCAAAAATTGGTAGGTAAGGCCTTGGATGTAATGTGAGTTTCAGTGTTGTTTTCTGAAACAGGGTCTCAAATATTCCATGTTGTCTTCTACCTTGGTGCCCAGGTAAACATTCACCTCAGATAATCCTGTTTCCACTTTCCTATTCCTAGGCTTACAAATGTTGTTCATAGGAATGTTAGGAAAGCACTAGTCAGTGATAGAGACCTGGGTTTTCTAAAGCTGAGGTGTGTACCCACCAGTGTAATTACCGCCAGTTAATCTATGTCTGCTCCCTAGTTCAGCTTGTTGCTGTAATGTGCCTGCCAATCACTGGCACAGAAAAATAACTTGTCTTAAAGCAAGTTCATTTTGATCACATATTCTTATGTTCTTTATGGCATTTGTTAATCTAACAATGTTCCACAAAGCTTTACATAGGACTCATCAAATTAACGGCAAATGTACACTGTTATATTTAAATGGCCTGATCAGAACTCAATATTGGACACTTTCTGTAAATTCATATGAGCTACTTTTACTTTATCTTTGTTTATTTGTAATGGTTTTATTTTTTGCTTTATAGATTGAGAAAGATTTCTGGGGCCATGGCTCACCTCCCAAAATCTTTGCTATGGTTCTATTCAATCAGTATAAGGATCTGCATTCGTTAAATCATCCATTTTGCACAGATATATATGTTTATCTGGTTTGGGGGGCCAATCATGAAACCAAAAACAAGATCTTAGGCCCTTGCTCTGTTCACTTACCTATATCTATTGCATTTCCATACACCCTTAACTCTGTTGACTATATTAATTTTTTTCTGACAAACATCTCATTTTATAACTTACAGAGGTCTGTAAGCAATCCTCCTTTGGTTACTCTGGTTCACAGATGAGAGCCTCATACTCAGCCTGAGGGTCTTTTCATTGGTGGCTCCAATATTTTACTATCCTCTGCCAACAGATCTCAAGAATTTTGCCCCCACAATGAAGATTACAACTCTATCTCCCCTAAGGAATCTTGGGACAAGTTTCAAATGTTAAGCACAATACTTCATGAATATAACCTCTAACACACACTCACATAGCAACATGTTATACACCCTCTGCCTGGATGTGATTTCATGCAACTGTACCTGAAAAGACAGGAGAAATTTGTGGCTTCATAGTCAAACTGGTATGAAATCTTAGTAGGTTTTAATGTGTCGTATTGCTGACTGAGGGAAATTTGAGGTAGTATGAGACATTACTATGAAGTGTTTGAATAAGAAACACTCAGATACATGGGGATGATTTACGTGTTGCCAATCAGGCCTAGAGCAAACCCTGTCTTTAGAAAGTGGATGGGCTCAATGGCTATGACCTAGGAGAGTCTCCAAGAAAGCACACCTTAGTTTCCTGTCAGTATAGGGAAAAAAAATTAGCAAGAAGCCAATGCCATAACCCATGACATCAGCATTCCATTCATGAACATTCTATTGTCTCGTGGAGAGTTCTTGGCATTAGCTGTGATCTCACCAGTGTTGTAGCAACAGGAGAAGCACTAGAGTTACTCAGTTTGTAGAGGATACTTCGATGAACATGTTTGCCAAACTCTGCAAACATTTTGGGAGAGCCAATGTGGATGGAAGAGAGACTAGAGAGAGGAGGAAGGAAGTTGGCCTTTCATCTGAGAGTAATGAAGGATAAGAATGTGTTTGGGGGGAATGTGGATTAAGTACTGGGAAAGGAAGTTGAGCTTCCTGGCAGAGTGGCTGACCTGGCCTTTCTAGCAAAGGGGCAAAGGAATTGGAGCGTCTTGGAAACAAAATAATTTCCATGATTGTCACAACTCTTGAACATCAAGGATGTGAGAACATTATTTTCTACATCCCTTAAAGCAGGAGAGGCCAGACCAAAGCTTTAATGATGAGAACTCCAAGTCTTTACTTTTTCTGGGTGTTCTGGACATGGACAGAACGAGACCATCAGGAGTCACAGAGGGAATTACCTAGGCCAATGTAGGGCAGGGCACCACTGCTTTTCCTCCCATGGGTTCTTTTAACTTCAGCTTTTCTCTGACAGTAGTACCAGGGAAAGAGTTGTGCTCCTGGGAATAATGTTTTGATCTCAGATGTCCTCTGACCTCCACTCCCTAACAGAGTTCCCACCATAGCTATTTTTATCACTAGACGTATGTGGCAGGCATTTCTGTACTGTAACCAAAGCCCTGTAAGTGTTGATACACTCAGTCAGAGAGTAGATACTCTTGCCATCTCTGGGGTGTTTGTTGTTTCAGTAGAGGAAATTAATCAATGTGTTGGCCATGTTCTCCCCATGCATGACCTTTGAAGGCCATGTCCTGGGACTAGAGTAACAGGGCAGGAGATCTGAGCATCTCCAAGGACTGAAGTAAATGTGGATAGTGAATTTATCATCTGACATGTGAAACCACAGGATTGAAGGCTCTCAAACCAAGATATACCCCTAGCAGTTGTCAATAAGCCAAGAGAAGTCATCTCTCTGGTCATCATAAGCATGTGTATGGAGAAAGAGTACACACCTGTATTCTTACATCTCCTGGTCTCTGTACAGTGATGGGAGAGCTGAGAGCCACTGAGGAGACATCTCGAGCAAGGACCATACTCTGTGTGTTGTCACTGGGTTCTAGGCATGTTGTCCTTCTTATGGGCCTCAGGGTCATCTGTATATACTTTGTGCATTCCCACGATGTAAGTTCACTTGTGTTATTCTCTCTACAGAGGCTGGCATGAACACATCATGCCATGCAACAATCCTAAGCAAGAAGCAGGCCAAGAAGGAAGAGAAGATGCTGACCAGAGAGCTGCAGCTCATTACCCAAGAGAGAAATGTTCTAAGAGAACGCCTGATGTATGTCACAGAGGGAGCCATGAATAAGAGGTATGCATCCCTCCAAATTCTCTGTTATTTGTCTGGGATCACCAGTGTCATGATAATCTTTTTAAGGTGGTTCATCCTATAAAGATATATCTTCATGATGTCCCTGTACCCAATCTATTGTGCCTAAATACATCTTAGAAGAGAGAGAGAACCTGAAACTGGGTCAGGACTGAGATGGGAAAGGGACCCTTCTGATCCCTCCAATTGAAAAGAGAATTCAGGGATAGAGGCTATAGAAAGTGAGTTTCCAGAGTGTGCATGGAAAGACCTTGAGAGGAGGTGGCTTTGTGAGGCGCTAGGACTTGAGAGTTTGTGGTGAATTTTTGTACATGTCTGGCAGTTAAGTGAGTGAAGGAAGCTCCTGGATGCACCTGGAAGCACATTGTTCATCTCAGTGCTTGATTGGACACCTGAGGTTCATGCCTGTTCCTTTTTTTCTGTGTGCCTTATACTCTGAAAGTTCAAGATGCTTTTGTTCTCAATGCTTCTGTCTCTGAATCATGTTCTCTCTCATTCTTTGACTCAGTCTCCTTTTCTAATTCTCAAGTGTATACCCAAGATTGTGTGTGTGTGTGTTTTTATGTCCATGTTTGTGTCCACTTGTGTGTGTGTGTGCACATGTTTGTGTTTTCTCCTGTGCATGAATTTTTCTTTTTTATATTTCTCTCCACTCTGAAATTCAGGGATCTGTGAAATACTGTATATTCTGAGACAGTACTGGTTCTACTGGTTCTTAATTTAATATCTCTGTTTCTGTCTCTGTCTCTGTTTCTCATTCTCTGGTAGTGTCCCTTTACCCTTTTTCTTTCTCTGTGGCATTCTGTGTGTGTGCACATGTACATATGTGCTTATGCTGGGCCATTATAAAACATTTGAGATGGATGGTCTAAATCTAGAATTATGTATAATGTCTGCCTCTGAAGAAGTAATTATCTAGGATTTAGAATCCTTTTGTCAAAACAGAGAAATATATAATCACAGGTATGTAGTAGGAAAAGTCCTGTGGCCTAGGCTACTGAGAGCACACGGAACTAGACTGCCCTTCCAGCACAACTGAGTGAACACACGGAGCCCGGGCACCATCCAGCTGGATGCTTAATTTCTGCTGTCCTTAGGACAGAATAAAAGTTTCCAAAGATGAAGAAGATCCCAGCATGTAGAACCCAGGAATTGACCTTCCTGAGCTGGGGTAATACAAGACCCAATCTGAGTTCATGTGTTCCTAAAAGCAAAGGTTCATGGAGCTCTGTCTTCCTGGAGACAGGCCCTACTATACACCAAATCCATTCTATGAAAAATTGAAGTTAAAAGAGAAGGAGATCATGGCATTTCTACAAAACTTAGAGATGGAGAACATTGAGGCCCGACAGAAATTCGAGGAGCACAAGAAGGAGATCAACTTCTATCGGTAAGTATTGTTCAGGGAGTCCACCATGTATGGAATGGATATTTCTGCCTTCCTTGATTCTGGACTGGAGAGTCTGCAGGACTGGTTCTGTCTGTTCTGCTTTTTAGTAATCAGTGGGCATTGGGACTTTTGGAATCAGTTTTCAAAATCTCTAAGAAACTCCTTACTCCATTACTCCTACAGGCATTGTCTAGGCATCCACAGGAGCCTTTCAATAGAAGAGTGATACATATTATGAGAAATGTATTATACATTACCAGGTCTGTGGGGCACAGGTATGGTTTTACAGAGCCGAATGTGATGCAACACAAAAATAGAATGTCCTCCTCTTGGTTCTACTGACCGATGTTGAGGGGATTTGCAAACTACAAAGTGATATTGCTGAAATGCATTGCAGTGTCATGGATAGTTGGAGTTCCCTCTTTCTTTTGCTGAGATAAGCAACCCTTTGGTGTTTGGTCTGCAGCAATAATTTTTTTCTTTCCTCAATTTGCTATTTGCACTTTGTGCAGCTCTCATGGATATATTAGGTCTCCATGGGAACCTGTATCCTAGTGGGGTTAATGGGACCTTGATGTAGGAATGGGAGAAAGAGCCTGCAGGATCTTACCGTGCAGAATGTGTTTCCAGGAACCTGGAGAGCTGCCTCCTGATACAGAAAGACATTATGAATAAGAGGATGGCCGAACTGAAGCAGGAGAACAAGGAAGTACATGCTGATTGGACCATCATTCAGCAATACCTTATTGACTTGAATCTGAGTGATAAATTCGAAAAGGAGAAGGCCAGAATTCTCCAGGACCAACAACATCAGGTAAGTTTAAGCAGATCAGCTTGGCTATTATTGACTGAGAACATTTGCCCACTGCATCCATTTTTGCTTTCACCCAGCATTTTCTAATCCACACCCCCAAGGAGCCACCTACCTCATGGAATGTAGTTGTTCATTGCTCAGTCTATGCACAAGTATTCTGAGATGTTAGTCCCTTGTGAGAAACTGAAGTATTGGCAAGTATACCTTGCTACTCCTCTTTAATGTGAAGACTAGTAAGGATGAAAGATCAATAACATGCCAGTTTCCTCCATGTGGTAATGATAGGTGTGATGCTTTGCAGAGCTTAGAACAAGTTAGTTCTAGGTCTTGCAACAGAGTTCATGAAAGGATCATGTGACTTCCAAAATGGAAACATCTTACAGGGTTAAAATGCAAATGGAAATACAAAATATTTGCTCCTCATTGTCATTGATCTGGGTGCCCTGTGGCATTTTCCTTACTTCCTGCAACACAATTAGGTCTCTTCCAATTGCCCATTTCTTTTTTTTTTTTTAATTTTTTTTATTCGATATAATTTATTCACATTTCAAATGATTTCCCTTTTTCTAGCCCCCCACTCCCCAAAAGTCCCGTAAGCCCCCTTCTCTTCCTCTTTCCTCCCACCCACCCCTTCCCACTTCCCCGTTCTGGTTTTGCCGAATACTGTTTCACTGAGTCTTTCCAGAACCAGGGGCCACTCCTCCTTTCTTCTTGTACCTCATTTGATGTGTGGATTATGTTTTGGGTATTCCAGTTTTCTTGGTTAATAACCACTTATTAGTGATTGCATACCATGATTCACCTTTTGAGTCTGGGTTACCTCACTTAGTATGATGTTCTTGTTATGCACTGATGGAAGTCTGAGTAGCAGCTTGACAGCCCATGTATTTAGTAAATGTTATGGATATTTTGCCCTGCCTCAACTTATAACCCCAATGGTGTCAGTTAAATGGTCAATGATAACATTCCTGTTGAGTTGGTGGGAGGTAGCAGCCTGACAGCTGACATTTAGTTCCTGACCAAGCTTCTGTCTTAATAAGACCCTTCCTCTTCTAGGTCTCCAAAACTGTAGCAAAAGCTGAAATTTCCACAGCCCAGGAAGAGGGCCTACTGCAGAATGAGTTGCCACCTCAGGAGCCCCCTGCTGAGCTCCATTCTCAACAGCCAAAAAACTCCTTGGAGGAATCTTCTTCTACATAATTCAATTCCTCATGATGAATAGGCCCTAAATACCTAACCAGTGAGCCACCCAATTCATAAGTTATTCCCTTTCCTGTTCTGAAAACACCCCTTGAGAGATAACTGAGGTGACTGCCCTGCCACAGTATGTAAAAGAGGAGAAACAGGCTGTACATCTGTGTTGCTAAAAGCACAGTGAGAGATCTTTGTTTCATAGAGTAATTGTCATTTGAAGCCTATTTTCTTTAAATTGTATTTCTGGGGAATAAAAATTTATTTGTGACTCGGGACGCTTAAGACAATGTTTCTTATTCATGTGTTCTGTCTTCTTCTGTAGACCTAGATCTCACAGTCAGAGATGGATCTCTGTAAGCTCTAGGCAGCCTGGGCTACAGAGTGAATTCAGACTCAACTAGGTTATATAAGGCAATGCCTTTCTGTATGAATATTGTGGTTTCCCCCAATGATACACAGTTTATGATTGATTTACTGCCATAATAGATCCATGCTGTCGTGTATTCTCATGTACAGGTGTTATTGTCATTGATCATGCATTTTCTGGTTTTTGTTTTGTTTGGTTTGGTTTTGTTTCGTGGCTTTCTTTAGATTCATATTTATTATTAATGACAATTGTGTGCTTTCCTACTGTATGTATGTGACCTGCCTGTGTGCAGTTGCCTCAGAAGCAGGAAGAAGAAATAATTTCTCCTGTTGTAGATTTTGCCCTCCCCCTTCCCCCAGCAGCCATTTTAGCAGGAATTCCAGACCTCAGTGCTTGCCACAATCTCCTACACATAGAGTGGAGTGCTCAGACCAAGGTGAAGTCCAGTGTTCTTCCAGATCTACAATTCCATGATTTAAGCAGGCTACCCAACTAGCAGTGGAGAGTTGGAGCCAACACAGGATGAGCAGACTCTCAAACCTTGGGGGAAAGAATCTTGCCCCCAACCTTAAATTCTTAGTCACCGATTAAAACTTGGACCTTGATCAGCAATCTGTGGTCATGGTCTCCTTCCATTCTCACTGCCTTCCCATTCATCCCCAGCTTCCCTTCCAGGTAATGCATTCGATATAACTGCAGGCAGTTGCAGTAGATGATTGTTAGGTACCATGTTGGTCTTCTGTCAGCATTAGATTTTCTAACCTGTTAGTCTTAATCACATCTCCTACACTTGGCTCTTGTCCTTCCAGATCATGTGATATGTTATGCGGACTGTATCACATAAAATTGAGTGCAGACATCTCAGGAGACTTTTAGGTACCACTACTTGAGCTGCACATGCTCATGGTTTAATGCTGCAAGGCATCAGTACAGGTCTCTGATATTACCACTGCTCTGTGGGCATTTAGGTTTTGCCCCAGTAATCTTATTTTCAATTTTAGTGCAGATTTTTCCCCTCTGATCTGGGATGACACTGTAAACTAGGCATATATGTAAAATTCAGAATGGAGCCTAGCCTCCTATAGGCTGTGCTGGGATAATGAATCACTCTTGCTAACAAAAAAAAAATGACCGCTGATCTAAGGAGCTTTGATAGGAAGCTCAAGAGCAGCCACAGAGAAGGGAGCCTGCAGCTGTGAGCACATGTGTCCACTGCAAAGCATGACTGTGCAAGTGTGGAACCTAGGAGGGACAGGTAGAGCTGCTCTTTTGCCAAAGAAGTTCTGAGAGGATATGGATAGTTCCTTCCTAGTGACTCTTACTTTTTGAATGGAACTGACTAACTGACACCTTAGGATAGTCAGAGTGTTAAAAATGTCAAGGAAGTAAGCCAGTGGGTCCACAAACAGCTACTGGAAAACCAGAGAATTTAGCTCAGCCTCCAGAGCATCAGGGTAGACAGGCTTTGGTTACTCTCTACCTTAGGTCCTCTGGCTTTTACGAGCTGATTCTTATGGAGAAAGAGTCATCAGTAGCACAATGGGAACAAGGTAAGACATGATTTAGAACAAACTACCAGGTTACTATTGTATTTGTGGGGTTTCCTTGAACATCGTAGAACACATAAGTGGTCTGGGTCTTGGTAAGCCTACTCACATATGGGTTATCATTGTTTTTGGTTTGGTTGATAGACACTAGCAGATGCATACATTATGAGATGATATTTCATGTCAGTTCTAACAAGACTAAATTGTCCTCAATGTACAATGTGAAATACCCTGCTGTATTTTCTCTCCCCGCTAACTGAACTGTTCCCAGGCTTAAAAGCATTCTGTCATTCATTCTGACTGACCTCTGACAAACAGAGGTTTGTACAGGGTTCTGTTAATGTCTCATGGCAACTTGCAGATAACACTGACATGATGGAATAGCTAAATACATTCTAAATGCTGGCTGTATAATGTGTCCAGTAAAGGTGTGGTATACATCATCCACACACAAAACAGCAAGAGCTTCATTTATTGCATGATCCAGTTCCCAATGTCAGGCAAAACCTGAAACCACTGAGAGATAGGATTTGATGGCAGGAAACAAAATCTGGGCTGAAAAAAGAGAATAATATAAATAGTCAAGGAAATGAAGAGCTGGTACTTTGATAAAATCAGCAAAGCAGAAAACACCTCTAAACTAATCAAAAGGCACAACAAAAACGCCCAAATTATCAAAATCAGTAATGAAAAGGGGGATATAACGATAGACACTGGAGGCATGAAAAAAATCAGTAGTTCTAATTTTAGAAGCCTAAACTACAAAAAAAAAAAAAAAGGATAATCTAAATGACTTGCTAGACAGACATCAATTATCCAACCTCAATCCAGAACTGAAAAGTGATAAAGTAATCTTATAACCCCTAAGGAAATAGAAATAGTCATCAAAAAACTCCCAAAATAAATAGCAAAAGTCCAAATGATTTTAATGTAGAACTCTTCCAGAATTTTAAAAAAGTGCTAATACCAACAATCTTCAAAGAATTCCAGTGAATAAAAATAGATGAAATATTGCCAAACTCAATCTCTGAGGCCACAATCAAACTGATAAAGCACACAAATATTCATCATGAGAAAGGTATTCAGAACAATTTCCATGATGAACATTGAGGTAAAACTATTCCATAAAATATTTGCAAACAGAATCCAAGGACATACAAAAGACATTCTCTACCTTGATCAAGTAGGCTTCTTTTCAAGAATGCAAGCATGGTAAAATATAGGAAAACACTGCAATGCAATCTACCAATTAACCACAATGAAAGAAATATAACCATATGATCATTAGATGGATAAAATATCACTGGCAAGATCAAACTCACCTTCATGTTAAAAGTCCTGTAGTACAGGGATAAAAGGCAAATAACTAAATATAATAAAATTAATAAATACCAAGTCTATAGAAATCATCAAATTCAATGGAGAAAAACTTAAAGCTCTTTAATTAAAATCAAGGCCAAGGAATGGCTACTCACTCTCTCACAATATATTCATTAGAGTCCTTTAATTTCTAGTGAGAGCAATCATAAACCAAAACGACATCAAGAGGATAGAACAGGTAAAGGAAAACGTTAAAGTACTGAATTTGCAAATGATGTAATTCCAAAGATGTACCAGAGAAGTACAGCTGATAAACAACTACAGCAAAGTATCTAGATACAAAATGAATTATAAAAGTCAGTAGACATCTTTATTGAAATGGTATAGGCTGAAAAATAAATTGGGATTGCAACATCTTAAGATACACAGAAATATAATTTTTTTTTAATTTCCTCAGCTTCTGTTCTTATTTTTCCCCTTTCATTTCTGGTTAGTCTGGCTAAAGTTTATCTATCTTGTTGATTTTCTCAAAGAAACAGCTCCTGGTTTTCTTGATTATTAGTATAGCTCTTTCTGCTTCAACATGGTTGATTTCAGCCCTGATTTTGATGATTTCCTGCATTCTACTCCTCATGCAATACACAGGGTGTATTAGCTTCTTTCTGTTCTAAAGCTCTCAGGTGTGCTATTAAGCTGCTAGTGTATGCTGTCTCCAGTTTCTTTTTGGAAGCTCTCAGAACTATGAATTTTACACTTAGCACTGCTTTCATTGTGTACCATAAATTTGAATATGTTGTGCCTTCATCTTCATTAAATCCTAAAATGTCTTATTTCTTCCTTGACCAACTTACATTGAGTAGGATATTGTTCTGCTTCCATGTGTATGTGGGCTTTCTGTTGTTTTTGTTGCTATTGAAGACCAGCCTTAGTCCATGGAGATCTAATAGGATGCATCAGATTATTTCAATTTTCTTGTGTCAGTTCAAGCTTTTTTTGTGATCAAGAGGATGGTGAACTTTGTAGCATGTACCATGAGGTGCTGAGAAGAAGGTATATTCTTCTATGTTAGGATTAAATATTCTTTCAATATCTATTATTCCATTGTCAGTAACAGCTCTTAGTTTCATTCTGTCTCTGTTAACTTTGGGTTTCCATGGACTGTCCAATGATTAGAATGTGGTCTTGAAGTCTCCACACCATTATTGTGTGAGATGCAATGCATGCTTTTACCTTTAGTAAAATTTATTTTATGAATGTGGGTGCCCTGGCATTTGGAACATAGATGTTCAGAAATGGAAACTTAGAGTTGCAGTTTGAGAAGCTGTGTTTTTGTCTTGCTTTAGTCTGGTACTTTCTCAGCATGACATTTTTAAATGACAGTAGATATCCTGTGATTTTTAGACATATGTGATCTACATCTTCTTTTGATTTTATAGGGGATTATACTTTAGAGAATGTGTGTATGCAAGAAGAGACAATGAATTTGGACTTTTAATATTCTTGAACCTCCTAGGGTCTATGGGACATCTGAGTTTGATTAAGTATATTTTCTGTTATGGTATCGATAGGTATGGCCACAATAGACTCATCCATTTGAACAAACTTATATTAGCCAGGGAGTGGAATGTGTGGTTTCAATATACTTGACTAAAGCAATAGCACTGTTAAAAGGTGTGACCTCCTTGGAGTAGATGTGTGACAGTGGGGTTGGGCTTTGAAGACCTCCTTGCGGCTATATGCTAGATAGCCTTCACCTGTTTGCATGCAGAAGACACCCCTCCTTCTCACAGTTCTTCCAGTGCCTCCATCTTGTACTCTGCTCTACTCTCAATGATGATAATGGACTGAACTTCAGAACATGTCGGTCAGTCCCAATTAAATGTTGTCCCTTATAACAAATTTGCTTTGGTCATTGTGTCTTTTCACAGTAATGGAAAATGTAAATAACACACCGTTTTGCTTTTCCATATGAATGTAAGAAGGGTTCTATCAAGAACTGTAATTAATTGTTTTAAACTTTTGATGGGAATGCATTGAATCTGATTCAATCAAAACTTTAAGACACAGAAAAAATTGAATAAGAAACACGAAATGGAATGCCTTTCCATGTTCAAATATAATAGGATTAATATTGTTATATGGAATCCTACTATAATCAATATAAAGGTTTAAATGCATCCCATCATAATTCCAATAAAGAGCTTCATAGAATAAGGGAAAAAGAATCTAAAAACTAATACGACATCAGAACTCTGCCTCCCGCCAGTCAGTTACCAGGGCTCCATATTGGTTCTCGGTCGCCAGAGAAATCAGACTGAGGTACGCAAATATAACCCGAGACCAACATCGCGGGCGTCTAAGCCCGACGGGCGTTGGCCTGCACCCAGGCCCTGGGCTGATCGGAGGTCCACCGGGGTGCAAACCCGGCCAGGAGGTTTTTTTCCTCCAGGGCCAGCGCGCGCACCACCACCATTTTGCCTAAGGGAAGCCAGGGAGACCTAGCAGGCAAAACCAAACCGGCTAACAGGCATAGCTCGAGGCGGACATAGCAGGGGTCTCAGACGGTCAGGCCCCGGACTGCCCCCAGGTCCTGGGCTGCTCAGCGGGCCATCTGTGTGCCAACCCAGCCAGGAGCTTGTTTGCCTGGGCCGGCGCGCACCGCCGCCATTTTGCCTACGGGAAGCCAGAGAGACTAGCAGACAAAACCAAACCAGCTAACAGGCATAGCCCAAGGCGGACATAGCAGGGGTCTCAGACGGTCAGGCCCTGGACTGCCCCCAGGCCCTGGGCTGCTCGGTGGGCCATCTGTGTGCCAACCCGGCCAGGAGGTTGTTTATCCGGGCCAGTTTGCGCACCACCGCCATTTTGACTACGGGAAGCCAGAGAGACCTAGCAGGCAAAACCAAACCAGCTAACAGGCATAGCCCAAGGAGGACATAGCAGGGGTCTCAGACGGTCAGGCCCTGGACTGCCCCCAGGCCCTGGGCTGCTCATTGGGCCATCTGTGTGCTGACCCAGCCAGGAGGTTGTTAGCCCAGCAGACTCTCCCAGCACTCTCAGGGAACTAGAGCATCCCACCATCCTAGCCACCTGACACACCCAATTAACACCCACAGCTGAGGGGAGCTTTGCACCAACATTGGCCTGCCAGGCTTTTGCCTAGACTCAGGGCCTGAGCAGCTAGGCTAGCCTTGTGTGCACCAACCCGGTTGGGAGTTCTGCTGCCCAGATCAGCCTGGGCGGCAGCACCACATATCCAAGTCCTGCAAGTGGCTAGCTGGGTTTCCGGGCGGCCAGCTGGGAGAAGTCAGTGTGCTCCAGTGAATCCAGCGGGCCCCAGCGGGAGCCTTCGGGTGCCTGCTTTGGGATCTGAACAGCCTGGGCAGCAGCACCCTGTCTACAAGCAGCGCAGGAGGTAAGCTGTGCACCAGAGGCCAACTGGGAAGGGGCAGCTTGCACTGGTGAGTCCAGCACTGACAAGAAAAACTAACACCAGTGAGAACTAGATGGCAAAAGGCAAACGCAGGAACGTCACTAACAGAAATCAAGCCAATATGGCAACATCTGAACCCAATTCTCCTCTACCAACATGTCCTGGATACCCCATCACACCAGTAAAACAAGATTTGCATTTAAAATCACTGGTCATGATGCTGGTACAGGAACACATGAAGGACACACTTAAAGAAATTCAGGAGAAAATGGATCAAAAGTTAGAAGCCCTTGCAAGGGAAACACAAAAATCATTGAAAGAAATCCAGGAGAATACAAAAGCCAACAAGGAGGAAATGCAAAAAACACTTAAAGAAATACAGGAGAACTTTGATCAACAGGCTGAGGTCATGAAAGACGAAACACAAAAATCTCTTAAAGAAATACAGGAGAACTTTGGTCAACAGGCTGAGCTCATGAAAGAGGAAACACAAAAATCTCTTAAAGAATTACAGGAAAACACAAACATGCAAGTGAAGGAGCTAAGCAAAACCATCCAGGATCTAAAATCAGAAGTAGAAACAACTAAGAAAACTCAAAGGGAGACAACTTTGGAGATAGAAAGCCTTGGGAAGAAATCAGGGGACAGAGATACAAATATCAACAACAGGATATAAGAGATAGAAGAAAGAATCTCAGATGCTGAAGATTCCATAGAAACCATGGACTCAACAGTTAAAGAAAATGCAAAATGCAAAAAGCTTGTAACCCAAAATATCCAGGAAATCCAGGACACAATGAGAAGACCAAACCTAAGGATTATAGGCATACATGACAGTGAAGATTTACAACTTAAAGGGCCAGCAAATATCTTCAATAAAATTATGGAAGAAAACTTCCCTAACCTAAAAAGAGAGATGCCCATGAATATACAAGAAGCCTACAGAACTCCAAACAGACTGGACCAGAACAAAAATACTTCCCGTCACATAATAATCAACACACCAAATGTTCTAAACAAAGAAAGAATACTAAAGGCAGTAAGAGAAAAAGGCCAAGTAACATATAAAGGAAGACCTATCAGAATCACAGCAGACTTTTCACCTGAGACTATGAAGGCTAGAAGGTCCTGGGCAGATCTCATGCAGACTCTAAGAGAACACAAATGCCAACCAAAACTACTATATCCAGCAAACCATAGATGGAGAAACTAAGATATTTCATGACAAAACCAAGTTTACCCAATATCTATCCACAAACCCGGCCCTAAAAAGGATAATAGGAGGACAACACCAATACAAGGAGGGAAACTTCACCCTGGAAAAAGCAAGATAGTAACCTTTCATCAAACCCAAAAGAAGTTAAGCATTCAAATTTAAAAAATAACGTCAAAAATGACAGGAAGTAACAATCACTATTCCTTAATATCTCTTAACATCAATGGACTTAATGCCCCAATAAAAAGACACAGACTAACTGACTGGATACGTAAACAGGACCCTACATTTTGCTGCTTAAAGGAAACACACCTCAGGGTCAAAGACAAACACTACCTTAGAGTAAAAGGCTGGAAGACAATTTTACAAGCAAATGGTCTCAGGAAACAAGCTGGAGTAGCCATTTTAATATCAGATAAAATTGACTTTCAACCCAAAGTCATCAAAAGAGACCCTGAGGGACACTTCTTGCTGGTCAAAGGAAAAATACAAAAAGAACTGTCAATCCTGAACATCTATGCCCCAAATGCAAGGGCACCCTCTTTCGTAAAAGAAACTTTATTAAAAGTAAAAGCACACATTGCACCTAACACAATAATTGTGGGTGACTTCAACACTGCACTTTCCTCAATGGACTGATCAGGAAAACAGAAACTAAACAGGGACACAATGAAACTAATTGAAGCTTTGGACCAATTAGATTTAACAGATATATAAAGAACATTCTATCCTAAAACAAAAGAATATACCTTTTTCTCAACACCTCATGGTACCTTCTCCAAAATCGACCATATAATTGGTCACAAGACAGACCTCAACAAATATAAGAAGATAGAACTAATCCCATGCCTCCTATCTGATCACTATGGAGTAAAAGTGGTCTTCAATAGCAACAGAAACAACAGAAAACCCACATACACGTGGAAACTTAACAATACTCTACTCAATGATACCTTGATCAAGGAAGAAATAAAGAAAGAAATTAAAGACTTTTTAGAACACAATGAAAATGAAAACACAACATACCCAAATCTATGGGACACAATGAAAGCAGTGCTAAGAGGAAAACTCATAGCCCTGAGTGCCTCCAAAAAGAAAATGGAGAGAGCATACATTACCAGCTTAATGACACACCTGAAAGCCCTAGAACAAAAAGAAGCTACTTCGCCCAGGAGGAGTAGAAGGCAGGAAATCATCAAACTCAGGGCCGAAATCAATCAAGTAGAAACAAAGAGAACCATACAAAAAATCAACAAAACCAGGAGCTGGTTCTTTGAGAAAATCAACAAGATAGATAAACCCTTAGCCAGACTGACCAAAGGGCACAGAGAAAGTATCCAAATTAAAAACTTAGAAATGAAAAGGGAGATATAACAACGGAAACTGAGGAAATCCAAAAAATCATCAGATCCTACTACAAGAGCCTGTACTCAACACAACTGGAGAATCTGGAGGAAATGGACAATTTCCTTGACAGATACCAGATACCAAAATTAAATCAGGACAAACTAGACCATCTAAACAGTCCCATAATGCCTAAAGAAATAGAAGGAGTCATAGAAAGTCTTCCAACCAAAAAAAGCACAGGACCAGATGGCTTCAGTGCAGAATTCTACCAGACCTTCAAAGAAGAGTTAACACCAATACTCTTCAAACTATTCCACAAAATAGAAACAGAAGGAACACTACCCAATTCCTTCTATGAAGCCACAATTACGCTGATACCAAAGCCACACAAAGATCCAACAAAGAAAGAGAACTTCAGACCAATTTCCCTTATGAACATCGATGCAAAAATACTCAATAAAATTCTTGCCAACCGAATCCAATAACACATCAAAACGATCATCCACCATGATCAAGTAGGCTTTATCCCGGGAATGCAGGGTTGGTTCAATATACGGAAATCCATCAATACAATCCACTACATAAACAAACTCAAAGAAAAAAACCACATGGTCATTTCATTGGATGCTGAAAAAGCATTTGACAAAATTCAGCATCCCTTCATGCTTAAAGTCTTGGAGAGAACAGGAATTCAAGGCCCATACCTAAACATAGTAAAAGCAATATACAGCAAACTGGTAGCCAGCATCAAACTAAATGGAGAGAAACTTGAAGCAATCCCACTGAAATCAGGGACCAGACAAGGCTGCCCCCTTTCTCCTTATCTTTTCAATATTGTACTTGAGGTACTAGCTCGGGCAATTCGACAACATAAGGAGGTCAAAGGGATACAAATTGGAAAGGAAGAAGTCAAACTATCATTATTTGCAGACGACATGATCGTCTACCTAAGTGACCCAAAGAACTCCACTAGAGAGCTCCTACAGCTGATAAACAACTTCAGCAAAGTGGCAGGTTATAAAATCAACTCAAGCAAATCAGTGGCCTTCCTATACTCAAAGGATAAGCAGGCTGAGAAAGAAATTAGGGAAATGACCCCCTTCACAATAGCCTCAAACAGTATAAAGTATCTTGGGGTGACTCTTACCAAACATGTGAAAGATCTGTATGACAAGAACTTCAAGACTCTGAAGAAGGAAATGGAAGAAGACCTCAAAAAATGGGAAAACCTCCCATGCTCATGGATCGGTAGAATCAATATAGTTAAAATGGCCATTTTGCCTAAAGCACTATACAGATTCAATGCAATACCCATCAAAATCCCAACTCAATTCTTCACAGAGTTAGAAAGAGCAATTATCAAATTCATCTGGAACAACAAAAAACCCAGGATAGCTAAAACTATTCTCAGCAACAAAAGAAAATCTGGGGGAATCAGTATCCCTGACCTCAAGCAATACTACAGAGCAATAGTGTTAAAAACTGCATGGTATTGGTACAGTGACAGGCAGGAGGATCAATGGAACAGGATTGAAGATCCAGAAATGAATCCACACACCTATGGCCACTTGATCCTCGACAAAGGGGCTGAAAACATCCAATGGAAAAAAGATAGCGTTTTCAACAAATGGTGCTGGTTCAACTGCAGGTCAGCATGCAGAAGAATGCGAATTGATCCATCCTTGTCTCCTTGTACTAAGCTCAAATCCAAATGGATCAAGGACCTCCACATAAAGCCAGACACTCTGAAGCTAATAGAAAAGAAACTGGGGAAGACCCTTGAGGACATCGGTACAGGGAGAAAGTTTCTGAACAGAACACCAATAGCGTATGCTCTAAGAGCAAGAATTGACAAATGGGACCTCATAAAATTACAAAGTTTCTGTAAGGCAAAGGACACCATCAAGAGGACAAATCGGCAACCAACAAATTGGGAAAAGATCTTCACCAATCCTACATCAGACAGAGGGCTAATATCCAATATATATAAAGAACTCAAGAAGTTAGACTCCAGAAAACCAAACAACCCTATTAAAAAATGGGGTACAGAGTTAAACAAAGAATTCTCACCTGAAGAACTTCGGATGGCGGAGAAGCATCTTAAAAAATGCTCAACTTCATTAGTCATTAGGGAAATGCAAATCAAAACAACCCTAAGATTTCATCTTACACCAGTCAGAATGGCTATGATTAAAAATTCAGGAGACAGCAGGTGTTGGAGAGGGTGTGGAGAAAGAGGAACACTCCTCCACTCCTGGTGGGGTTGCAAATTGGTACAACCACTCTGGAAATCAGTCTGGCGGTTCCTCCGAAAACTGGGCACCTCACTTCCAGAAGATCCTGCTATACCACTCCTGGGCATATACCCAGAAGACTCCCCACCATGTAATAAGGATACATGTTCTACTATGTTCATAGCAGCCCTATTTATAATTGCCAGATGTTGGAAAGAACCCAGGTATCCCTCAACAGAAGAGTGGATGCAAAAAATGTGGTATATCTACACAATGGAGTACTATTCAGCCATTAGAAACAACGAATTCATGAAATTCTTAGGCAAATGGATGGAGCTAGAGAATATCATACTCAGTGAGGTAACCCAGACTCAAAAGGTGAATCATGGTATGCACTCACTAATAAGTGGATATTAACCTAGAAATCTGGAATACCCAAAACATAATCCACACATCAAATGAGGTACAAGAAGAAAGGAGGAGTGGCCCCTGGTTCTGGAAAGACTCAGTGAAACAGTATTCAGCAAAACCAGAACGGGGAAGTGGGAAGGGGTGGGTGGGAGGACAGGGGAAGAGAAGGGGACTTACGGGACATTCGGGGAGTGGGGGGGTCTAGAAAAGGGGAAATCATTTGAAATGTAAATAAATTATATCGAATAAAAAAAATTAAAAAAAAAAAAACTAATACAGAATCACAAATGAGCAGGGTAGTCCAGATAATCTTAAATAATAAAACAGTAAAACTGAGGTGGACCCATTACCATTCATAATTTCTAGTTGATTACAAGTCATAGTTTTAAAAACAACATGTTAATGTCATAAGAACAGACACATTGACTAATGGAGTAATAGTGAGAACCCTGATTTTAGGCTATGCTCTTACATCCATCTGGGTTTTGACAAAGAGGCAAAACAAACAAACAAATCACACATACACACATACACACACACACATGAGTAGCTGTTTTCAACCTGTGTGTTGCAACTTCTTTGGGGGAGCTCATATATCAGATATATTATATATCAGATATTAACATTACAATTCATAACTGTAGCAAAATTACAGTTATGACTTTATGTCATAACTGTAAATAAAAGCAACAAAATAATTTTCTAGTTGGAGATTGGTCACCACAAGGCAAACAAGTGTATTAAAGGGTTGAATCATTATGAAGGCTGAGAACCCTTGCATTTTAAATGGAGTTAACCTGCAGCAGGAGAACAATAAATTTAAAGACATCCGGTCTAGGAAATACAAATTCTATCACCAGATTGATGTTACTTCTTTTGAAATTGTTGTTCAGTGGTTTTCCATAGATACCTTCCCATCCATACACATTACAGACTGGCTATTGCTCTTGGTCAACATCCAGAGTTCGATAGTCAACCCTATTGTTGAAGATATTATAAAATTGAGTCATGAGAAATTTAGAAACCAAGATGATATAAACCTGGAAGTTTTATTAGTGGTGGCTAACTTTTATACTTGTGTGGGTTTTTTTTTTTTTTTTTTGTATATGTTTGGCCCAGGGATTGGCACACAATTGAAGGTTTGGTCTTGTTGGAGTAGGTATGGCCTTGTTGAAAAAGTAAGTCATTATGGGGGTGGCCTTTGAGAGCTTCTTTCTAGCTTCTGAGGACATCAGACCTCTCCTGTTTGCCTTCAGAACAAGATGTAGAACTCTTGAATCTTCCAGCACCATGCCTGCCTGGATGCTGTCATGCTCCCTGCCATGACTGTAATTGACTGAACCTCTGAACTTGTAAGACATCCCCAATTAACTTCTATAAGTTTCAATGTGTCTCTGTTTAGTTTCTGTTTCCATGGTCTGCCCACTAATGAGAGTGGGGTGTTGAAATCTCCCACTATTATAGTATGAGGTGCAGTGTTTTCTTTGAGCTTTAATAAAGTTTCTTTTATGAATGTTGGTTTTTTTGCATTTGGAGCATAGATGTTCAGAATTGAGAGTTCATAATGGTAAATGTTTCCTTAGACTAGTACGAAGTTTCTTTCCTTTTCCTTTTTTAGAAATTTTGGTTGAATGTTGATTTTAATCAATAGTAGAATGGCTACTGCAGCTTGTTTGGGGGACCATTTTCTTGGAAAATTGTTTCCCTGCCTTTTATTTTGAGGTAGTGTCTCTTTTTGTCACTGATGTGTGTTTCCTGTATACAGCAAAATACTGGGTTCTGGTTATGTATCCAGTCTGCTAGTCTATGTCTTTTATGGGGAAATTGAATTGATTAATATTAAGAGGTATTAAGGAAAAATGAGGTTTGTGTTGCTATCTTCTATTGGGTTTGTTGAGAGGAGATACTGGATTACTTTATATACTTGAGCAAGCATTTTGTGAAATCCAATACATCTCAATGAAGCACTTACACACACACAGACACACACACACACACACACACACAAACACAGACACATTTTTAAACATATACATGCACACATTATTGCTTAGTTTATTTTGTTTCTAATTAGTGTGATCTCTACTTTTAGTGTCAACTTGAATACACCTGGAATAAACTGAAATCCAATACATCTCAATGAAGCACTTACACACACACAGACACACACATACACACACACACACACAAACACAGACACCTTTTTAAACATATACATGCACATATTATTGCTTAGTTTATTTTGTTTCTAATTAGTGTGATCTCTACTTTTAGTGTCAACTTGAATACACCTGGAATAAACTGAAAAACAACCAACTGTTTACATTGAGAAGCATTTTTCTTTTTATTTTATTTTATTTTTTTTATTCGATGTATTCTTTATTTACATTTCAAATGATTTCCCATTTTCTGGATCCCCACTCCCACAAGTACCATAAGCCCTCTTCCCTGTTCCTCCATCCACTCCTTCCCACTTCCCTGTTCTGGTATTCCCATTTACTGTTGCATTGAGTCCTTCCAGAACCAGGGGCCACTCCTCTGTTCTTTTTGGACATCATTTAATATGTGGATTATTTCTTGGGTATTCCAAGTTTCTAGGTTATTATCCACTTATCAGTGAGTGCATACCATGATTGATCTTTTGAGACTGGGTTACCTCACTTAGTATGATGTTCTCCAGCTCCATCCATTTGTATACGAATTTCATGAATTCATTGTTTCCAATGGCTAAATAGTACTCCATTGTGTAAATATACCACATTTTTTGTATCCATTCCTCTGTTGAGGGACACCTGGGTTGTTTCCAGCTTCTGGCTACTACAAATAGGGCTGCTATGAACATAGTGGAGCATGTGACCTTATTACATGCTGGGGAATCCTCTGGGTATATGCCCAAGAGTGGTATAGCAGGGTCCTCCAGAAGTCCCATGCCCAGTTTTCTGAGGAACCGCCAGACTGATTTCCAAAGTGGTTGCACCATCTTACAATCCCACCAGCAGTGGAGGAGTGTTCCTCTTTCTCCACATCCTCGCCAGCACCTGCTGTCTCCTGAGTTTTTGACCTTAGCCATTCTGACTGGTGTGAGGTGAAATTTCAGGGTTGTTTTGATTTGCATTTCCCTAATGATTAATGATGTTGAACATTTCTTAAGGTGTTTCTCAGCCCTCTGAAGTTCTTCATGTGAAAAATCTTTGTTTAGTTCAGTACCCCACTAATGGGTTTATTTGGTTCTCTAGGTTCTACCTTCTTGAGTTCTCTGTATATATTAGATATTAGCCCTCTGTCAGATTTAGGGTTGGTGAAGTTCCTTTCCCAATCTGTTGGTTGATGTTTTGTCCTTTTGACAGTGTTCTTTGCCTTACAGAATCTTTGTACTTTTATGAGGTCCCATTTGTGAATTCTTGATCTTAGAGCATGAGCTATTGGTGTTCTATTGAGGAACTTTTCCCCTGGGCCCATGTCCTCAAGGGTCTTCCCCAGTTTCTTTTCTATTAGTTTCACTGTGTCAGGTTTTATGTGGAGGTCCTTGATTCATTTGGAGTTGAGCTTAGTACAAGGAGATAAGAATGGATCGATTCTTAGCCCTGAATACCCAAGGCACAAATCGCATAACAAATGACTCCCATGAAGAATTATTGGGAAGGTCCTGATCCTGTAAAGGACTGACCTAGCATTGGAGGGGAATATAAAGACAGAGAAAAAAAGGAGGGAGGTCATTGGAGAATGAATGGAGAGAAGAAGGTTTATGGGACATATGGGGAGGGGGGATCCGGGAAAGGGGAAATCATTTGGAATGTAAACAAAGAATATAGAAAATAAAAATACTAAAAAAAAAAAAAAAAAACCAAAGAAAACTTTGCTTAATTTAAGTCACTCATTCATATTTGAGGTCATTATATAACTGTGTCAGTTTTGCCCAGGAATATATGAAGTAACACACTGTCAGAAGTAATACCCTGTTTTCTAGAATGTAATTGTTGTCCAAAACAGATTCCAAAAAAACCAAGTTTCAAGTTTTTTTGTAAAGAATTTTGTTTGATAACTTTTCCATTGAGAGATTTATTAGAGGGGATGATTTCCCATTTATCAAGTTTTTACTTATTAATATCTCTCTTTTAAATGATTAGGGCACTAGACTGGCTGCTTTACCTTGGTCATGAACTCTGTTGACAGTCTTGTAACACCCAGAAGTTCCACTTCCAGGAGCTCTAAGACACCCAGGATCATAGGATGAGACATAAGGAGGACAAAACATCTGTCCTAACACCACTGGACATCACTGGGACTAGTGGGATCCAGAAATACAGGATACATGCCCGATCAGTGGCATGGGTACATTTCAGTCTTGGCTGGTTTACCTTGGTTACTAACTCTGAAGGCAGTCCAGCAACACCAAGAGGAAACTATAATCCTAGGTGCTCTAACATGATCAGAATCACAGTATTCCTGGGTCCCAAGATCCCAGGAGCTTGGTCAAACAAAGATTATAAGATCCCAGAGGCAACTTGACTCCCAGGAGCTCTGACACATCCAGGATTTCAGGATCACAAAATCTCAGAATCACAGAACCACAGAGGCAGCTAGACTCTCATGAATTCTGACACAACCAGGATAACAGGCTCCAATCACATTTAGTCAGGGCAGGTAGCACTAGAGATAATCAGATGGAAGGAAGCAATCAAAAGACCATAAGTAACAGATACCATGGGAACTTGGCATCATCAGAACCCAATTCTCCTACCATATTAAGTTGTGCATAAAGCATTACACTGGAAAAGCAAGATTGAGATATAAACATCACTTTTCATGATGACAATGGAGGACCTAAGAAGGACAAGAACGACTTCCATAAAAAGTACAGGAGAACACAGGTAAACAGGCAGGAGCCATTTAAGAGGAAACTTAAAATTCCATTAAAGAAGTATAGGAAAACACAATCTAACAGGCAAACAAAATGAACAAAACAATCCAAGATCTAAAAATGGAAATAGAAACAATAAAGAAATCAAAAAGGGAGACAAACCTGGAGTTAGAAAACCTAGGAAAGAGATCAGGAGTTGTCAACAGAATACAAGAGATAGAAGAGAGACTTTCAGGAGCAGAAGTTACCATACAAAACATTGACACAACAGTCAAAGAAATGCAAAAGAAAAAAGGCCCTAACCCAAAACATGCAGAAAATTTAGGATATAATGAGTAGAGCAAACCTAAGGATAATAGTTATAGAAAAGAATGAAGATGCACACCTTAATGGACCAATAACTATCTAAAACAAAGTTATCAATGAAACATCCCTAAACTAAAGAAAGAGATACCCATAAACCATAAGAAGCCAACAGTACTCCAAATAGACTGGACTAGAACAGAAATTTCTCCTGTCGAATAATAATCAAAACACCAAATTCACTTAACAAAATAAAACATTAAAAGCAGTAAGGGGAAAATATCATGTAACATATAAAGACAGACATATCTAAATTATACCAGACTTCTCACCAGAAACTAGGAAAGCTGGAAGATCCTGGGAAGATTTCATAAAGACCATTAGAGAAAAGAAATGGGAGCCCAGGCTAAAATACCCAGAAAAATTCTCAATTACCATAGATGGGGAAAACAAAATAGTCCATGACAAAACCAAATTTACACAATAACTTTCCACAAACCCAGCTCTACAAAGGATATTATTAGAAATACAGCAACACTTGGAGGGAACTACAACCTAGAAAAAGGAAGAAGGTAATCTTTAAACAAACCCAAATAGCCAAACAAATATTATCCCAATTCTAACAACAAAATAACAGGAAGTAAAAATCACTTTTCCTTAATACGTCTTAACACCAATTAAAAAAAATTTCCCCAATAAAAAGACATAGACCAACAGACTGGATACATAAATAGGTCTCAGCATTTTGATGTATACAGGAAATACAACTCAATGACAAAGACAGATACTACCTCAGAGTAAAAGTTTGGAAAACAATTAATATTCAATAAAATCAACTTTTAACCAGAAGTTATCAAAAAATAATGAGGAAGGATACTATGTATTCATCAAAGGAAAAATACACCAAGATTAACTCATTTTTAAACATCTATGCAGCAAACAGTAGGGCACCCATATTTGCAAAGAAAACAATACTGTAATTAAATGCACAACCCTCACAAGATAAGAATAAGACTTCTTATAACAATAAGAAGAGGAGAGCTCAACACCCCTCTCTCACCAATGGACAGATCATGGAAACAGAAACAAGAGACACAATGAAATTAAAAGAAGTTATAAAGCCAATGGATTTAACAGATATCTAAAGAACACTTCGCCTGAAAATGTAGACGGACACAAAACAAACCTCAACAGATACCAGAACATTGAATTATTTCCATGAATTCTATTGAACCACCACAGATTCAGACAAGTCTTCAAAAACAAAAGGAACAACAAGAACAACATGCACAGTGAAGCTGAACAACTTCCTACTCAATGAGAACTTGATCAGGGAAGAAATAAAGAAATAAATTAAAGATTTTTTAAAGTTTAATAAAAATGAAGATACAACATATCCAAACTTATGGGACACAATGAAAGCAGTGCTTGCTAAGAGGAAATCTCATAGTCATGAGTGCATTCATAAAGAAATTGGAGAAATCTAACACTAGGAGCTCAACTGCTCTTCTGAAAGCTCTTGAAGTAAAAGAAGAATATTCATAGATTAATAGTAGACGGTAGGAAATCATCACACTCAGGGCTGAAATCAATCAAGTAGAAGCAAAGAGAACTAGACAAAAAAAAATCATCAAAACTAGGAGTTGGTTCTTTGAGAAAATTGACAAGATAGATAATCACTTACCAAGTCTAACCAGAAGGCACAGAGACTGTATCCAAATTGAAAAAAATCATGACATAACATAACAACAGAAACAGAAACAGAAACAGAAGAAACAACAGTACATAACAACAGAAACAGAAACAACAGAAAGTGAAGACATTCAAAAAATCAGATGCTGCTGCTGAAGAATATATTTAACAAAATTGGAACATATAGATAAAAATGGATGATTTTTCTAGACAGATATCAGGGACTAAAGCAAAATCAGGATCAGATAGACCAACTAAATAACCCCATATCTTCTAGGGAAATAGAAGCAGTCATTAGAATTCTCCAAAGCAAGAAAAGCCAAGGGCCAGATAGATTTAGTGCAGGATTCTATCAGGCCTCAAAGAAGATCTAATAACAATATATCTCCAAGTCTTTCATAAAATAGAAATAGAAAGACTGCTCAGATCTATCTATGCACTCACAAGTATATTGATACCTAAACCATAAAAAACAACAATGAAAGAGAACTTCAGACCAAATTACCTTATAAATATCACCTCAAATATATTCAATTAAATACTTTCAAACTGATCCCCAAAAATGTGTTAAATCAGCATGATCAAGTACGTTTTATTCAAGAATACAGAGATTTTTCAAAGTATGGAATTCCATCACTGTAGTCCACTCTATAAACAAACTCAAAGATGATAACTACATGAACATCCCATTACATCCTGAAAAATTACTGGACAAAAGACAAAACCCATTGATGTTAAAATTATCAGAGAGATCAGGAATTCAAGCTTTATACCTAAATATAAGAAAAGCACCATAGAGCAAAACAATAGTTAATATCAAACTAAATGGAGAGAAACTCAAAGCAATCCTGTTAAAAGACAAGGACCTACCTATGAAAAATAGTACTCGAAGTTTTGCTTAGAAAAATAAGAAAACAAAAGGAAGTCAAAAAGATACCTATTGGAAAGGAAGAAGTCAAAATAACATTATTTTCAGATGATATGATAGTATACATAATTGACCGCAAAACTTCAACCACGAAGGTCCTACCACTGATAAACATGATCAGCAAAGTAGCTAGATATAAAATTAACAGAATAAATCAGTATCCTATTTATACTCAACTCAAAGTATAAATGGGCTGGGAATGATGTAAGGGAAACAACACCCTTCACAATAGTCACAAATTCTATAAAATATCTTGCTGTGAGTCTAACCAAGCAAGTGAAAAAAATCTTCTATATGACTAGAACTTCAAATCCCTAAAGTAAGAAATAGAACACAGAAGATGGAAAAAATCTCCAAAGCTCATAGATCAGCATGATTAACAGAGTAAAAATGGCCATCTAAAAATCTTGCAATCTAAAAATTGAATGCAATTACCATCAAAATGCCCACACAATGGAATTAGAAAGAGCAATTGTCAAATTCATTTGGAATAACAAAAACACCCAATATAGCAACAAATTCTCTAAACAATAAAAGAAATTCTGGATGAATCAACATAAAAATCTATATGGTATTGGTATGGGGACACTCAGGTGGATCAGTGAAATAGAAATGAAGACCCAGGAATGAATCCACACATCTGTGGTCACTTGATCTTTGACAAAAAGTTAAGCCCATCCGGTGGAAAAAGACAGCATTTTCACCATATGGTGCTGGTTCAACTGGCTGTCAGCATGTAGAAGAATGCAAATTGATCCATTCTTTTCTCCTTATACAAAGCTCAAGTCCAAGAGGATCAAGTACATCCACATAAAATCAGATATGTTGAATCTAATAGGGGAGAAAGTGGGGAAGAGCTTCGCAAACCTAAGCATAGGGCAAAATTCTAGAACAGAATACCCATACCTTATGTTTTAAGATCAACTATCAACAAATGGAAGCTCATAAAGCTGCAAGGCTTCTGTAAGCAAAGGACATTTTCAACAGGACAATATGGTAAACTAACAATTGATAAAAGATCTTTACTAACCTCACATCTGTTAGATGTCTCATACTTAAAATATACTATCAAGAATTTAGACTCCAAAAAAACCAAAAAACCCTATCAAAAACTGGAGTACAGAACTAAACAGAGAATCTCAACAAAGGAATCTTGAATGAATGGCTGAGAAGCAGTTAAAGAAATGTTCAACATCCTAAGTCATCAGAGAAATGCAAATTAAAGCAACATTGAGATTTCATCTCACACAAATCTCAATGGCTAAGATCAAAAATGCAGGTGACAGAAGATGTTGGCCAGGTTGCGGGTAAAAGGAAACTCTCTTCTATTGCTTGTGGGACTGCAAGCTGGTAAAACCATTTTTGAAATCAATCTGGCAGATTTTGAGAAAAGGGGAATAGTTTTACCTGAAGACCCAGCTATACCACTACTGGGCATATGCCCAAAAAATATTCCAACATATAACAAGAGCACATGCTGAACTATGTTTATAGCAGCCTTATTTATTATACCCAGAAGCTGGATAGAACCCATATGTCCCTCAACAGAAGAATGGATCTAGAAAATGTGGTTACATATGAAGTAATACTCACAAATTAAAAACAATGACTTGATACAATTCACAGGCCAATGGATGGAACTGGAAATGGTCATCTTGACTGAAGTAACCCAGACAAAAAAAGGAGCACACATGATATGTGTTTAGTGATAATAGATATTTGCCCTAAATTTCACAATGCACATAATATAGCCCACAGCCCATATGGAGCTTATAAGGAAGGGAGAGGAGGGTATGGATGCTCCAGTCCTCCTGCATTGAGGGGGACCAGGATGATCATGGGTGATGGAGGGATAGAGGAGGGGGAGGAAATAAGGGAGCAGTATCATGTAATGGAGAAGTTAGGAGAGAGGAACAGAGAAGGTCAGGAAATTGAGGAAAAATATGTAGGGGGGATGAGGAACTGGGGATCGCTATATGAGTTTTCCCTCTGGGAAAGGAAAAACTCCCTGAGCCCAAAAGGGATGACTTTAGCCAAAGTGCATAGAGAAGGGGAAGATAGAACCCATAAATGTTCCTGAGCAAAGGAAGAACAGGAAAAACAAATGGAGCAGAGACTGAGGGAACGGCCATCCAGGGACTTCCCTACCTGGGAATCCAACATGTCTGCAGACACCAAAACAGACACTGTTGCTCTGATCAAGAACCCCTTGCTGACAGAATCCTCAGGCGTGGCTCATGGAAGGTATGTCCAGCATCTGACAATTGGAACCAGTCAGTAGATTGAGCTCAGGGATCCCAGTGGGTGAGTTTGCAGAAAAGCTGGAGGAACAGGGGGAATTGCAACACGACAGGAAGAAAAACATCTGATGGCAGGGTCAACCATTGCTCCCAGAAGCAATTCAGCAAACTGAGCAAGGTACAGCGAGGGATCTATAGATGCAGATAAATTGTAGCAGATGATGGTCTTGCCTGACAGCAATAGGAGAAGAGGCACTTTGTCCTGTGGAGGTTTGATGCCCCAGTATAGTAAGATGCAGAAGCAGTAGGGCAGGAGAGAGTAGGTGGGTAGGGAAGCACCCTCATTCAGGCAAAGGGGAGGGTGAGAGCAAAAATGAGATTTGAGGGGTCTGTGTGGGTTATCCAGGAAGTGGCTTATCATTTGAGATGTATTACAATGAATAATTTATAAATAAATTTAAAACAATACACATATGCCAGCCATTAAACTTTAACAATGAAGACATAGGATCCAGATGCTGTGGTGAAAACCTGCCAGCTCAGAGAGACAGGAAGAACACCCAGATGACCTTCCTACTCCCCTGACCTCCCAGAGGGAGAGCATTCTTATCCCTCCCCACACTGTCTTACATATCATTCAACTTAGAGACCTTCCTAGTTCTTCCTACTTCTTTACTTATGTTCATTCTCTTCCAACTGCTTACCTGCTCTGCCTCTTGACCTAGAGTTGACCTTCTTTTGGTTTGCAATACAGGTGTGTGCTAGGGCTGAGCCACAGAATAAGAAAGTACAGTAAACAGAAAGCGCTTGGTTAAAGGTCGGTTCTAGGGCTGAGCCACACAAATATTTTTTCTTTTCAGTAAATAACACAATCTTGGGGTTTACAGTGTGAACAAATATCCTGCAACATAAGTTAGCAATGTTCCCTCCACTATAGAAATCAAGCTCTCTGTCAATTGTTCTGCTTGTTTCCAGGAATGTCTGAGTGCATATTCATGAGGACACAATGATCCCAAGGAAGATCAGAACTGGGCTCTTGAAGCTGTTGCACAAGGCCAATAGGGACCAAAAAAGCACCAAGGACACCGCTGATCATTATCACAAGGGATAAACTATCCATCTCTCTTCTCACATAATTTAATCCACGATGTTACCATTCCTGGCCTTGGCTCATTGTCCTAAGTGCTGCAGCATGGAAGGCTTCATGTTCAGGGGTTATCCAACAAACAACAGAAACACGGAATTCAGTTATACATGGATGATTTATTGAAGGCACACCACAAGTTTGACCAATCAGGGCAACAGATCAAAACTGCACTAGATATTTCTCAGCTACAGCTTTGTGTATAACCCCCCAAAGAGCTCATGCAAAAGTGCTGGAAATGCTGCCCTATGAGGACCCTGACTCAAGTTATTTTAGACATAATATTATATACTGGCCTTTAATTTGATGGGTTCTATGGAAAGCATATAGATGTAGAATTTCATAAGATTAACAAACCTCACAACATAGAGAACATAACATGGTCATGATGACCCTGTTCAAATTAAGATGTTTTTCTTTTGATTTATATCCATGACTAGGAGGTATATTACAGTAACAGTATGAAATATATGTCTGCTGAGTGATAAGTATGCTACAGCTATGTTATGGGGGCAAACCTGATCAAAAACAATTTTATCATTAGAAAAATGCATTTGTGTTACCTTACCATGTTTACACAAGTTCTGTGGCCTCAACAATGGCTCCTGTACGCAGAAAAGAAATTTTGTTTTCTACCTGAATGGAGGTGCTAGAGCTGTGTTGCACAGCCTTCTCAGTGCCCATTCCACCTCGCTCTGTCCCTGCAGGTGACACAAAATTGTCACTCCACCTTCCCTGTGAACCCGGTCTAAGCATACTAAGGCCAGGAGACACTGCTGGTGTCCCAGTCCTCATTTATTCTCCATTTTTCACAAATGTGGAAGATCATTTCCACTTCTCCTACTTCCCGGCAAGAAACACTTGTAGAGAGAGAATGTAACTATTCTCCACAGTTAAAGACCTTCTGTGGAAAACAGTATCCCAGACCTCAAGCAGTACTACAGAGAAATAGTGTTAAAAGCTGCATGGCATTGGTACAGTGACAGGCAGGTAGATCAATGGAATAGAACTGAACTCCCAGAAATGAACCCGCACACCTACGGTCACTTGATATTCCACAAAAATGCTAAAGCCATCAAGTGGAAAAAGGGTAGCCTTTTCAACAAATGTTGCCGGTTCAACTGAAGGTCAGCATGACGGAGAATGCAAAATGATCCATTATTTTTTTTATTCAATATAATTTTTTATTTACATTTCAAATGATTTCCCCTTTTCTAGCCCCCCACTCCCCGAAAGTCCCATAAGCCCCTTTCTCTTCCCCTGTCCTCCCACCCACCCCTTCCCACTTCCCCGTTCTGGTTTTGCCGAATACTGCTTCACTGAGTCTTTCCAGAACCAGGAGCCACTCCTCCTTTCTTCTTGTACCTCATTTGATGTGTGGATTATATTTTGGGTATTCCAGTTTTCTAGGTTAATATCCACTTATTAGTGAGTGCATACCATGATTCACCTTTTGAATCTGGGTTATCTCACTTAGTATGATGTTCTCTAGCTCCATCCATTTGCCTAAGAATTTCATGAATTCATTGTTTCTAATGGCTGAATAGTACTCCATTGTGTAGATATACCACATTTTTTGCATCCACTCTTCTGTTGAGGGATACCTGGGTTCTATCCAGCATCTGGCAATTATAAATAGGGCTGTTATGAACATAGTCGAGCATGTATCCTTATTACATGGTGGGGAATCCTCTGGGTATATGCCCAGGAGTGGTATAGCAGGATCTTCTGGAAGTGAGGTGCCCAGTTTTTGGAGGAACCTCCAGACTAATTTCCAGAGTGGTTGTACCAATTTGCAACCACACCAGCAGTGGAGGAGTGTTCCTCTTTCTCCACACCCTCTCCAACACCTGCTGTCTCCTGAATTTTTAATCTTAGCCATTCTGACTGGTGTAAGATGAAATCTCAGGGTTGTTTTGATTTGCATTTCCCTAATGACAAGGAGGGAAACTTCACCCTGGAAAAAGCAAGATAGTAACCTTTCATCAAACCCAAAAGAAGTTAAGCAATCAAATTTAAAAAATAACGTCAAAAATGATAGGTAGTAACAATCACTATTCCTTAATATCCCTTAACATCAATGAACTTAATGCCCCAATAAAAAGACACAGACTAACTGACTGAATACGTAAACAGGACCCTACATTTTGCTGCTTACAGGAAACACACTCAGGGTCAAAGACAAACACTACCTTAGAGTAAAAGGCTGGAAGACAATTTTACAAGCAAATGGTCTCAGGAAACAACCTGGAGTAGCCATTTTAATATCAGATAAAATTGACTTTTAACCCAAAGTCATCAAAAGAGACTCTGAGGTACACTTCTTGCTGGTCAAAGGAAAAATACAACAAGAATAACTCTCAATCCTGAACATCTATGCTCCAAATGCAAGGGCACCCTCTTTCGTAAAAGAAACTTTATTGAAACTCAAAGCACACATTGCACCTAACACATTAATTGTGGGTGACTTCAACACTGCACTTTCCTCAATGGACCGATCAGGAAAACAGAAACTAAACAGGGACACAATGAAACTAATTGAAGCTTTGGACCAAAAATGACCCATTATTATCTCTTTGTATTAAGCTCAACTCCACGTGGATCATGGATCAAGGACCTCCAATAAAACCAGACATACTAAAATTAATAGAAAAGAAACTGAGGAAGAGCAATGAGCACATGGGTGCAGTGGAAAATATCCTAAACAGAACACCAATAGCTTATGCTCTAAGATCAAGAATTGACAAATGGGACCTCATAATATTACAAAGTTTCTGTAGGGCAAATGACATATCAATCAGACAAAATGACAACCAACAAATTGGGAAAAGATCTTCACCAACCTTATATCTGACAACACTAATATTCAATATATACAAAGAACTCAAGAAGTTAGACTCCAGAGAGCCAAATAATCCTATTAAAAATGGGGTACAGAGCTAAACAAAGAATTTTCACCTGAAGAATTTTGAATGGCTGAGAAGCACCTTAAGAAATGTTCAACATAATTAGTCATTAGGGAAATGCAAATCAAAACGTCCCTGAGATTTCACCTCACACCACTCAGAATGGCTAAAGTTAAAAACTCAGGAGTTAGGAGGTGTTGGCGAGGATGTGGAGAAAGCAGAACACTCCTCCACTACTGGTGGGATTGCAAGCTGGTACAACCACTCTGGAAATCAGTCTGGCTGTTCCTCAGAAAACTGGGCATGATACTTCCAGAGGACACTGTTATACCACTCCTGGGCATATACCCAGAGTATTCCCTAACATGCAATAAGGACACATGCTCCACTATGTATATAGCATCCTTATTTATTTTTTTTTATCCCAGGATGCAGGGTTGGTTCAATATACGGGAATCCATCAATGCAATCCACTACATAAACAAACTCAAAGGAAAAAAAAAAACACATGGTCATTTCATTGGATGCTGAAATAGCATTTGACAAAATTCAGCATCCCTTCATGCTTAAAGTCTTGGAAAGAACAGTAATTTAAGGCCCATACCTAAAAGTAGTAAAAGCAATATACAGCAAACCTGTAGCCAGCATCAAACAAAATGGAGAGAAACTTGAAGCAATACCACTAAAATCAGGGACTAGACAGGGCTGCCCCCTCTCTCCTTATCTTTTCAATATTGTACTTGAGGTACTAGCTCGGGCAATTAGACAACATAAGGAGGTCAAAGGGATACAAATTGGAAAGGAAGATGTCAAACTATCATTATTTGCAGATGATATGATAGTCTACCTAAGTGACCCAAAAAACTCCACTAGAGAACTCCTACAGCTGATAAACTACTTCAGCAAAGTGGCAGGTTATAAAATCAACTCAAGCAAGTCAGTAGCCTTCCTATACTCAAAGGATAAGTAGGCTGAGAAAGAAATTAGGGAATTGACCCCCTTCACAATAGCCACTAACAGTATAAAGTATCTTGTAGTCACTCTTACCAAACATGTGAAATATCTGTATGACAAGAACTTCAAGACTCTGAAGAAGGAAATGGAAGAAGACCTCAAAAAATGGGAAAACCTCCCATGCCCATGGATCAGAAGGATCAATATAGTTAAAATGGCCATTTTGCCAAAAGCAATATACAGATTCAATGCAAAACCCATCAAAATCCCAACTCAATTCTTCACAGAGTTAGAAAGAGCAATTATCAAATTCATCTGGAACAACAAAAAACACAGGATAGCTAAAACTATTCTCAGCAACAAAAGAAAATCTGTGGGAATCAGTATCCCTGACCTCAAGCAATACTACAGAGCAATAGTGTTAAAAACTGCATGGTATTGGTACAGTGACAGGCAGGAGGATCAATGGAACAGGATTGAAGATCCAGAAATGAACCCACACACCTATGGCCACTTGATCCTCGACAAAGGGGCTGAAAACATCCAATGGAAAAAAGATAGCCTTTTCAACAAATGGTGCTGGTTCAACTGGAGGTCAGCATGCAGAAGAATGCGAATTGATCCATCCTTGTCTCCTTGTACTAATAAGCTCAAATCCAAATGGATCAAGGACCTCCGCATAAATCCAGCATCCTTATTTATAATAGCCAGAAGCAGGAAAGAACCTAGATGTCCCTCAATGGAGGAATGGATACAAAAAATGTGATATATTTACACAATGGAATACTACTCAGCAATTAAAAATAAAAAATTCATGAAATTCTTAGGCAAATGATTGGAACTGGAAAACATCATCTTAAGACATGAAATGCTGTCACTGATAAGTGGATATTAATTAGCTCAGAAGCTCTGAATTCCAAGACACATTCACATATCAAATGATTCCCAAGGATAAGGAAGGAGAGGGCCATGGTCCTGGAAAGTCTTGACGCAGAAATGTAGGGGATTACCTGTACAGAAGAGTCGGGGGGGGGGGGGGTTGTTTAGGGAATGGGTGGAGGGAAGAGGGCTTATGGAATTTATGCGGGGGGGGGGGGGGGAGAACCAGAAAAGGTTTTTTTTTTTTTTTAATTTCCTCTGCCAACTGATTTCCAGACGCTTGCCAACACTATGATGTGGGCAACTCTTTCTCTGCTGACATCTTGAGGCAACTTAAAATGCTAAGAAGAAGACTTTGTGAGTGTAGCCCCTAACATTCATCCACATATTAATTTGCCCTGCAGGCTCTGGATGTGATTTCATGCACCTGTACATAAGACAGGAAACGTTTTGACTGCATATTAAAACTTGAGTGATATCTCAGTAGATAATCTGAGATGTTAATGTCTCATATTGCTGATTGAGGGAAATGTGAGGCAGGATGATACATTTCTGAGAAGGGTTTGAAAAGAAAATCCTCAGTTAAATGCACAGGGATTCCTGAGGTTATGTCAATCAAGCCTAGAGCAAACCCTGGCTTTGTAAGGATGATGGGCTCAAAGGCTATTACCCAGGAGAGTCTCCAGGAAAGGGCACCTCAGCTTCCTGTTAAGTAATGGAAGAAAATTAGTGGGGAGCAGAAGGCTATAAGCCATAACATCAGCAGTCCCTTCTTGAACATTCTATTGTCTCCTGGAGAGTTCTTGGCATGAGCTGTGATGTCACCAGTGTTGTAGCAACAGCACAAGTCCTGCGGTTTCTCAATCAGTGTCTAGAGCATACATTGATAGACATGTTTGCCTGAATCAGAAAACTTTTTCGGAGAACCAATGTGGACGCAAGAGAGATAAGAGAGAGGAGGAAGGAAGCTGGCCTTTCATCTGAGAGTAATAAAGGACAAAGGAGGTGGTCATGGAGGATGTGGAGTAAGTACTGGGAAGTGGATATTGAGCTTCCTACCAGGGTGGTGTGAGCTGGCCTTTCTAGCAAAACGACAAAGGAATTGAAGCTTCTTGAAAGCAAAAGAGATTCCAGGATTTTCACAACTCTTGAACATTAAGGATATCAGAACATTATTTTTCCATCTCTTAAAGCAGGATATGGCAAGATCAAAGCTGGAATGATGTGAACTCCAATTTTTCTCTTTCACTGGGTATTATGGTTGTTACTTGGGGGCAGAATGAGACCATCAGGAGTCACAGAGGATCTAACCTACACCAATTTAGGTGCAGGGCATCAATGCCTTCACTACCATGCTTCTTTTAGCTTCAATTTCTCTCTGACAGTAGTACAAGGAAGAGAGTTGTGCCCCCTGGCCATCACCTCTTGTTCTCAGAACTACTCTGACCTCCTCTCCCTCAAAGTTCCCCTTAGCTTATCATTGGTTGTGAGTGGCAGGTATTATTGTACTGTAACTACACCCAGACAGAGACTCCACCCTCTGGCCACTGCTGGAGTGTTTGGTGTTTCAGTAGAGGAAATAATTGGTCAGTGTGTTAGCCATGTTCTCCCCATGTAGGACATTTTAAGGCCATGTTCTGGGCCAAGAGTAACAGGGTAGGAGATCTGAACATCATGAATTCATCATGTAACTTGAGAAACCACAGAACTGAGAACTCTGAGGACAAGTTGCACTCTGTGTATTTGTTAATAAGCCAGGAGAAGCCATCTCTGTGGTCATCATAAGAATACATAGGGAGACAGAGGACACACATGGCTTCTGACATCTCCTAGTCTCTATAGAGTGATGGGAGAACTGAGATCCACTGAGGATGCATCTAAAGCCTGAACGAAACTCTGTGTGGTGTCATGGGGTTCTAGGCCTGTGGTCTACTTTATAGGCCTCAGCGTAGACTGTCTGCATTCTATGCATTCCCAACATTTAAGTTCACTTGTGTTCTTTTACCTATAGGGTCTGGCAGGCAGACATCATCCCCTGCAACTGTCCTGAGCAAGAAACAGGCCAAGGAGGAAGAGGAGAGGCTGACCAGAGAGCTGCAGCTTGTTACCCAAGAGAGAAATGATCTGAGAGATCGCTTGATCTATGTCACAGAGGGAGCCATGAACAAGAGGTATGCATTGCTCCAAATGCTGTGGTGTTTGTATGGAGTCCAAAATGCCACACTTGTCTTTTTAAGATGGTAAATCATAGGAAGATGTATTTTCATGATATCCCTGGGCAAAACCTCATGTCCCTAAACCCTTATTGGAGGAGAGGCAGAACCTGCAGTTTTCACAGGAGTAAGATGGGAAATGGAATCCTCTGCATCCTCCAGGTCAAAAGTGGGACTTGCTGTCTGAGTGAAGATTCAGGGATACAGAAAATGGAGAGTGAGTTCCCAGAAAGCATTTTGAAAGCCCTTGAAAGGAGGTGCTTTTGTGAGGTTTTAGGAGCTGAGAGTTTGCTGTGAGTGTTTGTACTGGACTGGTAGGTGACTGACTGCTGGAAACTGCTAGATGCAGAAGGCGGGGCCTAGTCCCACATTGTTCATCTCAGTTCTTGACTAGATGCCTGAGGATCTGCCTGTTCCTCTTTTTCTGTGTGTCTTATACTCTGAGACAGTAATGTTGTATTTCTTCTGCATATCATTGTGTTCTCTCTGCTTCTGTCTCAGATTCACTCTCTCTCATTCTGTGACTGTGTGTAATTTTCTCCCTCTCATGTTTATACATGTCTGTTTTTTTGTGTGTACATGTGTGGGGGTGCACATGATTGTGTTATCTCCTGAGAATGAATTTTTGAATGTTTATATTCCTCTCTACTCTTTGAAATTCAGGGATCTGTGAAATCCAGGATACTCTGAGACAGTAATGTTGCATACACTTCTTCTGAATCTCATCCTATTCTCTCTGGTTCTGTCTCTGTCTTTATTTCTCATTCTGTGGCTCTCTGTCCTTTTCGCCTAATTTGTGTGTGCCAGTCTATGAGTCTGTTTGCTTCCACATGTACATACATGTGCTTCTGTTTTGTGTGTTTATATTTACCTCCACACTTAGGAATCTTGGGCTCTGTGTTTTGGACTGAGGATTTAAATGCTGTTTCAAGATGATCTGAGTCCTGATGTCTGGGAGCCCCCACTTTAAATAGTTCTGGTCAGGCCAGGCAGAGGTAGCATATGGCTTTAATCCAATCACTTGGGAGGGAGAAGCAGGCAGATTTCTGAATTGGAAGCCAGCCTGGTCTACAGAGTGATATCCAGGACAGCGAGGGCTACACAGAGAAACCCTGCCTCAGAAAAAAATAACGAGAGAGAGAGAGAGAGAGAGAGAGGAGAGGAGAGGAGAGACGAGAAGAGGGGAGGAGAGAAGAGGGGAGGGGAAAAAAGAAGAGAAGAGGGGAGGGGAGAGGACAGGAGGAGAGGAGAGGAGAGGAGGGGGGAGGGGAGGGGAGGGGAGGGGAGGAGAGGAGAGGAGGGGGAGGGGAGGGGAGGGGAGGGGAGGAGAGGAGAGGAGAGGAGAGGAGAGGAGAGGAGAGGAGAGGAGAGGAGAGGAGAGGAGAGGAGAGGAGAGGAGAGGAGAGGAGAGGAGACAGATATTCTTGTGGTTAAAGTAGGAATCAAATTAAATAGCATTGATCCTTCCCTTCATGGGCACACTTATGCATACAGTTGCATCTCTTGGGCAGATTATAAAGAGGTCATTATGTATGGTATCACCTCAAGAATTATGTGTAATGTCTGCCTCTGAAGTATTAGTTATCCAGTAATTACAATCCCTGTTGTCAAAACAGGGAAAATATAATCACAGGTGTCTAGTTGGCAACAACCTGTGGCCTAGGCTCTTGAGAGCACAAGGGGCTAGACTGCCCCTCCAGAGCTAATGAGTAAACACAGGGAGCCAGGGCACCCTCCATCAGGATACATAGCTTATGCTGTCCTTGGGAAAGGATAAAAAGTTTCCCAAGTTGAAAAAGCATGTAGAATCCAGGAACTGACCTTCCTGTTCTGGGAGTACAAGACCCAGTCTGTATTCATGTGTTCTTAGAACAGAGGAGTGGCCCCTGGTTATGGAAAACAGTAGCAGAATGGGGCAATACCAGAACAGGGAAGTGGGAAGGGGTGGATGAGGGAGTTGGGGGAGGGAAGAGGGCTTGTGGGAGTTTTGAGGAGTGGTAAGCCAGAAAAGGGGAAAACATTTGAAATGTAAATAAAAAAATACATCGAATAAAAAAAAAACACATTTTCAGCCAGGCCATGGTAGCACACACCTGTATTTCCAGCATTTGGGAGGCAGTGGCAGATGGATTTCTGAGTTTGAGCACAGCCTTGTCTACACAGTGAGTTGCAGTACAGCCAGGGCTACACAGAGAAAACTTGTCTCAAAAATACAAAAAAACACAATATATATATATAATATATATATTATATATACATAATATGTATAATATATATATTATATATATATAATACTTATATGTATATGTGTCTTGGTTTCTGAAAAGGTGTTTTAAAAAAACACATGTTCATGGAGTTCTATCTTCCTGGGGACAGGCCATACTACAGACCAAATCCGTTATATGAAAAACTGAAGTTAAAGGAGAAGGAGATTATGACATTTCTACACACCTTAGAGAAGGAGAACATTGAGGCCAAACAGACCTTCCAGGATCTCAAGAAGGAGATTAACTTCTATCGGTAAGTACTGTTCATGGAGGTCACCAGGTGTGGAATGGCCATTTCTGAATTCCTTGTTCCTGGACTGGAGAGTCTGCAGGTCTGATTCTATCCCTCTGCCTTTTAGCCATCACTGTGCCTTGGGACTTCTCCTGTCAGTTTCAAAGTTTGTAAGAGACTGTTACTCATCCTAACATTGTCCAGGCATCATCAGGAGCCTCTCATTAGAAGAGTGATTCAGATCATGAGAGGGTTATGGTACAGTTCTAGGTCTGTGGGGCTCAGGGATGGTTTTACAGAGCTAAATGTGATATAACAAAAGGATACAATGCCCTCCTCTTGGTTCTACTGACTGCATTGAGGGTATCTGCAACCTACTAATTGATGTTGCTGAAATGCTTTGGGCTGTCATGGATAGTTTCAGATTCCACGTTCTTTTGGAGAGACGTACAACCTTATTGGTGTTAGGGCTGTAGCAATCATTTTTTTCTTCCCTCAAGTTGCTATTTGCTGTTTGTGTACCTCTCAAGAATGTATTGAGATGTATTGCATTAGGTATTCCTGGGAACCTAGGTCCTGGTGGGGTTAATGAGACCTTGATGTAGGAATGGGAGGAGGAGCCTGCAGGATCTTACCATGAAGATTGTGTCTCTAGCAACCTGCACAGCCGGCTCCTGCTGCAGAAGAACATTATGAATAAGAGATTGGTTACACTGAAGCAGGACAACAAGGAAGTACATGCTGATTGGACCATCATTCAGCAATACCTGATTGACTTGAACCTGAATGTAAAAGATGAACAGGACAAGACCAGCATCCTCCAGGGCCAACAACATCAGGTAGGTACAAGCAGCTCAGCCTGGCTTATACTGACTGATAACATTTTCCCACTGCATCCATCTTTGCTTTCACACAGCACCATTCTAATGCACAGTCGCAAGCAGCCACCCACCTCATGAAATGTAGTTGGTCATTTCTAGGTCTTTTGACATTCTGGGTAGTGAACCTCTTGAGATAAGCTGAAATATGGCAAGTATACCTTTCTACTCCTCTTTATTATGAAGACCAGTAAGGGTGATAGATCAATATCCTACAGCATTCCTACACCTGCTCATGATAGGTGGGCTGCTTTGCAGAGCTTTGAGTAAGTTCTGGGTCCTGTGACAGAGGGCATGTAAGGGTCATATGACTTCCCAAGTGGTTAGCACCTTGCAAGATTTAAAATTCAAACACTAATAAGAAATATGTTATTCTCCTTGTCTTTGATCTGTGTGGCATGTGGCATTTTTCCTTTCCTCCAGTAACCCAGTGATGTCTCTTCCAATTGCCCATTTCTTGGTGTGCCCTGATAAAAATGAGTAGCAGCTTGTCAATCCATGTAATAGGTTGATGTTGCTGGATATTTTGCTGTGCCTGCACTTATATCAGCAATGGTGTCAGTTAAAAGATCAATGATAACATTCCTGTTGAGATGTTGAGAGGCAGCAGCCTGACAGCTGACATTTAGATTCCCAACAAGCCTCTGTCTTAATAACTGCCTTCCTCTTCTAGGATGCAGAGAGTGTAGCAAGAGCTGAAATTTCCACAGCCCAGGAAGAGGGCTTCCTGCAGAATGAGTTGCCACTTCCGGAAGCCCCTGATGAGCTCCATCCTCAACAGTCACAAAATTCCTTGGATGAGTCTTCTACCACATAATTCACTTCCTCAGGTTGAATAGGCACTAACTACCTAGCCTGTGAGTCAATCAATTCAGGAATTTATTCCCTTTCCTGCACAAACAATACCCCTTGGGGGAGAACTGAGGTGACTGCCCTGCAAACACATGTCCAAGAGAAGAAACAGACTGTATGTCCCTGTTGTTGAAGGTGCAGTGAGAGAACTCTGGTTCATATAATTTACTGTTAGAGGTTTGGTTGCTGTTTGGTTTTCTTGCTGTTTTTATGTTATTGGATATTATATATTATTTTTATTGCTTTTTTCCTTATGCTTTTCACTGTTTATAGTAATTATCTTTAAAAGCCTGTTTTTGAAATGTATTTCTCATGAATAAAAATTTATTTGTAACTCCTCATTTTTGAGACCATTTTGCTTATTCAGGTTTTCTGTCCTATCCTGTAGACATAGACCTCACAACCACAGATGGATCTCAGTCAGCCCCAGGAATCCTGACTACAGACTGATTTCAAAGCCCACTAGGGTATGCAAGAAAATGGTCTTTTGTATGAATAATGTGGCTTCTCCCATGGATACACACTTTAGTGTGTAATCACTGACATACTCGCTCCATGCTGTCATGTATTCTCCTACCCCTAAAGTATAGAACTCTATTAGAATGGAGACTGCAGCTCCTATCTATTTAATATAGCCCATGAATTTCTACCTAGAGCAATCAGACAACAAAATGACATCAAGGGCATACAAAATATAAGGGGAAATGTCAAAGTATTGCTATTTACACATGATATGATAATATGTTTAAGTGATTCCTAAAGATGTACAAAATAACTATACCTGATAAACACCTACAGGGAAAGTCTCTTGATTCATAATGAACTTAAAAAAGTCAGTAGCTCTTTTTATTGGAAGGATAAAGAAGCTGAAAAAATTAGGAAAGCCACAACATACAGCACCCAGAATTAATAAACTGTATCTTGGTATAAGTTTATGCAAGCAATGAAAGACCTATAAGACAAGATTTTCAAATCTACACTCCAAATGCAAGTGCACCCTCATTCGTCAAAGAATCTATACTAAAGTTCAAATCACACATTGCACCTGACACAATAGTTGTGGGTGACTTCAACACCCCACTCTCCTCAATGAACTGATCAGGAAAGCAGAAACTAAACAGGGACACAGTGAAACAAATTGAAGTTTTGGAGCAATTGGATTTAACAGATATATATAGAGAGAACATTTTATCCTAAAGCAAAAGAATATATATTTTTCTCAGCACCTCATGGTACTTTCTCAAAAATCGACCATATAATTGGTCACAAGACATACCTCAACATATATAAGAAGATCAAAATAATCCCATACCTCCTATCAGATCACTATGGAGTAAGAGTTGTCCTCAATAGCAACAAAAACAACAGAAAGCCCACATACACAGGGAAGCTGAACAATACTCAATGACACCTTGGTCAAGGAAGAAATAAAGAAATCAAAGACTGTTTAGAATTTAAAGAAAATAGAGGCACAACATACACAAATTATGGGACACAATGAAAGCAGTGCTAAGAGGAAAACTCATAGCCCTGAGTGCCTCCGAAAAGAAACTGGAAAGAGCATACATTAGCACCTTAAGGACACACCTGAATGGCCTGGAACAAAAAAGTTAATTCACCCAGAAGCAGTAGAAGACAGAAAATCATCAAACTCAGGGCTGAAATCAATCAAGTAGAAACAAAGAGAACCATACAAAGAAAAATCTGGAAAAAATTATCATGAGAAGGAAAGAGCTCCCATGGTCAGAGTTAACAAGGATTACCATAGAGAAAATGGACATCTGAGGAAAAGCAACTTACAGATACAATACATTCCTTTCAAATCCCAACACAAATACAGGTCTTGATAGATCCCTTCTTCTGTTCATATGGATAAACAAAAAGCACAGTGTCTTAGTTAAGTTTTCCTTTACTGTGAAAAGACACAACGACCAAAGCAACTTTGTTATAAGAGGCAACATTTAATTGGGGCTGGGTGTCAGGTTCCGAGGTTCAGTCCATTAGTCCATTATCATCATTGAGAATAGAGCAGAGTCCAAGATGGTATGGCACTGGAGGAGCTGTGAGAAGGAGCTGTGTCTTCTTCTGCATGCAAACAGAAGACTGTCTAGTTTATAGCTACATGGAGGGTCTCAAAGACCAATATCACTGTCACACACCTACTCCAAGGAGGCCACAACTTTTAACAGTGGTATTGGCTTGGTCAAACTTATTGAAACCACATATTCCACTCCCTGGCTAACATACGCTTGATCAAATGGGTGAGTCTATTGTTTCCATACCTATCCAGAGCATAACAGAAAATATTCTTAATCCAACTCAGAGGTCCCATAGATCATAAGAGGTTCAAAAATATTAAAAGTCCAAAAATTCAAAGTCTCTTCTTACATAAGCACAATCTCTAAAGTGTAATCCCCTATAAAATCAAAAGATGTAAATCACAGGCATCTAATATAACAAGATATATATATCACCATTTAAAAAATGTCATACTGAGAAAGTACCAGATTAAAGCAAGACAAAAACACAGCCTCTCAAACTGCAACTCTAAGTTTTCCTGGGTTAACATCTATGTTACAAATGAATAGGCACCCACATTCATAAAATAAACTTTACTAAAGCTCAAATCATGCATTGCATCTCACACAATAATAGTGGGAGACTTCAACACCACATCCTCATCATTGAACTGATCATGGAAACCCAAACTAAACAGATACAGAATGAAACTAACAGCAGTTATTGACCATGTTATAACAGATATCAAAAGAATATTTTATCATAAACCAGAAGAATATATCTTCTAAGCACCTCATGGTACCTGCTCCAAAGTTGACCATCCTCTCCATCACAAAACAAGCTACACCTGATACAAGAAAATTGAAATAATTCCATGTATCCTATTGTATCACCACAGTCTAAGGCTGGTCTACAATGGCAATAAAAACAACAGAAATCCCACATACACGTGTTAGCTGAATTATACCCTACTCAATGATAACTTGGTCAAGGAAGAAATAAGAAAACATTTTAGAATTTAATGAACATGAAGACACAACATCCCCAAACTTATGGGACACAATGAATGCAGTCCTAAGATGAACACTCAAAGCTCTGAATGTATCCATAAAGAAACTGAAGAGAGCATACACTAGAAGCTTGACAGTACACCTGAAAGCTCTAGAATAAAAAGAAGCAAATATATCCAAGAAGAGTAAATAGCAAAATCACACTTGAACTAGCAAAAGACTCATTATCAGTGAACATCTTTTGTCCCCCACCCCATTGCCTTTTATCCCCAACTTGTTTAGTTTTGGATGCAGGGTCTCAATACACTGTAGCCCTGGCTGGCCTGAAACACTGAGATCCATTGCCTCTGCCTCACAAATGCTGAAATCATAGGCATGTGCCACCATGGCCAGCTCCAAGTTGTATTTCTATGTTTACTTTTTATGTGTATGAGTGTTTACCTGTATGTATGTATGTATGTATGTATGTATGTATGTATGTATGTATGTACACTGCATAAGGGGCCTAGTTCACACAAAGAGCAGAAGAGGCACCAGATTCCCTGAAACTGGTTCTGGGAACTAAACTCATGTCCTCTACTAGACCAACCTGTGGTCTTAGCAGCTAAGCTGTTCCTGAAGCCCACTCCAACATGAATTTTTATAACTTAGTAGTAGGATGAATAGGGACTTTAAGGACTTTAAGAAATACAAAGAGGAAAATTCATAGCCCTGAGTTCCTCCATAAAGAAATTAGAGAGATCTTACTCTAGCAGCTTAACTGATCATCTGAAAGCTCTAGAACAAAAAGGAGCAAATACACTCAAGAGGAGTAGATGGCAGGAAATAATGAAATTCAGGATGCAAATCAACCAAGAAGAAAGAAACAAAATTATACCAAGAATCAACAAAACCAGGAGCTGGTTCTTTGAGAAAATCAACAAGATAGATAAATCCTTAGCCAGACTAACTAGAGGGCATAGAAACACTATCGAAATTAACAAAATAAGAAATGAAATGGAAGAAATAAAAACAGAAACTGAGGAAATATAAAAAAAAATTCTACTCAGATTCAGATTCTACTTAAAAGGAATGTATTCAAAAAAAGTGGAAAATCTGGATGAAATAGAAAATTTTTCTCGACAGATACCACTTACTAAAATTCAATCAGGATAAACCATCTATATAGCACCATACCCCCCACCAAAGAAATAGAAGCAGTCATTAGAAGTCCTGCATGCAAAAATATCCCGGGACAGATGATTTTAGTGCAGAATTCTATCAGAACTTCAAAGAAGATCTACTACCAATACTTATCAAATGCTTTCAAAAAAAAGAAACAAAAGGAAACAAAAGAACATCATCGAATTCAGTCTATGAAGACACATGTATACTGATTCCAAAACCATAAACAGAGCCAAAAAAGAAAGAAAACTTCAGACCAATTTCAGTTATGAATATCAATGCAAAAAATACTCAATAGAATTCTCACAAACTGAATCCAGGACCACATCAAAACAGTCACTCACCTTGATTAAGTAGGCTTCATCCAGGAATGCAGGGATTGTTCAATGTATGGGAATCCACTCTATAAACAAACTCAAAGATAATAACCACATGATTATCTCATTAAATACTGAAAAAGCACTGGACAGAAGAAAAACCCATTCATGTTACAAGTATTGGAGAGAACAGGAATCCAAGCTTCATACCTACATATAAGAAAAGCAATATAACGCAAACCAATAGCCAACATCAAACTAAATGGGGAAAAGCTCAAAGCAATCCCATTAAAATTAGGGACAAGGCAAGGCCCTACCTATTTAAAATAGTACTTGAAGTTCTACCCAGAGCAATAAGACAACAGAAGGAGGACAAAAGGATACAAATTGGAAAGGAAGAAGTCAAAATATCACTCTTTGCAGTTGATATGATAGTATACTAAAGGGACCCCAAAATTTCTACCAGAGAGATCCTGCAACTTCAGCAAAGTGGCTGGATGTAAAATTAATTCTACTAAATCATCAGCCACTCCTCTACTCAGAGTATAAATTGGCTGAGTAAGATATTAGGGAAATTATACCTTTCACAATAGTCACAAATAATATAAAATATCTTGTTATGACTCTAAACCTCTAATGAAGCAAGTGAAAAATCTGTTTGGCAAGAACTTCAAATCCCTGAAGAAAGAAATCAAAGAACTAAAAGATGGAAAAATGTCCCAAGCCCGGGGATCAGCATGATTGACAGAGTAAAATGACATCTCACAATCTTGCAATCTACAGGTTTACTGCAAACTCCAGGAAATTCCAAGTCAATTCTTCAGAGTTAGAAAGAGAATTTCTCAGATTAATTTGGAATAACAAACACAGACACACACACACACACACACACACACACACACACACACACACACACACACACAAGATAATGAAAACTGTTCTCAACAATAAAAGAACTTCTGGTGGAATCACTATCCCTGGCCTCAAACTATGCTATAGAGCAATATTGACAAAAAATGCATGGCATTGGAACAGGCACAGGCAAGTAGTTCAATGGAATAGAATTGATGATCCAGAATTGAACCCACACACCTATGGTCACTTGATCTTTGACAAAGAAGCTAAAACAATCCAGTGGAATAAAGACAGCATTTCCATAAAATAGTGCTGGTTCAAGTGGAGTTAAGAATGTAGTAGAATGCCAATTCCTCCATTTTTCCCCTCGCCCCCTCCCCTGAGTCCCACCCCCCTCACAGAGATATTTTATTAGACATAAATTACTTGGTCAAGAGTTTGAATCATTAACTGCTCAGACTAGTCCAACCTGCTGCTTAGAGCAGCTATGAATACAGAGCAAACACAAAACTGTAAAATCTTAACTTACTTTAAGCGATTTTGTTCTCCAGGGTGAAGTTATCAGTCACCAACATCAAAAGGTTGCGCCAAGAATCCTCTGCCTCCTCTATGCCCAGAGCCTTAATGGGACAGGGAGGAGCCTGGAAGCAGCAGGGAGCTACACTAGGGTTGGGGAGCAGTGGCTGATGGTGCCTTCCTGACCTTCTGGCACTAGGCAGGTCCCTAGGCCATTGGAACTGGGGACAGGGGAGGGTAAAAAGGACCAGACCTGTGTCTTCCTCCAAAGAGGCCTGCTGCTGCCTCCTTCTCCATGGAGATTACCACACTATGGATTCCTGGGATACCTGTCAGAAGCTGTGATCTTGGCAAGGACACAGGAGGCTGGGCATAAGTGATGTCCAGGCAGCTTCCATAGAGCTCCAGGACCCACCCACAGCTCAGGAACCAACCAATCACTTCTGCATGCAGAACGTCCTGGTTGGCTGTTTGCTTGCCACTTTTCCAGGTTGAATTCATGCTACTTAGCATGGGAGCACAGCTGGCTTTCCTTAAGTAGGTTTCCATGAGTAAAAATGGAAATACTACTATTCCAACGAGTAGCACCTTTACTCACTGGAATCCGAGATTCTCTTCTACTGCTGTCCAACAAGGCCAACCTCTGCTACATATGCTGCTGGAGCCATGTGTACTCTTGGGTTGTTGGTTTAGTCCCTGAGAACTCTGGGGGCACTGGTTGATTCATACTGATTTCCTTCTATGGAGCCGCAAACCCCTTAAGCTCCTTGGGTCCTTTCCATTGGGGACCCTATGAGAACCACTACTTCAGAGACAAGAACTCAGTGGCTACTCAGTCCACAGAGTTGGATGTCTCAGCACTGAAGACACAAGACACAAGGCTCTCCTCCCTCCCTCACCCCACTCCCCACAAGTGTCTCTGATCCTTTATATTGAGATCATGTTGGAAGGCTGAAGAACCTTGAGTAAAATATTGGGGGAGCATGGCAAAAGTAATGATAGATGCACTCAGGAAAAACTGAAGGTTGGCAGGCACACATTGGGCTTTCCTTGAGCCTCTCTACATATGGGCTGCCTATTAGATGGGGCCACCCAATCTGAGGATGGACGTTCAGCTAATCTCTGGAAACATTCTCACAAACACAATCAGAAATATATTTTTCAGGTCATTCTAGATCCCATTAAGTGGGTAATGGAGACCACCCATCACATGCTTTCCCCTTTGACACCCAACCACTTCCTATGTTACACTTAATTTCCAAATAAAAACAATAAAAGTGCTTGGAATGTAACTGGGAGGTGCTTGCCTGGCAGGTATGAAGTCCTGGTTTGAGGCCCAGCCCCACGTAAGTTGGTCATGATGGTACACAGATGTAGTGCTTAAAGTTGGGATGTTTACTAAGCAGTTCAGAAGTTCAAAGCTATCCTGAGCTACATATTTACTGATCCTTTCTTATATAAAACAAGCTGGGTATCTATGAGAACCTGTCCTAAAACAAACAAAAAGACAACGGTATTGTAATTTTTCCTAACATGATATAACTATCCCCATACAACCTAAACACATTAATTATTCTCCAAGAAAAAAATAGTGAAGCCCCTTTTGGAATGTTTACAGTTTAAATATACTAATATAGATTAAAAACTTAAGTACTCATATCAACTCAATGCTATGTTATATAATAAAAGGAAAGCAAGGAAAACATGGATGTTATATACAAGAAGACACACATAGGCACACATAGACATCTATCCTATGTATACATGTACAAATGTATCCTTAACAAAATGGGACAAAATCACTCATGACATTTATAGTCCTCATTTCTGTAAATGGTCCTATGGCCACAGCTGGTATTATCTCCTTATAGCTTAATTTTTTGTTTTCTTGTTTTATTCTTTATTTGTGAATGTGAGTGTAGGCACACATGTGCCATTAAAAATATGTGGTAGAAAGAAGACACAACAATGGGACACAACCTCTGGCTCATCTTCTACCTTCTTTGAGACAGGCTCTCTTGTCACCTGCTGCTCTGTGTGCCAGGCTGGCTGATCCATAAGTCTTCAGGGACTCTCCTGTCTCTGCCAGCTTCCTTTCGGTAGGAGCACTGGGGTGTAGATGCCCACAAGCACACTCAAGCCTTTGTGGATTCTGGCATCTGAGGTTCAAATCATCATGCTTGTATGCAGTTCTCCTTCTTCCCACACATCTTTAAGAATTTGCACCAAGTCCTGCTGTTTGGACTCAACCCATTGAGTCCTTTCTGCAAGTCTACACATTTCCTTCAAGTATGTTTTAGGTGTTACTTAAACAAAGATGGCTTTCCTGTAATGGCCTCTAATTTCTGTGAGTATCTGAATTTAATCTGCAAATGATCAACACCTGAACAGGAACTAAGAATAATGATAGAGTGAAGTGCTAGCCTGAGATGTTTGAGGTAATTCTACATCTAATAGACAATACCATGTCTCAAACATAGGAGAAAAACCTGGCCTATCTAGGTGATTGAAGCTATGGGGGCTAGTAAAATCTTTCAGGCCAATGCACAGAGGGAGAAGACAGGAGGAAGACATGGGGCACAGATTTGAAGAAAATTACCAACATGAGAAATCAGGACAGGCAGACCTGTTATAACCTGATAATATCTGTTTAATGTGTATTTCAAAGCATTAAACAGGTATGTATATCTGGGATCTTGGGAGATACTAATATTTAGAGGGTGGTCCAGTCCACAGTGGTTCACATGAAGGCATTTTGGGGGTTGACCACACCCACATTTGAATTTTTTCTAGCCTACTTGAAATGCTGTTGCATTCAAGATTCCACCATCTGTCAGATGTAGGGTATGTGAAGATCCTTTCCCAATTTGTTGGTTGCCATTTTGTCCACTTGACAGTCTCCTTTGCCTTACAAAACTTTGTAATTTTATGAGGCCCCATTTTTCGATTCTTGATCTTATAGCATAACCTATTGGTGTTCTATTCAAGAACATTTCCCCTGTGCCCATGTCCTCAAGGGTCTTCCCCAGTTTCTTTTCTATTAGTTTCAGTGTGTCTGGATTTATGTGGAGGTCCTTGATCCACTTGGAGTTAAGCTTAGTACAAGGAGATAAGAATGAATAAATTTGCATTCTTCTGCATGCTGACCTCCAGTTGAGCCAGAACCATTTGTTGAAAAGGCTATCTTTTTTCCACTGGATGGTTTCAGGTCCTTTGTCAAAGATCAAGTGACCATAGGTGTGTGGATTCATTTCTGGGACTTCAGTCCTTTTCCATTGATCTACCTGCCTGTCACTGTACCAGTACCATGCAGTTTTTCACACTATTGCTCTGTAGTACTGCTTGAGGTCCAGGATACTGATTCCCACAGAAGTACTTTTACTGTTGAGAAAAGTTTTAGCTATCCTGGGTTTTTTGTTATTCCAGATAAACTTGAGAATTTCTCTTTCTAACTCTATGAAGAACTGAGTTAGGAATTTGATGGGGATTGCATTGAATCTGTAGATTGCTTTTGGTAAGATGGCTATTTTTACCATATTAATCCTGCCAATCCACGACCATGGAAGATCTTTCCATTTTCAGATGTCTTCTTCCATTTTCTTCTTCAGAGACCTGATGTTCTTCTCATACAGATCTTTCACTTGCATGGTTAGTCACACCAAGATACTTTATATTGTTTGTGTCTATTGTGAAGGGTGTCATTTCACTAATTTCTTCCTCAGCCTGCTTATCCTTTGCATATAGGAAGGCCACTGATTTGCTTGAGTTGATTTTATAACTCCAGAGAGCCAAATAACCCTATTAAAAATGGGGTACAGTGCTAAACAAAGACTTTTCACCCAAAGAACTTCCAATGGCTGAGAAGCAACTGAAAAAAAATGTTCAACCTCATTAGTCATTAGGGAAATGAAAATCAAAACAACCTTGAGATTTCACATTATACCCATCAGAATGGCTAAGATTAAAAACTCAGGAGACAGTAGGTGTTGGTGAGAATGTGGAGAAAGAGGAAAACTCCTCCACTGCTGGTGGGAATGCAGCTTGGTACAACCACACTGGAAATCAGCCTGGCGTTTCCTCAGAAAACTGAACATAACACTTCTGGAGGACCCTGCAATACCACTTCTGGGCATATACCCAGAGGATTGCCTGGCATGCAATAAGGACACATGCTCCACTATGTTCATAGCACCCCTATTTATAATAGCCAGAAGCTGGAAAGAACCCAGATGTCCCTCAATGGAGGAATGGATACAGAAAATATGGTATATTTACACAATGGAATACTACTCAGCAATTAAAAACAATGAATTCATGCAAGTCTTAGGCAAATGGTTGGAACTGGAAAATATCATCCTAAGTGAGGTAACCCAATCACAAAAGAACACACATGGAATACAGTCACTGATAAGCAGATAGCTCAGAAACTCTGAATACCTAAGACAAAATTCACATATCAAATGATGCCCAAGAAGAAGGAAAGAGATGTCCCTGGTCCTGAAAATTCATTGTAGGGGAATACCAGGACAGAGAAGTAGGAGGGGGTTGATAGGAGAATGGGTGGAGGGAACAGTGCCTAAGGAACTCATGGGGAGGGGGGAACTGGGAAAGGGAAAATCATTTTGAATGTAAACAAAGAATATTGAAAATAAAATATTATATACATATACATACATATATATACATATATATACATACATATATATATATATATATATATATATATATATATATATATATATATATATATATATATATATATATATAAAGAAGTTTCCACCAGCCCATCTTAACAGTTATCACAGCAACCCAAGACCTAGTATACTTTTAGTCTTTACACTTTTCCTTTTTCTACTTTGTTTATTAGATATATTCTTCCACTTACATTTCAAATGTTATCCCTTTTTCTCATTCTCCACCCCCTGCAAGTCTCATAACCCATCATCCCTCCCCCCTCTTCCCAATCAACCCTCTACCATTTGCCTGTCCCAGCATTCTCCCACATTGAAGCATCTAGTCTTTCGAGGCCCAAGGGCCTCTTCTCCCTTTGATGTCCAACAAGGCCATCTTCTGCTTCCTCTGTGTCTGGAGCCAGGGGAAACTCCATGTGCACTCTCTGGTTGATGGTTTTGTCCCTGGGAGCTCTGGGCGTACTGGGTGGCTCATATCATTGCTCCTCCTATGGCGCTGCAAAACCCTTCAGCAACTTGGATCCTGTCTGTAGCTTTCCCATTGTGGACCCTGTGCTCAGTTCAATGGCAGGCTGAAAGTCTCCCCCCTCTGTATTTGTCATGCTCCAGCAGAGCCTCCCAGGTGACAACTATATCCAGCTCTAGTCACCAAGCACTTGTTGGCATCCACAATAGTGTCTGGGTTTTGTATCTGTATATGGGATGGATCACTAGGTGGTGTAGTCGCTAGTCTTTCCCTCAGACTCTGCTCCACACTTTGTATCTCCTTCTGTGGAAATTTTGTTCCCCCTTCTATGAAGGTCAAGAGTATCCATACTTTGTTCTTTCTTCTTCTTGAGTATCATTTGATAATGTGAATTATGTCTTGGGGATTTCAAGCTTCTAGGCAAATATCCTCTTATCGGTGGGTGCATAGCATATGTGATCTTTTGTGATTGGATTACCTCACTCAGGATGATGTTTTACAATTCCACCCATTTGCCCCAAAATTTCATGCATTCATTGATTTTAATAGCTGAGTAGTATTCCATTGTATAAATATACCACATTTTCTGTATCCATTCCTCCATTGAGGGACATCTGGATTCTTTCCAGCTTCTGGCTATTATAAATAGGGCTTCTATGAACTTAGTGGAGCATATGACCTTATTACATGGTGAAGAATCCTCTGGGTATATGCCCAGGAGTGTTATAAATGGGTCCTCTGCTAGTATTATACCCATTTTTCTGAGAAACTGCCAAACTGATTTCCAGAGTGGTTGTATCCTAGCCAGCACCTAATGTCTCCTGAGTATTTTTTCTTAGACATTTTGATTGGTGTGAGGTGAATTCTCAGGGTTGTTTGGATGTGCATTTCCCTAATGACTAATGAAGTTATACATTTCTTTAGGTGCTTCTCAACCATTCAATATTCCTCAGGTGAAAATCTTTTGTTTACCTCTGTACCCCATTTTTAAGGGGAAATCATTTGAAATGTAAATAAATATATCAATAAATTTTTTAAAAAAAGAATCCTGAGGTGTTGTTTGCTTGCTTTCTTATTTTTGTGAGACAGTGTCTCTTTTTTTACTTAAGCTAGAATTTAAAAAAAGTGGGGGGGGGGTGATATTTGTCTCTCTGGAGTCTACCATCTTGAGTTTTTTGTATATCTTGGATATAAGCCCTCTGTTGGATATAGTGTTGGTAATGATCTTTTCCCAATTTGTTGGTTGTCATTTTGTCCTTTTGACAATGTCCTTTGCCTTACAGAAACTTTGTAATACAATTCTTGAATTTAGAGCATAAACAATTTGTGTTCTGTTTAGGAAATTTTCCCCTGTGCCCATGTGCTCAGGGCTCTTCCTCAGTTTCTTTTCTGTTAGTTCAGTGTGTCTGGTTTCATGTGGAGGTCCTTGATCCACTTGGACTTGATTTTTGTACAAGGGGATAAAAATGGATCAGTTTGCATTCTTCTGCATGTTAGCCAGCAGTTGAACCAGCACCATTTGTTGAAAAGGCTATCTTTTTTCCACTGGATGTTTTTCCGCTTCTTTGTCAAATATCAAGTGACGGTGGGAGTGTGGCTTAATTACTGGGTCTTCAATTCTGTTCCATTGATCTACCTGCCTGTCACTGTACAATGGCCAAGTCCTAGTGATCCAAGCATCTCAACATTAAACCACATACACTGCATCTAACAGAAGAGAAAGTGGGTAAGAGCCTCGAACACATAGGCAAAGGGGAAACCTTCCTGGACAGAGTACCAATGGCTTATGCTTTAAAATCTAAGACAAATGGCACCTCACAAAATTGCAAAACTTCTGTAAGGCAAAGGACACTGTCAATAAGACAAAACAGCAACCTACAGATTGAGTAATTTTTTTCCAACCCTATATCTGATAGTCGGCACATACATAAAATATACAGAGAACTCAACAAGTTAGACTCCAGAGAACCAAATAGCCCTATGAAAAAAGAGGAGTACTGAGTTAAACAGAAATCTCAGAGAATTCCTGAGAAGTACTTAAAGAAATGTTCAACATCCTTGATCAACGGGGAAATACATATCAAAACAACTTTGAATTCACCCCAGATGCTGGGGTGAAAACCTGCCAGGTCAGAGTGGCAGGGAAAGCCCTCAGCTGACCCTCCCACTCCACACTGTCCTCAATATCTTACAACTTAAAGACCTTCTTTTGGTTTACTTATATTCATTCCCTTTCAAGGGTTACTTGCTCTGGCTCTTGTCCTGGAGTTGACCTCCTTTTGCTTTGCAATACAGGTGTGTGCTAGGGCTGAGCCACAGGACAAGAAAGTAAAATAAACAGAAAGCTCTTGGGTTAAAGGTCTGTGCTAAGGCTGGGCTAAACTGTAAAATCATTTGTTTGTTTGTTTGTTTTCAGTAAATAACATACTCTTGTAGTTTACAATCAGAACAAATATCCTGCAACATAAGTTAGCAATGTTACCTTCATTATAGAAATCCAGCTCTCTGTCAATTGTTCTGGTTGTTCCCAGGCACGTCTGAGTGCATCATCATGAGAACAAAATGATCCCAAGGAAGATCAGAACTGGGCTCTTGAAGGTGTTGCACATGGCCAATAGGCACCTAGAAAGCAGCAAGTACATCCCTGATCCTTATCACAACGGATAAATCACCCATCCTACTGTCACACAATGTATTGTAAGATGTCACCATTCCTGACCTTGGCTCAGTGTCCTAAGTGCTGCTAAATAGAAAGGTTCATGTCTAGGGGTCACTCAACAAACCAAACAAACACTGAATTCAGTTAAACAGAAATGGTTTGTTGAATGCATTTCTCAAGACTGACCAATCAGATCAATAATATGCACTACCTATTTCTCAGGGCCAGCTCTGTGTTAAAACCACAAGAGCTCATGAACAAGGGCTGGAAATGCTGCCCTATGTGGACCCTGACTTGAGCTATTTTAGACATAATAGTAATACTGACCTTGAATTTGATGGGTCTATGGGATGTACATAGATGTGGAAATTAATAAGATTAACAAACCTCACAACATGCAGAACATTACATAGTACGTGGTCAGTATGACCCTGATCTGAATCAAGATTTTATTTTATTTTGTTTTACATCCGTGACTGGTAGGCATATTACAGCAACATTATGAAATACATGGCTGTGGTGTGACAAGTTTGCTACAGATTTGCAAGGGGGAAAGGCTTATCAAGAAGAATTGTACCATTAGGAAAGATATCTGCATGACCTCCCATGTTTAGATAAGTTCTGTGGCCTCAACCTGAGCTATTGAAAGATCATAGAATGTGTTTGTTACCTGAAAGGAGGGGCCTGAAGAGTGTTGCTCAGTCTTCGCAGTCCACATTCCACCTCACTCTGTCCCTGCAGGGGAACCCCAAGTGTCCTTCCACATTTCCTGTGAACCAGGTCTAAGCACACAAATACCAGGACACAGTGCTGGTGACCCCCTCATCACTTATGCTCCATTTTCCATGACTGTACATGTGTAAGCAAATGCAGTGTTCTCACTTGTTATTGATGCTCTTCACATCTTACCGAGGGCAACAATTGCTTGACTACACCCAATTCTCTACAAGACGTGGGCTCAGGGGAAATGTATTAAGATAAATCTGGGATAGAGGTGCATGAACTCTGCCCTGGACTGAACTAAAGAACGTGAGGTGGGAGAAAGATGTATATTTAAATAGCCCACTAAGTTCACATTGTGTCTGCTTGAATTAATCTCAGGACAAGGAAGTGGAGTATCTCTGATAGCTTCTCTCTAGCCCCTTGAAAGGTTCACTTGGCTGTAGCCTCAGCACCTGATACTTCATAATGGGGCACCAGCACTCAGGGAAGCTAGAGATTATCATTGGCACAGTATCATGCTAGAGGCAGTGCATATTACACAGTTGTTCAGAACTTTCATTTGTTCTTAATGTGGACCTAGGGAAAGAGAGAACAAAATCTTTAGAAAAGAAAGATCATCTCCACTTCTCCATCCTCCCAGAATGAAAGACTCCTAAGGAGAGAATGGTAAGTTCTTTATAATAGACAAGGATTCATAGCCGAGGGCTTGGATGTATGGTATTTTTCAGTTTTGTTTCCTGAAACAGGCTCCCAAATATTCCATGTGGACCTCTACCTGGCTTCCCAGGTTAACCTTCAGCTCAAATATTCCTGTTTCCACTTTCTAATGTGTAGGTTTACAAGTGGGGCTCCTAGGACTCTTAGGTCAGCCCTAGTCACTGAGAGAGACCTGGGTTTTCTAATGCTGAGGCCTGTACTCACCAGTATAGCTACAGCCATTTTGTTCCATGTCTGCCCCCTATTTCAGATTGTTGCTGAAATATGCAATAATTGACACAGAAAAAGTAACTTGACTCATAGCAAGGTCATGGTGATCTCATCCTGTTGTGCTCTGTATGATGTTTGTTAAATTTATAATGCTTTAAAAATCTTTACATGGGACCTAACAAATTAAGAGGATCTGAGTTCAGATCCCAGCACCCGCATGGCTGGCTCACAACGAAGTCCAGTTCTGAGGAGCCTGATGCCCTCTTGTGAACTCCATGTACAACTGAACACATGTGGCAAATCAACACACACACACACACACACACACAGGAGCTAAAAGCAATCCACCCGGCATGCATGAAGCAACATGAATATCAAACCCAATAGTAACACAATGCTAAGTATCCTGTTTGCTAAAGAACACATAGGAAGCAGCAAAACTATTGAGATATAGTTTCCATTTTTTATTTGATATATTTTTCATTTACATTTCAAATGATTTCCCCTCTTCTGGCCCCCCACTCCCCAAAGGCCCATAAGCCTCCTTCCCTCCCCCTGTTCTCCCACCCACCTGAGATATACTTTCTGACAATAGAGGGCAAAATAATTTTTAAAATAGGCATGGATTTAACGTAACACCCATGATGATGACATCTCCAAAGGGAAAAAGATCCTGTGGATGCCAAGGCTCACTGGCCTGCCAGTCTAGCTAAAATGGCAGGCTACAGCTCCAAAGAGAGACCCTGTGTCTAAAGGGAAAGTGGGCGTTATAGAGGGAGCCCAACATGGACTCTGTCTTCACATGTGTGTGTGCACATGCATACGAGACAGAAACAAAGGGACAGAGAACAAATAAATTCTTTCCTAAAACAGTCGATAAAAGGGAATTGGTAGTGGATGAACAAGATCTGAAGGCAGTGGCAGTCACTATAAATACAGGGGCAAAAATGTCAGCACAGTAAGAAGCAATGAATCAAAGTTAGAGAGGACAAGTCTATATTGCCTGTGTCAGAAAAATGATGTCAGGAATAAAGGAAGCTTATGAGAAGGTGGAGCAACCCAATTAATATTTAAACTTGCCTTGTTAGATGGAAATTTATACTCACACTAATATAAAAAAGAAAATAGTATGTTAATCCAGTGACCACAGAACTGTGACAAAAACCCACTTCAAAAGGAAGTTTTAATAAATTCCAAAGCGATTTATCACTCTGATCACATTCTTTCATCAAGATGAAACAAAAGTGAAAGGATAGTGTCTAAACACTAGCATCTGCTTGACAGTCTCTCATTGGCTCTCCTTGGTAACCTCTGATTGGCTCCTAAAGCAGGAAGAATGGACTCTCCCCCTTCCAGGGTTGCTTAACTGTTTACAGAACCTGGGAATCAGAGCAGAGGTTCAGCTTGGCTTCAAATGGTGGCAGTGACACAATTGGCCACTAGATGGCAATGGTACTTCTTTTTTTTTTCTTTTTAATTTTTTTTCTTTTTTTTTCTTTTTTTTATTCGATATAATTTTTTATTTACATTTCAAATGATTTCCCCTTTTCTAGCCCCCCCACTCCCCGAAAGTTTTTTTAAAATGTTTCTATATTATTTGTTTACATTCTGAATGCTTTCCCCTTTCCAGGTTCCCCCTTCCCCCATCAGTCTCATAAGCCCTCTTCCCTCTGCCCATTCCCCAATCACCCCCTCCCATTTCTCTGTCCTGGTACTCAGATCCAGATTGCTGGATCAAGTCTTTTCAGAACCAGGGCCCTCTCCTTTCCTCTTCTTGGGAATCATTTCATATGCTAATTGTGTCTTTTTTTCATTTACATTCTTATTGCATTTGTTTTTTATTTTTTATTTTCTTATTTTATTTTATTATATATATTTTTTATTTCCATTTCAAATGATTTCACCTTTTCTGGTCCCCCACTACCCGAAAGTCCCATCAGCTCCCTTCCCTCCCCCTGTTCTCCCACCCACCCCTTCTCACTTCCCTGTTCTGTTTTTGCCCTATACTGCTACACTGAGTCTTTCCAGAACCAGGAGCCACTCCTCCGTTCTTCTTGTACCTCATTTGATGTGTGGATTATGTTTTGGGTATTCCAGTTTTCCAGGCTGATATCCACTTATTAGTGAGTGCATACCATGATTGATCTTTTGAGACTGGGTTACCTCACTTAGTATGATGTTCTCCAGCTCCTTCCATTTGCCTAAGAATTTCATGGATTCATTGTTTCTAATGGCTGAATAGTACTCCATTGTGTAGATATACCACATTTTTTGCATCCACTCTTCTGTTGAGGGATACCTGGGTTCTTTCCAGCATCTGGCAATTATAAATAGGGCTGCTATGAACATAGGAGAGCATGTATCCTTATTACATGGTGGGGAATCCTCTGGGTATATGCCCAGGAGTGGTATAGCAGGATCTTCTGGAAGTGAGGTGCCCAGTTTTTGGAGGAACCGCCAGACTGATTTCCAGAGTGGTTGTACCAATTTGCAACCCCACCAGCAGTGGAGGAGTTTTCCTCTTTCTCCACACCCTCTCCAACACCTGCTGTCTCCTGAATTTTTAATCTTAGCCATTCTGACTGGTGTAAGGTGAAATCTCAGGGTTGTTTTGATTTGCATTTCCCTGATGACTAATGAAGTTGAACATTTTTTAAGATGCTTCTCTGCCATCTGAAGTTCTTCAGGTGAGAATTCTTTGTTTAACTCTGTACCCCATTTTGTAATAGAGTTATTTGTTTTTCTGCGGTCTAACTTCTTTAGTTCTTTGTATATATTGGATATTAGCCCTCTGTCTGATGTAGGGTTGGTGAAGATCTTTTCCCAATTTATTGGTTGCCAATTTGTCCTTTTGATGGTGTCCTTTGCTTTACAGAAACTTTGTAATTTTATGAGGTCCCATTTGTCAATTCTTGATCTTAGAGCATAAGCTATTGGTGTTCTGTTCAGGAACTTTTCCCCTGTACTGATGTCCTCAAGGGTCTTCCCCAGTTTCTTTTCTATTAGCTTCAGAGTGTCTGGCTTTATGTGGAGGTCCTTGATCCATTTGGAGTTGAGCTTAGTACAAGGAGACAAGGATAGATCAATTCCCATTCTTCTGCATGCTGACCTCCAGTTGAACCAGCACCATTTGTTGAAAAGGCTATCTTTTTTTTCCATTGGATGTTTTCACCCCCTGCTGAAAAAGCATTTGACAAAATTCAGCATCCTTTCATGCTTAAAGTCTTGGAAAGAACAGGAATTCAAGGCCCATACCTAAACATAGTAAAAGCAATATACAGCAAACCCGTAGCCAGCATCAAACTAAATGGAGAGAAACTTGAAGCAATCCCACTAAAATCAGGGACTAGCCAGTGCTGTCCCCTTTCTCCTTATCTTTTCAATATTGTACTTGAGGTACTAGCTCGGGCAATTAAACAATATAAGGAAGTCAAAGGGATACAAATTGGAAAGGAAGAAGTCAAACTCTCAGTATTTGCAGATGACATGATAGTCTATCTAAGTGACCCGAAAACCTCCACCAGAGAACTCCTACAGCTGATAAACAACTTCAGCAAAGTGGCTGGTTATAAAATCAACTGAAGCAAATGAGTAGCCTTCCTATACTCAAAGGATAAGCAGGCTGAGAAAGAAATTAGGGAAATGACCCCCTTCACAATAGCCACAAACAGTATAAAGTACCTTGGGGTGACTCTTACCAAACATGTGAAAGATCTGTATGACAAGAACTTCAAGACTCTGAAGGAAATGGAAGAAGACCTCAAAAAATGGAAAAACCTCCCATGTTCATGGATCAGCAGGATTAATATAGTTAAATTGGCCATTTTGCCAAAAGCAATATACAAATTCAACGCAATATCCATCAAAATCCCAACTCAATTCTTCACAGAGTTAGAAAGAGCAATTCTCAAATTCATCTGGAATAACAAAACACCAGGATAGCTAAGACTATTCTCAGCAACAAAAGAACTTCTGGAGAATCAGTATCCCAGACCTCAAGCAATACTACCAAGCAATAGTGTTAAAAATGGCAATAGTACTTCTTATTTATCTTCATTTACCAGAGAACTTCAATTGTTCCATTAGTCCCTATGCAACATAAAGACTAGCTTTTCTTTTCTTTCTTTTCTTTCTCTTTTTTTATTTTTAGGACATTTATTGTCACATTATTTAATTTTTTTGCAGTAATAGATGAGGTAAAAATACCTCCTGCTTTTCAACATAGCAACAAAAAAGACAATAGTCAAGGTAACAGTGAAATTAAAATTAAAAAATATGTATACAAAATCCTAACGTCTGGGAGAAAATCTGACTACAATCTACATGTAGAAACATGCAAATGACCCCAGCCTTGTCTTCGGATTGCACCACTTCACAGATCACAGAGTGGGGTGTCCTGGCACAGGGGACTCAGCCAGGAAAAGCTCCAGGGGTGGTGGCCTCCACCCATTCACATTGATTCTGCTCAGCTGAGGTTCACATCTTACTACTCACATGCTGCCGGTTTTCAGAGACTGGTACATATGTGCATATGCTTCTTCCTAGTCAGAGCACTGCAATAAAGCAGACTCTAAGAAGTGGTCCCATTCTGTCTCCTAGCTTGTCATGAGATGCAATAGGGATCAAGTGTCAGGAGCAGTTTAGTTGCAGACAGGGCCCTTATATGTGTTAGTGAGCTAAAGAACACTCTGGAGAAGTTATAATTCACACCCAAGCTCCCAGAAAATAATTAATGTACAGAGGGGCAGGCCTGGAATGCAATATATTAAAAAACAGTGGGATGACTGCCAGGAGGCTGGACAGGACAGGCCAAGTCTTAGGAGGTAACGCTGAGGTCCCCAGCCTTCTGCACCCTCATGGACCAGGGCAAGGAGGGTGCCAACTGGCTTTGTATGCACAGCAACAGAATGCAGCCTGCCAGACTGCTCTGAGAGCAGAGCATGCTGTGTGAAGGCAATGGTGAGGATGGTGTGCAGAGCCCAGGGCTGCTCCTGAACGGCCAGAGGCTGGGGCCCTCAAAGAAGCCAAGACTGAAGATGCTCTAGGCCTACAGAGAATCTCTGGCCACTGTAACAACCCAGGGCAGTGGACACTACATGCCACCATCAAGTAAGACAACCTACAAGGCCACTTGGTTATGTATCTTTGCCATGGGCTGTGGAGAGACAGCTGAAGGAGTAGAGAGGACCACTATGTGTGTACAGACTGGCCAGAGCTGCTTCAGAGGGCACCTGAGTGAGTGGCTGCCGGGGCACTAAGGCAGGGACACAGCTACCACCTGTCTACAGTAGGTAGTGTGAACCCCAGACCCGGCCTCTATGCTCATCCTGAAATGCCTGAGAGCAGAGCCTTGGAAGTCGTTGGCACAATCTTAAGGGAGGTGTGTTCACTTTGGGAGATGGCACTGAGGCCTGAGCTTGGCCACTCTGAGCTTAGCTGCATCGCTTGCCCCTCTACAGACTAATGTGAAGCCAAGCTTCCAAGTTCCTGTGTCTCAGTGAGAACCTGCATGTCAGAGGGAAGAGTCGTCTGCAAGATCAGCTGGGGTTGTGTTTCATTAATGGGAGCACAGGTGTGTGTCTATGCAAACCTGAACCTTGGTTAAGTTGTGTCAGCAAGGAAGAGTTCCTGAAGGGAGGGAGGAAGCTGTGTTCCAAGGTTTTACAAATCAATACCAGAGCTATGGAGTGGATTCAGTGGTTTTGCAGTCCCTGACACAGTAGCTCACACTGACTCACCTAAGTCCTTCTGCCAGGAGTTCGCTGTTGTGGCTGCTAGTCCAGTATTCTAGGGTCAGGTATTGGATGGCATACATTTGAGACAAACACTGCAGGTCCATGTAGGAGGCAGACACATCAGAGACACGAGGCCACAAGCCAAGGAAGCTATGAGAGGACGGCAGAGGGACTGTCTCTCACTGCAACATGATGTCTTTCAGGTTCTCCTGCAGGATCATGTCCTTCACAGCATGAAACAGGACAGGATGTTCTTGGTGTCTATGGCAGTGGTGAAGTGGTGGAACAGGGGTTGCTCAGATCCTGAGCTTCCTGTCAAAGCACTGCACTAGGTAGTGCTGGACATCCTCCAGCCATGTGGGGTCACACTTGAAATCAGGGAAGAGCTTCTAAATGCTCACCAACTTCACCTTCTCCACCAGGAGGTCCATCGTGTTGAAGAGGAGGATGATAGAAACATTGAAGAAGAGCTTGTTGTTGATGATGGTCTTGAAGATGTTCATGGACTCCATCAGTAGGATGGTGCACCTGATCTCCATGAGGACCTGGTCGTACTCACTCGAGGACTCCATGAACAGGATGGATGTGATCCCATGAAAGCACTGGAAACACTTCTGGCGCTGCAACCTCTGGCTGCCCACATCCACCATCTTAAATGAGATTTTCTTTATAATAAAGTCATGTTCCACGATTCCCTTGGTGGCCTTTCTAGCCAGCAGGATGTCTTGTTTACTGGGGAAGTAGTTCAGTTGGCCAATCCAATCTAAGTTATCCAGGAAGTACTTCACTGATTCACCCAGCTGTAACTCACTTTTGCGGCTGAAGGCTTCCCTGATCCCCGAGTCTCTCCAGAGTGCACGCAGCACTGGCACATGGAGCTGGAAGGTGGCAGGCTCCACAGGCAGGCCTGCCTTGTTCTCAAGGCCATCAGAAACATCGCTGCTTCTCCTTCTCGGAGTGCTGCCAGGGAATGCTGAGCTTGTCCCGAGGGTCTACAAGCATCCTTGGGCCTCGCCATCAAGTTTGCAGCCAGTGCATACCTCCTTGTCTGTTCTGGCATGAGGGTCTCGATTCTCAGGACCACAGCTAGAATCTTCTGAGAGGAAAGCCTCAGTTGGGAAACTGCAGAGATCAAAGTAATCTTTTTTTTTTATTCGATATAATTTATTTACATTTCAAATGATTTCCCCTTTTCTAGCCCCCCGACTCCCCGAAAGTCCCATAAGCCCCCTTCTCTTCCCCTGTCCTCCCTCCCACCCCTTCCCACTTCCCCGTTCTGGTTTTGCCGAATACTGTTTCACTGAGTCTTTCCAGAACCAGGGGCCACTCCTCCTTTCTTCTTGTATCTCATTTGATGTGTGGATTATGTTTTGGGTATTCCAGTTTTCTAGGTTAATAAACACTTATTAGTGAGTGCATACCATGATTCACCTTTTGAGTCTGGGTTACCTCACTTAGTATGATGTTCTCTAGCTCCATCCATTTGCCTAAGAATTTCATGAATTCATTGTTTATAACGGCTGAATAGTACTCCATTGTGTAGATATACCACATTTTTTGCATCCACTCTTCTGTTGAAGGATACCTGGGTTCTTTCCAGCATCTGGCAATTATAAATAGGGCTGCTATGAACATAGTAGAGCATGTATCCTTATTACATGGTGGGGAATCCTCTGGATATATGCCCAGGAGTGGTATAGCAGGATCTTCTGGAAGTGAGGTGCCCAGTTTTCGGAGGAACCGCCAGACTGATTTCCAGAGTGGTTGTACCAATTTGCAACCCCACCAGCAGTGGAGGAGTGTTCCTCTTTCTCCACATCCTCTCCAACACCTGCTGTCTCCTGAATTTTTAATCTTAGCCATTCTGACTGGTGTAAGATGAAATCTTAGGGTTGTTTTGATTTGCATTTCCCTAATGACTAATGAAGTTGAGCATTTTTTAAGATGCTTCTCTGCCATCCGAAGTTCTTCAGGTGAGAATTCTTTGTTTAACTCTGTACCCCATTTTTTAATAGGGTTGTTCGGTTTTCTGGAGTCTAACTTCTTGAGTTCTTTATATATATTGGATATTAGCCATCTATCTGATGTAGGATTGGTGAAGATCTTTTCCCAATTTGTTGGTTGCCGATCTGTCATCTTGATGGTGTCCTTTGCCTTACAGAAACTCTGTAACCTTATGAGGTCCCATTTGTCAATTCTTGCTCTTAGAGCATACGCTATTGGTGTTCTGTTCAGAAACTTTCTCCCTGTACCGATGTCCTCAAGGGTCTTCCCCAGTTTCTTTTCTATTAGCTTCAGAGTGTCTGGCTTTATGTGGAGGTCCTTGATCCATTTGGATTTGAGCTTAGTACAAGGAGACAAGGATGGATCAATTCGCATTCTTCTGCATGCTGACCTCCAGTTGAACCAGCACCATTTGTTGAAAAGGCTATCTTTTTTCCATTGGATGTTTTCAGCCTCTTTGTCGAGGATCAAGTGGCCATAGGTGTGTGGGTTCATTTCTGGATCTTCAATCCTGTTCCATTGATCCTCCTGCCTGTCACTGTACCAATACCATGCAGTTTTTAACACTATTGCTCTGTAGTATTGCTTGAGGTCAGGGATACTGATTCCCCCAGATTTTCTTTTGTTGCTGAGAATAGTTTTAGCTATCCTGGGTTTTTTGTTGTTCCAGATGAATTTGATAATTGCTCTTTCTAACTCTGTGAAGAATTGAGTTGGGATTTTGATGGGTATTGCATTGAATCTGTATAGTGCTTTAGGCAAAATGGCCATTTTAACTATATTGATTCTACCGATCCATGAGCATGGGAGGTTTTCCCATTTTGTGAGGTCTTCTTCCATTTCCTTCTTCAGAATCTTGAAGTTCTTGTCATACAGATCTTTCACATGTTTGGTAAGAGTCACCCCAAGATACTTTATACTGTTTGTGGCTATTGTGAAGGGGGTCATTTCCCTAATTTCTTTCTCAGCCTGCTTATCCTTTGAGTATAGGAAGGCCACTGATTTGCTGGAGTTGATTTTATAACCTGCCACTTTGCTGAAGTTGTTTATCAGCTGTAGGAGCTCTCTAGTGGAGTTCTTTGGGTCACTTAGGTAGACGATCATGTCGTCTGCAAATAATGATAGTTTGACTTCTTCCTTTCCAATTTGTATCCCTTTGACCTCCTTATGTTGTCGAATTGCCCGAGCTAGTACCTCAAGTACAATATTGAAAAGATAAGGAGAAAGGGGGCAGCCTTGTCTGGTCCCTGATTTCAGTGGGATTGCTTCAAGTTTCTCTCCATTTAGTTTGATGCTGGCTACCGGTTTGCTGTATATTGCTTTTACTATGTTTAGGTATGGGCCGTGACAGATACCAAATACCAAAATTAAATCAGGACCAACTAGACCATCTAAACAGTCCCATAATGCCTAAAGAAATAGAAGGAGTCATAGAAAGTCTTCCAACCAAAAAAAGCACAGGACCAGATGGCTTCAGTGCAGAATTCTACCAGACCTTCAAAGAAGAGTTAACACCAATACTCTTCAAACTATTCCACAAAATAGAAACAGAAGGAACACTACCCAATTCCTTCTACGAAGCCACAATTACGCTGATACCAAAGCCACAAAAAGATACAACAAAGAAAGAGAACTTCAGACCAATTTCCCTTATGAACATAGATGCAAAAATACTCAATAAAATTCTTGCCAACCGAATCCAATAACACATCAAAACGATCATCCACCATGATCAAGTAGGCGTTATCCCGGGAATGCAGGGTTGGTTCAACATACGGAAATCCATCAATACAATCCACTACATAAACAAATTCAAAGAACAAAACCACATGGTCATTTCATTGGATGCTGAAAAAGCATTTGACAAAATTCAGCATCCTTTCATGCTTAAAGTCTTGGAGAGAACAGGAATTCAAGATCAAAGTAATCTTATGGAAGTTGTTGAAGATGGATGGTGTAGAGGAACTCCAGCAGCGCCTTCTGGTGGAACTCCAGGCCCTGGATGATGTGCATCTGCTTGAGGAAGGTGGACTCGCTGCTCTAGCCTGCGCCCAGCAGCAGGATCTTGACCAGCCGCCACAGCTCAGCATTGATGTCTCAGTTGTGCCACCAGGCCTGGTGCTTGAGTCATGCACTGTGCCTGCCCTGCGCTCTCAGTCTAAGGCCTCTAAAGGCAAGAAGCAGCTGCTGAGGGTCTGCACTATCTGGACACGGCCTTCCTCAGGCCTCGACCGTGACCCACTGGGGGCCTCACGCCATGCACACCCCTCAGCTGGCACAGCCCTCCCTGGCCAGGCTCTTCCCTGTCCTCCTCTCCGTCATGCTGTGTCCACCTTCACCGCTGCTGCCCAGAGGCTTTCACTCACCTGGCCAGCTGAGGGGCGGAGGGGAAGGCGAAGACTAGCTTTTCAGATTCAATTCTGGGCCCTTCAGGGTTTGTCTCAAATAGCTAATAATGAGAATATGATATTTATGGTTAATAATTTGTCTCATAAATATAATATTCCTTGTTTATTCTTTCAGATTGCTAAAGCACTTATGGGTCCTTTAAGAGATATGGGCAAGACATTTGCTGTATGCTAAACTGTTAGGGGAAAAAATTGAAGCATTCTAAGGTGACCCAAGGGGGAGGATTTTAGCCTTAATGTGCAGAAAGGGGAAATAGAACCTGTAGAGACCACCTCCATGGGATAGGTATACCTCCACACACTCAAACAACCCTGTGACCCCCCTCCTTAAAGGGATTATGCCACACACTCATTTTGAAATTTTAACCCATAAATGTTCCTTAGCAAAGGAATAACAGGGACAACAAATGGAACAGAAACAGAAGGAAGGGACATTCAGGGGCTGCCCTACCTGGGAATCCATCATAATTGCAGACACTGATGGTGTGGTCAAGAGGTGTTTGCTGACAGGAACCTCTTGAGAAGGTTCTTAGGGAAGTCCAGCAGGCAACTTACCCTTGGTGCCACCCATTAGACTGAGGTCAGGGAAACTGGTGGGGAAGCTAGGGGAAAAGCTGAAGGGTCAAGGGGAATTGCAACCCCATTGGAAGAACATCTATTGCCAGGATCACCCAATGTTCCCAGTGAGTAGACGATAAACAGAGGAGTGTACAGGGAGGGATCTTTAGCTCCAGATACATTGTAGCAGAGAATGGCCCTGCCTGACAGCAATGGGAGGAGAGGCCCTGAGACCTGTCCAGGATTGATGCCCCAGGGTAGTAGAATGCTGAATCTGTAGGGCAGGAAAGGGTGAGTGGGGGAGGCCCTCATACAGGCAAAGGGGAGGGGGAAAGGGAAGATGTGGTTTGAGGGGTTGTTAGAGGAATAACCAGGAAGTAGTATATCATTTGAGATGTATTCGAAGGGAATGATTAATAAATACATTTAAAACAATACACATATGCCAATCATTTAATTTTCACAATGAAGACTCAGGAGCCAGATGCTGGGGTGAAAACCTGCCAGGTCAGAGAGGCAGGGAAAGCCCTCACCTGACTTTGCTACTTCACTGACCTCCCAGAAGGAAAGCATTCTTTAACCCTCTCCACATTGTTTTAAATATCTTTCAACTTAAAGACCTTCCTTTTGTTTAGTTATATTGATTCCATTTCAACTGGTTCCTTGCTCTGCCTCTTGTCCTGGAGTTGACATTCTTTTGCCCTGCAATAAAGGTGTGTACTTGAGCTAAGCCAAAGGACAATAAAGTACTTGTTTACAGTAAACAGAAAGCTCTTGGGTTAAAGGTCTGTGCTAGGTTTGAGCTACACCATAAAAAAAATGTATTCTGTAAATAACACAATCTTGGGGTTTACAATGTAAATGAATAAACTGCAACATAACTTAGCAGTGTTCTCTCTGCTATAGAAATCATGATGGGAACACCATGGTCCCAAAGAAAATCAGAACTGGACTCTTGAAGCTGTTGAACATGACCAACAAGGACCTAAACAGCACCAAGGAGACTCCTAATCCTTATCACAAGGGATAAATTACCCATTCCTCTTGTCACATATTTTAGGCCAAGATATCACCATTCCTGGCATTGGCTCTTTGTCCTAGGTGCTGCTGAAGGGAAGGGTTGGTGTCCAGGGTTCACCCAACAAACCACAGGAACACTGAATTAAGTTAAACAGTGAAGGTTTGATGAATACACACCCCAAGATGGAATGAGGGCAACAGCTCATGCCTGAGCAGAAGACATTGCAGCAGGGAATGGCCTTGACTCAACAGGTGGGAGACCCTTAGTCCCATAGAAGATTGAACCCTAGTGGAGTGGAGTGCTGAAGCAGTAGGGGAGGGGAAGGCGCATGGGTGGGGGAGCACCATCATACAAGCAAAGGGCCCTGACTCCAGACATTTTAGATGTAATAGTACATATTGTCCTTGAATTTGATAGGTACTAGGTGAAGGATATAGATGTGAAATTTCCTGATTAAAATCCTCACAACATACAGTACATAACATGGTACATGGACAGCAAGACCCTGGTCTCAGTCAAGATTTTTTCTTTTGTTTTACATGAAGGACTTGGAGGCATGTGACAACAACAGTATGAAATAAATGGCGAGCAATTGACAAATTTGCTACAGTTATGCAATGGCACAAAAAATTATCAGAAAAAATGTATCATTATGAAAAATTTCTGCATGACCTTATCATGTTTAGACAAGTTCTGTGGCCTCAACAGGTGATCCTTAGAAGTAGAACAGAAAAGGTGTTTGTTGCCTGAAATGAGGGGCCTGAGCAGTGTTGCTCAGCCTTCTCAGTGACAATTGCACCTCACTCTGTCCCTGCAGGGGATCCCAAACAGTCCTTCCAACTTCCCTGTGAACCAGTCTAGGCACACAAAGGCCAGGAACCAGTGCTGGTGTCCCACTCCTCACTTATGCTCCATTTTCAACAATGTACATGTAGAAGCAAATATAGCATGGCCACTTGACATTGATACTCTTCACATCTTGCTGAGGGCAGCAATTGCTTGACTACACCCAAATCTATAAAATATGTGGGCACTAGGGAAGTATATCAAGATAAAGCTAGGAGAGAGGTGCATGAACTCTGCCCTGGATTGAATGCAGAAATGTGGGGGTGGGAGACACATGTATGGTTAAATATCCCACTGAGTTCACATTGTATCTTCTTCATTAACTCTCAGGGCAAGGAAGTGTGGTATCTCTGATGGTGTCTGTCAAGTCCCATGAAAAGTTCACTGGCTTTTGGCCTCAGCACTTGATATGTGGTGATGTGGCAGTGGCACTCAGGAGAGCTAGAGATTGTAACTGCACTGTATCATGCTAGCAGCAGTGGATAATATTCAGTTGTCCAGATGGTGATACACACTCTCATTATTTCTTTTTTTTAATATTTTTATTTTCTATATTCTTTGTTTACATTCCAAATGATTTCCCCTTTCCCAGATCCCCCCTCCCCATATGTCCCATAAACCTTCTTCATTTTTTAATGTGAACCCAGGGCAAAAGAGAACAAAATCCTTAGAAAAGAAAGAACATTTCCCCTTCTCCATCTTCCCAGCAAGAAACACTTGTAGAGAGAAAATGGTAATTTCATTAAAACAGACAAAGATTGGTAGGTGAGGCCTTGAATGGAGGATGTGTTTCAGTGTTTTTCTCTGAAACCCAGTCTTAAAAATTCCATTTCATCCTCTACCTGGCCTCCTAGGCTAACCTTCACCTCAGATAATCCTGCTTCCACTTTACTGTTAGGCTTACAAGTGGGGCTCCTAGGAATGGTAGGACAGGACTAGTCACTGACAGAGACCTGGGTTTTCTAATGCTGAGGTGTGTACCCACAAGTGTAGCTACAGACATTTTGTTCTATGTCAGCTCCCTAGTTCAGATTGCTGCTATAATGTGCCTGCCAAATCACTGACACAGAAAAGTAACTTGTCTCAGAGGAAGGTCATGTTGACACATACTCTTATGTTCTTTATGACATTTGTTAAACTTATCATGGTCAACAAAATTTACACAGGACCCATCAAATTAATGGTCAATATACAATCTTATATCTAAAATGACCTGATCAGAAATGAGCCCTGGACACTTCCAACAATTTCAGAGAAGCTAAGTGTACTTTGGGTTTGTTTGTTTGTTTGTTTTTGTTTTTTGCTTTAGAAGTTGATGAATATAGATGTTTGTAGCCATGGCTCAGCTCCCAAAATCTAATATGTGGTCCTGTTCAATCAGTATTATGGTCTGCATTAATTAATCCATCCCTGTTTGATTGAGAAAGATGTTTTTTCTGGTTTGTGGGGCCAATGATGAACCCAAGCACAAGATGTTAGGCCCTTGCTCTGTGCACTAACATACATCTATTATATTTTCATACACCCTTACCAATTTTGACTATTTTATTTTGTTCTGACATAATCTCATTGTATAGATTATAGAGGGCTATAAGCAATCCTCCTGTGGTGACACTGGTGCAGAAATGAGACTCTGCCTGAGGGTCTTTCCATTGGTGGCTCCAATATTTTACTTTCCTCTGCCAACTGATCTCCTGACACTTGCCAGAACCATGAGGACTGCAACTAGCTCTCTCTCTCTCTCTCTCTCTCTCTCTCTCTCTCTCTCTCTCTCTCTCTCTCTCTCTGTTAAGTCATCTTGGGGCAGCTTTAAAAAAGCTAAGCACAAGATATCATGAGTGTAGCCCCTAACACACATCCACATATTACCCTGCCCTGCAGGCTCTGCCTGGATGTAATTTCATGCACCTGTACCAAAGACAGGAGAACTTTTGACTGCACTTTAGAACTGGAGTTATTTCTCAGTACATTTTAAAGGTTTATATTGCTGAATGAAGAAAATTTGAGAAAGGATGAGACATTTCTGAGAAGCATTTGAAAAGGAAACCCTCAGTTAGAAACACAGGGATTACTGGGGTGATGGCAATTAAGCCTAAGTAAACCATGGCCTTGGAAGGAAGATGGGCTCAGTGGCTATGCCCCAGGAGAGTCTTCAGGAAAGAGCACTTAAGCTTCATGTTCAGTACAGGGGGGGAAATTAGCAGAGAGCCAAGGCTGTATGTAACCCATGACATCAGCAGTCCCTTCTTGAACATTGTATAGTCTTCCAGAGAGTTCTTGGCATGAGCTGTGATGTCACCAGTGTTGTAGCAACAGCAGAGCATTGAGGTTTCTCAGTCAGTGTCTAGAGTATATACTGATAGACATGTTTGCCCGACTCAGAAAACTATTTCGCAGAACCAATATGAATGGGAGAGAGACTAGAGAAAGGAGGAAGGGGGCTGGCCTTTCATCTGAGAGTAATGAAGGACAAAGGAGGTGGTCATGGAGAATGTGGAGTAAGTACTGGGAAGTGGATTTTGAGCTTCCTGGCAGGGTGGCCCGAGCTGGCCTTTCTAGCAAATTCCAATTCTTCACTTTCACTGAGTATTGTGGTTGTTACTTGGGGACAGAATGAGAGCATCAGGAGTCACAGAGGATCTAACCTACACCAATTTAAGGAAGGGCATCACTGCCTTCACTACCATGCTTCTAGCTTCAGCTTCTCTGACAATAGTACCAGGGAGAGATTTGTGCCCCTGCTGATAACCTCTTGTTCTCAGAACTACTCTGACTTCCTCTCCCTCAAAGTTCCCACCTTAGCTTTCCCACTGGTTGTGGGTGGCAGGAATTATTGTACTGTAACCAAAGACCTATCAGAGTTGATAAACCCAGCAGAGATTCCATCCTGTGGCCACTTCTGGAGTGCTTGTTGTTTCAATAGAGGAAATAAATCAGTGTGTTCTCCCCCTGCAGGATGTTTTAAGGCCATTTCCTGGGCCTAGAGTAACAGGATAGGAGATCTGAACATCATACAGCACTCAAGTACTTGTGAATAGTGAATTTAGAGTGTGACTTGTGAAACCAGAGGACTAAGGACTCTGAAGCCAAGTTGTACTCTGTGCATTTGGTAATAAGCCAGGAGAAGCCATCTCTGTGGTCATCATAAGAATACATAGGGAGACAGAGGACACACATGGCTGCTTACATCTCCTAGTCTCTATAGAGTGATGGGAGAACTGAGATCCACTGAGGATGCATCTAGAGCCTGGACGAAACTCTGTGTGGTGTCACTGGGTTCTAGGCCTGTCGTCTACTTTATAGGCCTCAGAGTAGACTGTCTATACTCTATGCATTCCCAACATTTAAGTTCACTTGTGTTCTTACCTACAGGGGCTGGCAGGCCAACATCATCCCCTGTAACTCTCCTGAGCAAGAAGCAGGCCAAGGAGGAAGAGGAGAGGCTGACCAGAGAGCTGCAGCTCGTTACAAAAGAGAGAAATGAGCTGAGAGATCGCTTGATCTATGTCACAGAGGGAGCCATGAACAAGAGGTATGCATTGCTCCAAATGCTGTGGTGTTCATCTGGAGTCAATGCCACACTTGTCTCTTTAAGTGGTTGATCATAGGAAGGTGTATCTTCATGATATCCCTGGCTCAAACCTCATGTCCCTAAATACTTCTTAGAGGAGAGGCAGAACCTGAAGGTTGGTCAGGAGGGAGATGGGAAATGGACTCTTCTGCTTCCTCCAGGTCACAAGTGGGACTTGTGGTCTGAGTGAAGAATTCAGGGATAGAGGCAATGGTCAGTGAGTTCCCAGAGTGCTTTTGGAAAGCCCTTGAAAGGAGGTGCTTTTGTGAGGTTCTAGGAGCTGAGAGTTTGTGGTGAGTGTTTGTACTGGACTGGCAGGTGACTGAGTGCTGTAAACTGCTAAATGCAGATGGAGGGGCCTGGTCCCACATTGTTCATCTCAGTGCTTGACTAGATGTCTGAGGCTCTGCCTGTTCCTCTTTCTCTGAGTGACTTATACTCTGGTACTGTAATGTTGCATGCATTTCTTCTGAATCTCGTGTTCTCTATGCTTCTGTCTCTGATTCACTCTCTCTCTCTGTTTCTCTGTCTCTTTTTTCCCTTACATGTGTGTACACATGTGTGTATACTGTTTCCGTGTGTATGCATGTGAGTGTGCACATGATTGTGGTGTCTCTTGTGAATTAATTTTTTTACATGTTTATATTTCTCTCTACTCTTTTAAATTCAGGGATCTGTGACATCCAGTGTACTCTGAGACCATATTGTTGCATACATTTCTGCTGATTCTGATTCTATTCTCTCTTGTTCTGTCTCTGTCTTTATTTCTCATTCTCTGGCTCTGTGTCCTTTTCTCCAAATCTGTGTGTGCCAGTCTATGAGTCTGTTTGCTTCCAGGTGTGCATACAAGTGCTTCTGTTTTGTATGTTTATATTTACCTCCCCACTTTGGAATCTTGTGGTCTGTGTATTGGACTGAGGATTTACATGCAAGTTCAAGGTGATGTGAGTCCTAATGTCTAGGAGCCCCCACTTTAAATAGCACTGTTCCTTCTCTTTATGGGAACATTTATGTAAACAGTTGGACCTCTTGGGCAGATTATAAAACATTGGTTATGTCTGGTCTCATCTCAAGAATTATGTGTAATGTCTGCCTCTGAAGTGTTAGTTATCTAGGAATTATAATCCCTGTTGTCAAAACAGGGAAAATATAATCACAGGTGTCTAGTTGGCAATGACCTGTGGCCTAGGCTATTGAGGGCACAAGGGACTAGACTGCCCCTCCCGAGCTAATGAGTAAACACAGGGAGCCAGGGCACCCTCCATCTGGATACATAGCTTATGCTGTCCTTGGGAAAGGATAAAAAGTTTCCAAAGATGAAAAAGATCCCAGCATGTAGAATCCAGGAATTGACCTTCCTGTGCTGGGAGTACAAGACCCAGTCTGTGTTCATGTGTTCTTAGAACAGAGGAGTGGCCCCTGGATATGGAAAGCAGTAGCAGTATGGGGCAATACCAGAACAGGGAAGTGGGAAGGGGTGGATGAGGGAGTAGGGGGAGGGAAGAGTGCTTATAGGACTTTTGGGGAGTGGTAATCCAGAAAAGGGGAAAACATTTGAAATGTAAATAAAAAAAATATATCGAACAACAAAAAAAAAAAAAAAAAAAGAAACACATTTTCAGCCAGGCCATGGGAGCACACACCTGTATTCCCAGCATTTGAGAAGTAGTGGCAGATGGATTTCTGAGTTTGAGGCCAGCCTTGTCTATACAGTGAGTTGCAAGACAGTGAGGGCTACACAGAGAAACCTTGTCTCAAAAATACAAAAAAATATATAAATATAAATAAATAAATATAAATAAATACATGAATAAATAAATACATAAAATACTTAGATGTATATGTGTCTTGGTTTCTGAAAAGGTGTTTTTAAAAAAAGAACATGTTCATGGAGTTCTATTTTCCTGGGGACAGGCCATACTACACACCAAATCCATTATATGAAAAATTAAAGTTAAAGGAGAAGGAGATTATGACATTTCTACACACCTTAGAGAAGGAGAACATTGAGGCCAAACAGACCTTCCAGGATCTCAAGAAGGAGATTAACTTCTATCGGTAAGTACTGTTCATGGAGGTCACCAGGTGTGCAATGGCCATTTCTGCCTTCCTTTGTTCCTGGACTGGAGAGTCTGCAGGTCTGACTCTATCCCTTCTGCCTTTTAGTCATCACTGTGCCTTGGGACTTCTCCTGTCAGTTTCAAAGTCTGTAAGAGACTGTTACTCACCCTAACATTGTCCAGGCATCATCAGGAGCCTCTCATTAGAAGAGTGATTCAGATCATGAGACGGTTATGGTACAGTTCTAGGTCTGTGGGGCTCAGGCATGGTTTTACAGAGCTAAATGTGATCTAACAAAAGGATACAATGCCTTCCTCTTGGTTCTACTGACTGCATTGAGGGTATCTGCAACCTACTAATTGATGTTGCTGAAATGCATTGGGCTGTCATGGATAGTTTCAGATACCGTGTTCTTTGGAGAGACATGCAACCTTATTGGTGTTTGGGCTGCAGCAATCATTTATTTCTTCCTCAAGTTGCTATTCTCTGTTTGTGTACCTCTCAAGAATGTATTGAGATGTATTGCATTAGGTATTCCTGGGAACCTAGGTCCTGGTGGGGTTAATGGGACCTTGATGTAGGAATGGGAGGAGGAGCCTGCAGGATCTTACCATGAAGATTGTGTCTCTAGCAACCTGCACAGCCGGCTCCTGATGCAGAAGAACATTATGAATAAGAGATTGGTTACACTGAAGCAGGAGAACAAGGAAGTACATGCTGATTGGACCATCATTCAGCAATACCTGATTGACTTGAACCTGAATGTTAAAGATGAACAGGACAAGACCATCATCCTCCAGGGCCAACAACATCAGGTAGGTACAAGCAGCTCAGCCTGGCTTATACTGACTGATAACACTTTCCCACTGCATCCATCTTTGCTTTCACACAGCACCATTCTAATGCACAGTCCCAAGCAGCCACCCACCTCATGGAATGTAGTTGGTCATTGCTAGGGCTATGCACATTCTGGGTTGTGAACCTCTTGAGATAAGCTGAAATATGGAAAGTATACCTTTCTACTCCTCTTTATTCTGAAGACCAATAAGGGTGATAGATCAATATCATGCAGCATTCCTACACCTGCTCATGATAGGTGGACTACTTTACAGAGCTTTGAGTAAGTTCTAGGTCCTGTGTCAGAAGTCACGCAAGGGTCATGTGACTTCCAATTGCCCATTTTTTGGTGTGCCCTGATAAAAATGAGTAGCAGCTTGTCAGCCCATGTAATAGGTTAATGTTGCTGGATATTTTGCTGTGCCTGCAGTTATAACAGCAATGGTGTCAGTTAAAAGATCAACGATAACATTCCTGTTGAGATGTTGAGAGGCAGCAGCCTGACAGCTGACCTTTACGTTCCCAACGAGCCTCTGTCTTAATAACTGCCTTCCTCTTCTAGGATGCAGAGAGTATAGCAAGAGCTGAAATTTCCACAGTCCAGGAAGAGGGCTTCCTGCAGAATGAGTTGCCACTTCAGGAAGCCCATGATGAGCTCCATCCTCAACAGCCACAAAATTCCTTGGATGAGTCTTCTACCACATAATTGAACTCCTCAGGTTGAATAGGCACTAACTACCTAGCCAGTGAGCCAATCAATTCAGGAATTTATTCCCTTTCCTGTACAAACAATACCCCTTGGGGGAGAACTGAGGTGACTGCCCTGCCAACACATGTCCAAGAGAAGAAACAGACTGTATGTTTCTGTTGTTGAAAGTGTAGTGAGAGAACACTGGTTCATATAATTTACTGTTAGAGTTTTGGTTGCTGTTTGTTTTTGTTTTTTGGTTTTTTTTTTTTTTTTTTTTTTTTGCTGTTTTGTTACTTGTTATGTTATTGGATATTATATATTATTGTTATTGCTTTTTTCCTTATGCTTTTCACTCTTTAAAGTAATTATCTTTAAAAGCCTGTTTTTGAAATGTATTTCTGATGAATAAAAATTTATTTGTAACTCCTCACTTTTGAGACCATATTAATTATTCAGATTTTCTGTCCTATCCTGAAGACATAGACCTCACAACCACAGATGGATCTCGGTAAGCCCCAGGAAGCCTGGCTAAAGATTGATTTCAAAGCCCACTAGGGTATACAAGACAATGGTCTTTTGTATGAATAATGTGGCTTCTCCCATGGATACACACTTTAGGATGTAATCACTGACATACTCTCTCTATGCTGTCATGTATTCTCCTACTCCTAAAATATAGAACTCTATTAGAATGGAGACTGCAGCTCCTACCTATTTAATATAGCCCATGAATTTCTACCTAGAACAATCAGACAACAAAATGACATCAAGGGCATACAAAAGATAAGGGATAATGTCAAAGTATTGCTATTTACACATGATATGATAGTATACTTAAGTGATTCCTAAAGATGTACAAAAGAACTATACCTGATAAACACCTACAGGGAAAGTCTCTTGATTCATAATGAACTTAAAAAAGTCAGTAGCTGTTTTTATTGAAAGGATAAAGAAGCTGAAAAAAATTAGGAAAGCCACAACATACAGTACCCAGAATTAATAAACTGTATCTTGGTATAAGTTTATGCAAGCAATGAAAGACCTATAAGAAAAGATTTTCAAATCTATGCTCCAAATGCAAGTGCATCCACATTCGTCAAAGAATCTTTACTAAAGCTCAAATCACACATTGCACCTGACACAATAGTTGTGGGTGACTTCAACACCCCACTCTCCTCAATGAACTGATCAGGAAAGCAGAAACTAAACAGGGACACAGTGAAACAAATTAAAGTTTTGGACCAATTGGATTTAACAGATATATATATAGAGAGAGAGAACATTTTATCCTAATGCAAAAGAATATATATTTTTCTCAGCACCTGATGGTACTTTCTCCAAAACCGACCATATAATTGATCACAAGACATACTTCAACAAATATAAGAAGATCAAAATAACCCCATACCTCCTATCAGATCACTATGGAGTAAGAGTTTTCCTCAATAGCAACAAAAACAACAGAAAGCCCACATACACAGGGAAGCTGAACAATAATCAACGACACCTTGGTCAAGGAAGAAATAAAGAAATCAAAGACTGTTTAGAATTTAAAGAAAATAGAGGCACAACATACACAAATTATGGGACACAATGAAAACAGTGCTAAGAGGAAAACTCATAGCCCGGAGTGCCTCCAAAAGAAACTGGAAAGAGCATACATTAGCACCTTAAGGACACACCTGAATGGCCTGGAACAAAAAAGTTAATTCACCCAGGAGCAGTAGAAGACAGGAAATCATCAAACTCAGGGCTGAAATCAAGCAAGTAGAAACAAAGAGAACCAAACAAAGAAAATTCTGGAAAAAATTATCATGAGAAGGAAAGAGCTCCCATGGTCAGAGTTAACAAGGATTACCATAGAGAAAATGGACATCTGAGGGAAAGCAACTTACAGATACAATACATTCCTATCAAAATCCCAACACAATTAATTACAGGTCTTGACAGAGCCCTTTTTCTGTTCATATGGATAAACAAAAAGCCCAGTGTCTTAGTTAGGTTTTCCTTTACTGTGAAAAACACAATGACCAAAGCAACTTTGTTATAAGCGGCAACATTTAATTGGGGCTGGGTGTCAGGTTCCAAGGTTCAGTCCATTAGTCCATTATCATTATTGAAAATAGAGCAGAGTCCAAGATGGTATGACACTGGAGAAGCTGTAAGAAGGAGCTGTGTCTTCTTCTGCATGCAAACAAAAGACTGTATAGTTTATAGCTACATGGAGGGTCTCAAAGACCAATCTCACTGTCACACACCTACTCCAAGGAGGCCACAACTTTTAACAGTGGTATTGCCTTGGTCAAGCTTATTTAAACCACACATTCCACTCACTGGCTAACATAAGCTTGATCAAATGGATGAGTCTATTGTGGCCATACCAATCCATAGCATAACAGAAAATATTCTTAATCCAACTCAGAGGTCCCATAGATCATAAGAGGTTCAAAAATGTTAAAAGTCCAAACTTCAAAGTCTCTTCTTACATACACACAATCTCTAAAGTGTAATCCCCTATAAAATCAAAAGATGTAAATCACAGGCATCTAATATCACAAGATATATACCACCATTTAAAAAATGTCATACTGAGAAAGTACCAGATTAAAGCAAGACAAAAACACCGCTTCTCAAACTGCAACTCTAAATTTCCCTGGGTGAACCTATATGTTACAAGTGAGTAGGCACCCACATTCATAAAATAAACTTTACTAAAGCTCAAATCATGCATTGCATCTCACACAATAATAGTGGGAGAATTCAGCACCACATCCTCATCATTGGACAGATCATGGAAACCCAAACTAAACAGATACAGAATGGAACTAACAGCAGTTATTGACCATGTTATAACAGATATCAAAAGAATATTTTGTCATAAACCAGAAGAATATATCTTCTCAGCACCTCATGGTACCTGCTCCAAAGTTGACCATCCTCTCGATCACAAAACAAGCTACACCTGATACAAGAAAATTGAAATAATTCCATGTATCCTATTGGATCACCACAGTCTAAGGCTGGTCTTCAATGGCAACAAAAACAACAGAAATCCCACATACACATGGAAGCTGAACTATACCCTACTCAATGATAACTTGGTCAAGGAAGAAATAAGAAAACATTTTAGAATTTAATGAAAATGAAGATACAACATCCCCAAACTTATGGGACAAATGAATGCAGTGCTAAGATGAACACTCAAAGCTCTGAGTGCATCCATAAAGAAAATGAAGAGAACATACACTAGAAGCTTGACAGTACACCTGAAAGCTCTAGAACAAAAAGAAGCAAATACATCCAAGAGGAGTAAATGGCAAAATCACACTTGAATTAGCAAAAGGCTCATTATCAGTCAGCATCTCTTGTCCCCCACCCCATTGCCTTTTATCCCCAACTTGTTTAGTTTTGGAGGCAGGGTCTCAATACACTGTAGCCCTGGATGGCCTGGAGCACTGAGATCCATTGCCTCTGCCTCACAAATGCTGGAATCATAGGCATGTGCCACCATGGCCAACAACAAGTTGTATTTCTATTTTTACTTTTTATGTGTATGGGTGTTTACCTGTATGTATGTATATATGTACACTACATATGGGACCTAGTGCACACAAAGATCAGAAGAGACACCAGATTCCCTGAAACTGGTTCTGGGAACTAAACTCATGTCCTCTACTAGACCAAACTGTCGTCTTAGCAGCTAAGCTGTTCCTGAAGCCCACTCCAACATGATTTTTTATAACTTAGTAGTATGATGAATAGGAACTTTAAGGACTTTCAGAAATGCAAAGAGGAAAATTCATAGCCCTGAGTTCCTCCCTAAGGAAATTAGAGATATCTTACTCTAGCAGCTTAACTGATCATCTGAAAGCTCTAGAACAAAAAGAAGCAAACACACTCAAGAGGAGTAGATAGCAGGAAATAATGAAATTCAGGGTGCAAATCAATCAAGGAGAAAGAAGCAGAATTATACCAAGAATCAACAAAACCAGGAGCTGATTCTTTGAGAAAATCAACAAGATAGATAAATCCTTAGCCAGAATAACTAGAGGGCACACTATCCAAATTAACAAAATAAGAAATGAAATGGAAGAAATAACAACAGAAACTGGGGAAATACAAAAAAATTCTACTCAGATTCAGATTCTACTAAAAAAGAATGCATTCAACAAAAGTGGAAAATCTGGATGAAATAGATAATTTTTCTCGACAGATACCACTTATTAAAATTAAATCATGATAAACCATCTATATAGCACCACACCCCCACCAAAGAAATAGAAGCAGTCATTAGAAGTCCTGCAAGCAAAAATATCCAGGGACAGATGATTTTAGTGCAGAATTCTATCAGAACTTCAAAGAAGATCTACTACCAATACTTATCAAATGTTTTTAAAAAAACAGAAACAAAAGGAACATCACCGAATTCAGTCTATGAAGACACATTTATACTGATTCCAAAACCATAAACAGAGCCAAAAAAGAAAGAAAAGTTCAGACCAATTTCAGTTATGAATATCAATGCAAAAATACTCAATAAAACTGTCACAAACTGAATCCAGGACCACATCAAAACAATCACTCACCTTGATTAAGTAGGCTTCATCCAGGAATGCAGGGATGGTTCAATATATGGGAATCCATCAATGTAATCCACTCTATAAACAAACTCAAAGATAATAACCATATGATTATCTCATTAAATACTGAAAAAGCACTGGACAAAAGATAATACCCATTCATGTTAAAAGTATTGGAGAGATCATGAATTCACGCTTCATACCTAAATATAAGAAAAGCAATATAAAGCAAACCAATAGCCAACATCAAACTAAATGGGTAAAAGCTCAAAGCAATCCCATTAAAATCAGGGACAAGGCAAGGCCCTACCTATTCAAAATAGTACTTGAAGTTCTAGCTAGAGCAATAAGACAACACAAGGAGGACAAGAGGATACAAATTGGAAATGAAGAAGTCAAAATATCACTCTTTTCAGTTGATATGATAGTATACTAAAGGGACCCCAAAATTTCTACTAGAGAGATCCTGCAACTTCAGCAAAGTGGCTGGATGTAAAATTAATTCTACCAAATCATCAGCCATTCCTCTACTCAAAGTATAAATTGGCTGAGTAAGATATTAGGGAAATTGTACCTTTCACAATAGTCACAAATAATATAAAATATCTTGTTATGACTCTAAACCTCTAATGAAGCAAGTGAAAAATCTGTATGGCAAGAACTTCAAATCCCTGAACAAAGAAATCAAAGAACTAAAAGATGGAAAAATGTCCCAAGCTCGAGGATCAGCATGATTGACAGAGTAAAATGACATCTCACAATCTTGCAATCTACAGCTTTAATGCAAACCCCATCAAAATTCCAAGTCAATTCTTCAGAGTTAGAAAGAGAATTTCTCAGATTCATTTGGAATAACACACACACACACACACCAAAAGATAATGAAAACTATTCTCAACAATAAAAGAACTTCTGGTGGAATCACTATCCCTGGCCTCAAACTATGCTATAGAGCAATATTGACAAAAACTGCATGGCATTGGAACAGGCACAGGCAAGTAGTTCAATGGAATAGAATTGATGATCCAGAATTGAACCCACACACCTATGGTCACTTGATCTTTGACAAAGAAACTAAGACCATCCCGTGGAATAAAGACAGCATTTCCATAAAATAGTGCTGGTTCAAGTGAAGTTAAGAATATAGTAGAATGCCAATTGATCCGTTTTTCCCCTCACCCCCTCCCCCGACCCCCACCCCCTCATGGAGATATTTTATTAGACATAAATTACTTGGTCAAGAGTTTGAATCATTAACTGCTCAGACTAGTCCAACCTGCTGCTGAGAGCAGCTACGAATACAGGGCAAACACAAAACTCTAAAATCTTAACTTTCTTTATGTGACTTTGTTCTCTACGGTGACTTAGCAGTCAACAACGTCAAGAGGTTGCACCAAGAATTCTTTGCCTCCTCAATGCCCAGAGCCTTGAAGGGACAGGGAGGAGCCTGGAAACAGCAGGGAGCTAAGCTAGGGTCTGGGAGCAGTGGCTGATGGTGCCTTCCTGACCTTCTGGAACTAGGCGGGTTCCTAGGGCAGTGGGACTGGGGACAGGGGAGAGTAAAGAGGACCAGACCTGTGTCTTTCTCCAACGAGGCCTGCTGTTGCCTCCTTCTCCATGGAGATTACCACGCTATGGAATCCTGGGATCCAACGGCTCTCCCTGCCAGAAGCTGTGATCTAGGCAGGGGCACAGGAGGCTGGGCATAAGTCATGCCCTGGTATCTTCCATAGAGCTCCCGGACCCGCCCACAGCTCAGGAACCAACCAATCACTTCTGCATGCAGAACGTCCTGGTTGGCTGTTTGCTTGCCACTTTTCCTGGTTGAATTCATGCTACTTAGCATGGGAGCATAGCTGGCTTTCCTTAAGTAGGTTTCCATGTGTAAAAATGGAAATACTACTATTACAATGAGTAGCACCTTTACTCATTGGAATCCTAGATTCTCTCCTCCTGCTGTCCAACAAGGCCATCTTCTGCTACATATGCTGTTGGAGCCATGTGTACTCTTGGGTTCTTGCTTTAATCCCTGGGAACTCGGGGGGAGGGGGGGTACTGGTTGATTCATACTGATGTTCCTCCTATCGAGCTGCAAACCCCTTCAGCTCCTTGGGTCCTTTCCATTGGGGACCCTATGAGAACCACTATATTAGAGACAAGAACTCAGTGGCTACTCAGTCCACAGAGTTGGATGTCTCAGCACTGAAGACACAAGACACAAGGCTCTCGTCCCTCTCTCACCCCACTCCGCACAAGAGTCTCTGATCCTTTATATTGAGATCATGTTGGAAGGCTGAAGAGCCTTGAGTATAATATTGGGGGAGCATGGCAAAAGTAATGATAGATGCACTCAGGAAGAACTGAAGGTTGGCAGGCACACATTGGGCTTTCCTTGACCCTCTCTACATATGGGCTGCCTATTAGATGGGGCCACCCAACCTGAGGATGGACGTTCAGCTAATCTCTGGAAACATTCTCACAAACACAATCAGAAATATATTTTTCAGGTCATTCTAGATCCCATTAACTGGGTAATGGAGACCACCCATCACATGCTTTCCCCTTTGACACCCAACCACTTCCTATGTTACACATAATTTCCAAATAAAAACAATAAAAGTGCTTGGAATGTAGCATAACTTGGAGGTGCTTTCCTGGCAGGTATGAAGCCCTGCTTTGAGTCCCAGCCCCACATAAGTTGGACATGATCGTACACAGATGTTGTGCTTAAAGTTGGGATGTTCACTAAGCAGTTCAGAAGTTCAAAGCTATCCTGAGCTACATAGATACTGATCCTTTCTGATATAAAAAAAAACTGGCTATCTATGAGAACCTGTCCTAAAACAAACAAAAAGACAAAGGTATTGTAATTTTACCTAACATGATATAACTATCCCCATACAAGCTAAGCACATTAATTATTCTCCAAGAAAAAATAGTGAAGTCCCTTTTGGAATGTTTACAGTTTAAATATGCTAATATAGATTAAAAACTTAAGTACTCATATCAACTCAATGCTATGTTATATAATAAAAGGAAAGGAAGAAAAACATGGATGTTATATACAAGAAGACACACATAGGCACACATAGACATCTATCCTATGTATACATGTACAAATGTATCCTTAACAAAATGGGACAAAATCACTCATGACATTTATACTCCTCATTTCTGCAAATGGTCATATGGCCACAGCTGGTATTATCTCCTTATAGCTTAGTTTTTTGTTTTCTTGTTTTATTCTTTATTTGTGAATGTGAGTGTAGGCACACATGTGCCATTACACATATGTGGTAGAAAGAAGACACAACAATGGGACACAACTTCAGTCTCACCTTCTACCTTTTTGAGACAGACTCTCTTGTCACCTGCTGCTCTGTGTGCCAGGCTGGCTGATCCATAAGTTTTCAGGGACTCTCCTGTCTCTGCCACCTTCTTTTCAGTAGGAACGCTGGGGCTGTAGATGCCCACAAGCACATTCAAGCCTTTGTGGATTCTGGGATCTGAGGTTCAAGTCATCATGCTTGTATGCAGTTCTCCTTCTTCCCACCCTTCTTTAAGCATTTGCACCAAATCCTGCTGTTTTAGAATGGTCAACCCATTGAGGCCTTTCTGCACATCTACACATTTCCTTCAAGTATGCTTTAGGTGTTACTTAAACAAAAATGTCTTTCCTGTAATGGCCTCTCATTTCTGTAAGTATCTGAATTTAATCTGCAAATAATCACCACCTGAACAGGAACTAAGAATAATGAGAGTGAAGTGCTGGACCTTAGATGTTTGAGGTAATTCTACATCTAACAGACAATACCATGTCTCAAACATAGGAGAAAAACCTGGCCTGTTTAGGTGATTGAAGCGATGGGGGCTAGTAAAATCTTTCAGGCCAATGCACAGAGGGAGAAGACAGGAGGAAGACATGAGCCACAGATTTGAAGAAAATTACCAACATGAGAAATCAGGACAGGCAGACCTGTTCTAACCTGATAATATCTGTTTAATGTGTATTTCAAAGCATTAAAGAGGTATGTATATCTGGGATCTTGGGAGCTACTAATATTTAGAGGGTGGTCCAGTCCACAGCGGTTCACATGAAGGCATTTTGGGGGTTGACCACACCCACATTTGAATTTCTTCTAGCCTACTTGAAATGCTGTTGCATTCAAGATTCCACCATCTGTCAGATGAAGGGTAGGTGAAGATCCTTTCCCAATTTGTTGGTTGCCATTTTGTCCACTTGACAGTGTCCTTTGCCTTACAAAAACACTGTAATTTTATGAGGTCCCATTTGTCGATTCTTGATCTTACAGCATAAGCTATTGGTGTTCTATTCAAGAACATTTCCCCCTTGTGCCCATGTCCTCAAGGGTCTTCCCCAGTTTCTTTTCTATTAGTTTCAGTGTGTCTGGATTTATCTGGAAGTCCTTGATCCACTTGGAGTTTAGCTTAGTACAAGGAGATATGAATGGATAAATTTGCATTCTTCTGCATGCTGACCTCCAGTTGAGCCAGAACCATTTGTTGAAAAGGCTATCTTTTTTTCCACTGGATGGTTTCAGGTCCTTTGTCAAAGATCAAGTGACCATAGGTATGTGGATTCATTTCTGGGTCTTCAATCCTTTTCCATGGATCTACCTGCCTGTCACTGTACCAGTACCATGCAGTTTTTCACACTATTGCTCTGTAGTACTGATTGAGGTCCAGGATACTGATTACCCTGGAAGTACTTTTACTGTTGAGAGAAGTTTTAGATATCCTGGGTTTTTTGTTATGCCAGATAAACTTGAAAATTTCTCTTTCTAACTCTATCAAGAACTGAGTTGGGAATTTGATGGGGATTGCATTCAATCTGTAGGTTGCTTTTGGTAAGATGGCTATTTTTACTATATTAATCCTGCCAATCCACGACCATGGAAGATCTTTCCATTTTCAGAGGTCTTCTTCCATTTTCTTCTTCAGAGACCTGACGTTCTTCTCATACAGATCTTTCACTTGCATGGTTAGTCACACCAAGATACTTCATATTGTTTGTGGCTATTGTGAAGGGTGTCATTTCACTAATTTCTTCCTCAGCCTGCTTATCCTTTGCATATAGGAAGGCTACTGATTTGCTTGAGTTGATTTTATAACTCCAGAGAGCCAAATAACCCTATTAAAAATGGGGTACAGAGCTAAACAAAGACTTTTCACCCGAAGAACTTCCAATGGCTGAGAATCAACTGAAAAAGATGTTCAACCTCATTAGTCATTAGGGAAATGAAAATCAAAACAACCTTGAGATTTCACCTTATAGCCATCAGAATGGCTAAGATTAAAAACTCAGGAGACAGTAGGTGTTAGTGAGGATGTGGAGAAAGAGGAACACTTCTCCACTGCTGGTGGGAATGCAGCTTGGTACAACCACACTGGAAATCAGCCTGGTGTTTCCTCAGAAAACTGAACATAACACTTCTGGAGAACCCTGCAATACCACTTCTGGGCATATACCCAGAGGATTCATTGGAATGCAATAAGGACACATGCTCCGCTATGTTCATAGCACCCCTATTTATAATAGCCAGAAGCTGGAAAGAACCCAGATGTCCCTCAATGGAGGAATGGATACAGAAAATGTGGTATATTTATACAATGGAATACTACTCAGCAATTAAAAACAATGAATTCATGAAAGTCTTAGGCAAATGGTTGGAACTGGAAAATATCATCCTAAGTGAGGTAACCCAATCACAAAAGAACACACATGGAATACAGTCACTGATAAGCAGATAGCTCAGAAACTCTGAATAGCTAAGACAAAATTCAGACATCAAATGACGCCCAAGAAGAAGGAAAGAGATGTCCCTGGACCTGAAAATTCATTGTAGGGGAATACCAGGACAGAGAAGTAGGAGGGGGTTGATAGGAGAATGGGTGGAGGGAACAGTGCTTAAGGAACTCATGGGGAGGGGGGAACTGGGAAAGGGAAAATCATTTTGAATGTAAACAAAGAATCTTGAAAATGAAATATTATATATATATATATATGTGTGTGTATATATATATATATATATATATATATATATATATATATATAAAGAAGTTTCCACCAGCCCATCATCTTAACAGTTATCACAGCAACCCAAGACCTAGTATACTTTTAGTCTTTACACTTTTCCTTTTTCTACTTTGTTTATTAGATATATTCTTCCACTTACATTTCAAATGTTATCCCCTTTTCTCATTCTCCACCCCCTGCAAGTCTCATGACCCATCATCCCTCCCCCCTCTTCCCAATCGACCCTCTACCACTTGCCTGTCCCAGCATTTTCCCACATTGAAGCATCTAGTCTTTCGAGGCCCAAGGGCCTCTTCTCCCTTTGATGTCCAACAAGGCCATCTTCTGCTTCTGATGTGTCTGGAACCAGGGAAAACTACATGTACACTCTCTGGTTGATGGTTTTGTTTCTGGGAGCTCTGGGCGTACTGGGTGGCTCATATCATTGCTCCTCCTATGGCGCTGCAAAACCCTTCAGCAACTTGGATTCTTTCTCTAGCTTTCCCATTGTGGACCCTGTGCTCAGTTCAATGGCAGGCTGAAAGTCTCCCCCCTCTGTATTTGTCATGCTCCAGCAGGGCCTCCCAGGTGACAACTATATCCAACTCTAGTCACCAAGCACTTGTTGGCATCCACAATAGTGTCTGGGTTTTGTATGTGTGTATGGGATGGATCACTAGATGGGGTAGTCACTGGATGATCTTTCCCTCAGATTCTGCTCCACACTTTGTCTTTGTATCTCCTTCTGTGGTAATTTTGTTCCCCCTTCTATGAAGGTCAAGAGTATCCATACTTTGTTCTTTCTTCTTCTTGAGCATCATTTGATAATGTGAATTGTGTCTTGGGGATTTCAAGCTTCTGGGCAAATATCCACTTATCGGTGAGTGCATAGCATATGTGATCTTTTGTGATTGGATTACCTCACTCAGGATGATGTTTTCCAATTCCACCCATTTGCCCCAAAATTTCATGCATTCATTGATTTTAATAGCTGAGTAGTATTCCATTGTATAAATATACCACATTTTCTGTATCCATACCTTCATTGAGGGACATCTGGGTTCTTTCCAGCTTCTGGCTATTATAAATGGGGCTTCTATGAACTTAGTCGAGCATGTGACCATATTACATGGTGGAGAATCCTCTGGGTATATGCCCAGAAGTGTTATAAATGGGTCCTCTGCTAGGATTATGCCCATTTTTCTGAGAAACTGCCAAACTGATTTCCAGAGTGGTTGTATCCTAGCCAGCACCTAATGTCTCCTGAGTTTTTGATCTTAGACATTTTGACTGGTGTGAGGTGAATTCTCAGAGCTGTTTGGATGTGCATTTCCCTAATGACTAATGAAGTTATACATTTCTTTAGGTGCTTCTCAACCATTCAATATTCCTCAGGTGAAAATCCTTTGTTTAACTCTGTACCCCATTTTTAGGGGAAATCATTTGAAATGTAAATAAATATATCAATAAATTTTAAAAAAAGAATCCTGAGGTGCTGTTTGCTTGCTTTCTTATTTTTGTGAGACAGTGTCTCTTTTTTTACTTAAGCTAGAATTTAAAAAAAAAGGGGAGGGGGGATATTTGTCTCTCTGGAGTCTACCATCTTGAGTTTTTTGTATATCTTGGATATAAGTCCTCTGTTGGATATAGTGTTGGTAAAGATCTTTTCCCAATTTGTTGGTTGTCATTTTGTCCTTTTGACAATGTCCTTTGCCTTACAGAATCTTTGTAATTTTATTAGGTCCCATTTGTCAATTCTTGATCTTAGAGCATAAGCTATTAGTGTTCTGTTCAGGAAATTTTTCCCTGTGCCCATGTACTCAGGGCTCTTCCTCAGTTTCTTTTCTGTTAGGTCAAAGTGTCTGGTTTCATGTGGAGGTCCTTGATCCACTTGGACTTGATTTTTGTACAAGGAGATAAAAATGGATCAGTTTGCATTCTTCTGCATGTTAGCCAGCAGTTGAACCAGCACCATTTGTTGAAAAGGCTATCTTTTTTCCACTGGATGTTTTTCCGCTTCTTTGTCAAATATCAAGTGATGGAAGGAGTCTGGCTTAATTACTGGGTCTTCGATTCTGTTCCATTGATCTACCTGCCTGTCACTGTACAAAGGCCAAGTCCTATTGATCCAAGAATCTCAACATTAAACCACATACACTGCACCTAACAGAAGAGAAAGTGGGTAAGAGCCTCGAACACATAGGCAAAGGGGAAACCTTCCTGGACAGAATACCAATGGCTTATGCTTTAAAATCTAATTCAGACAAATGGCACCTCATCAAATTACAAAACTTCTGTAAGGCAAAGGACACTGTCAATAAGACAAAACAGCAACCTACAGATTGAGTAATTTTTTTCCAACCCTATATCTGATAGTGGGCACATATCTAAAATATACAGAGAACTCAGCAAGTTAGACTCCAGAGAACCAAATAGCCCTATGAAAAAAGAGGAGTACTGAGTTAAACAGAAATCTCAGAGAATGCCTAAGAAGTACTTAAAGAAATGTTCAACATCCTTGATCAACAGGGAAATACAAATCAAAACAACTTTGAAATTTGACCACACAGGTTACAGCAAATGATAGCCAGGCTGTGGGTAAAAAGGAACAATCCTCCATTTTTGGTGGGACTGCAAGCCAGCAAAACAACTTCAGAAATCAATCTGTCAGGGCCTAACAATATTAGAAATAGTTTTACCTGAAGACCTAGCTATACCACTACTGGACATATACCCAAAAAATATTTCAACACATAACAAAGACACATTTTTTACTATGTTCATAGCCGACTTATTTATAATGGCCAGAAGCTAGAAATAACTCAGATGTCCCTCTACAGAAGAATGAATACAGAAAATATGGTTCCAGAATGCAGTACTACTAAGCAATTAAAATAATGACTTCATACAGTTTGCAGGCTAATGTATAGAACTAGAAAATATCATCCTGAATGAGGGAACCCAGACACAAAGTAACATACATGTTATGTGTTTACTGATAAGTGGATATTTGCTCTAAACTTCACAATGCCCATGATACAACCCACAGACACTATGGAGCTTAGAAGGAAGGGAGACCAGGACATGGCTGTTTCAGTCCTGCATTGTGGACATAACAGGATGATGGTGGGAGGAGGAGGATGAGGAGACCTGGGAGGGAGGGAGAGAGGAGGGGGAGGATATAAGGGGACAGTGTCAGGTACTGGTGAGGATAAGAGGGAGGTACAGAGGGTCTGGAAATAGAACAAAAATATATAGCACGGAGGGTGAGGAACTGGGCATAGCCACCTGAGGGACACAGACAACAGGTAAACATGAGGCTCCCAGGACCCAAAGCGGATGACTTTAGGTGAAATGCACAGAGAGTAGAGATAGATCCTGTAGAGACCACCTCCTAGGAACACCTCCCCACACTCCCACGATCCCCAGGGACCACCCTCCTTCAAGGGATGGTGTCACCAACTCATTTCAAAATGTGCAATCCAGAAATGTTCCTGAGCAAAAGAAGAGCAGGGACTACACATAGTCCAGAGACAGAAGGAAGTGCCATCCCGGCACTGCCCTACCTGGAGATCCATTATGTCTGCAGACACCAAACCAGACACTGTTGCTGTGGTAAAGAGGTGCTTGCTGACAGTATCCTCTCGTGAACGTTCTTAGAGAAGTCTGTCCAGCAACTGACCATTGGAGCCAACCATTAAACTGAGCTCAGGGAACCTGGTGGAGGAGCTGGCAGAAAATCTGGAGGAGCAGAGGGGAATTGAAACACTGTTAGAAGAACAACATCTGTTGCCAGGACCACCCAGTGCCCCCAGTGACTAGACCACAAACCAGATACATTGTAGCAGAGGATGGCCTTACTTGACAGAAATGGAGGAAAGGCACTTAGTACTGTGGAGCTTTGATGCTCTGAAGCAATAGGGCAGGAGAGGGTGGGTGAGTGGGGAAGCGCCCTCATACAGGCAAAGGGGAGTGGGAAAGGGCAGATGTTGTTTGAGGGGTTGTTGGAGGGGCAAGCAGGAAGTGGTATATTATTTCAGATGTAATCAAATGGAATAATTAATAAATACATTTAAGAAATACACATATGACAGCCATTTAAATTTAACAATGAAAACTCAGGAGCCAGATGCTAGGGTGAAAACCTGCCTGGTCAGAGTGGCAGGGAAAGCCCTCAGCTGACCCTCCCACTCCACACTGTCCTCAATATCTTACAACTTAAAGACCTTCCTCTGGTTTACTTATATTCATTCCCTTTCAAGGGTTACTTGCTCTGGCTCTTGTCCTGGAGTTGACCTCCTTTTGCTTTGCAATACAGGTGTGTGCTAGGGCTAAGCCACAGGACAAGAAAGTAAAATAAACAGAAAGCTCTTGGGTTCAAGGTCTGTGCTAGGGCTGGGCTAAACTGTGAAATCATTTGTTTGTTTGTTTGTTTTCAGTAAATAACACACTCTTGTAGTTTACAATCAGAACAAATATCCTGCAACAGAAGTTAGCAATGTTACCTTCATTATAGATGTGACAGGTTTGCTACAGATTTGCAAGGGGGAAAGGCTTATCAAGAAGAATTGTACCATTAGGAAAGATATCTGCATGACCTTTCCATGTTTAGATAAGTCCTGTGGCCTCAACCTGAGCTCCTTGAAAGAACAGAGACTGTGTTTGTTACCTGAAAGGAGGAGCCTGAGCAGTGTTGCTCAGCCTTTGCAGTCCCCATTCCACCTCACTCTGTCCCTGCAGGGGGTCCCCAAGTGTCCTTCCACATTTCCTGTGAACCAGGGCTAAGCACACAAATTCCAGGACACAGTGCTGGTGACCCCCTCATCACTTATGCTCCATTGTCCGTGACTGTACATGTGTAAGCAAATGCAGTGTGCTCACTTGTTATTGATGCTCTTCACATCTTACTGAGGGCAGCAATTGCTGGACTACACTCAGTTCTCTAAAAGACGTGGGCTTGGGGGAAATGTATTAAGATAAATCTGGGATAGAGGTGCATGAACTCTGCCCTGGAGTGAACTAAAGAACGTGAGGTGGGAGAAAGATGTATATTTAAATAGCCCACTAAGTTCACATTGTGTCTGCTTGAATTAATCTCAGGACAAGGAAGTGGAGTATCTCTGATGGCTTCTCTCTAGCCCCTTGAAAGGTTCACTGGGCTTTAGCCTCAGCACCTGATACTTCATAACGGGGCACCAGCACTCAGGGAAGCTAGAGATTGTCATCGGCACAGTATTATGCTAGCAGCAGTGGATAATACTCAGTAGTTCAGAAGTTAATGCCCACTTTCATTTGTTATTAATGTGGTCCCAGGGAAAGAGAGAAAAAATCTTTAGAAAAGAAAGATTACCTCCACTTCTCCATCCTTCCAGAATGAAAGACTCCTAAGGAGAGAATGGTAAGTTCTTTATAATAGACAAGGATTCATAGCCGAGACCTTGGATGTATGGTATTTTTCAGTTTTGTTTCCTGTAACAGGCTCCCAAATATTCCATGTTGTCCTCTACCTGGCTTGCCAGGTTAACCTTCAGCTCAGATATTCCTGCTTCCACTTTCTAATGTGTAGGTTTACAAGTGGGGCTCCTAGGGCTCTTAGGAGAGCACTAGTCACTGAGAGAGACCTGGGTTTTCTAATGCTGAGGCCTGTACCCACCAGTATAGCTACAGCCATTTTGTTCCATGTCTGCCCCCTATTTCAGATTGTTGCTGTAATATGCAATAATTGGCACAGAAAAAGTAACTTGACTAAGAGTAAGGTTATGGTGATCCCATCCTGTTGTGCTCTGTATGATGTTTGTTAACTTTATAATGTTCTAAAAACCTTTACATGGGACCCATCAAATTAAGAGGACCTGAGTTCAGTTCCCAGCATCCACATGGCTGGTTCACAAGAAAGTCCAGCTCTGAGGAGCCTGATGCCCTCTTCTGAACTCCATGTACAACTGAACACATGTGGCAAATGGTCACAAAGACACACATACACACACAAAAAAAAACACACAAACACACACACACACACACACACACACACACACTAAAAGCAATCCACCCCAGAAGCATGAAGCAGCGTGAATATCAAACTCAACAGTTACACAATGCTAAGTATCCTGTTTGCTAAAGAACAAATAGGAAGCAGCAAAACTATTGAGATATAGTTTCTGACAAGAGAATGCAAAATAATTTTTTAAATAGGTGTGGGTTTAACATGACACCCATGATGATGACATCTCAAGGGGAAAATGTCCCTGTGGATGCCAAGGGCTCACTGGCCAGCCAGTCTAGCTAAAATGGCAGGCAATAGCTCCAAAGAGAGACCCTGTGTCTAAACGGAAAGTGGGTGTTATAGAGGGAGCCCAACATGGATTCTGTCTTTGCATGTGTGTGTGCACATGCATACGAGACAGAAACAAAGAGACAGAGACTAAGTAAATTATTTCCTGAAACAATCGATAAAAGGGAAATTGGTAGCAGATAAACAAGATCTGAAGGCATTGGCAGTCACTGTAAATACAGGGGCAAAAATGTCAGCACAGTAAGAAGCAATGAATGAATGTTAGAGAGGAAAATCTATGCTGCCTGTGTCAGAAAAATGATGTCAGGAATAAAGGAAGCTTAAGAATTAAAATTTAAACTTGCCTTGTTAGATGGAAATTTACACTCACACTAATATAAAAGAGAAAATAGTATCTTAATCCAGTGACCACAGAACTGTGACAAAAACCCACTTCAAAAGGAAGTTTTAATAAATTCCAAAGCGATTTATCACTCAGATCACATTCTTTCATAAAGATGAAACAAAGGAGAAAGGATAGTGTCTAAACACTAGCATCTGCTTGACAGTCTCTCATTGGCTCTCCTTGGCAACCTCTGATTGGCTCCTAAAGCAGGAAGAATGGACTCTCCCCCTTCCAGGGATGCTTAACTGTTTACAGAGCCTGGGAATCAGAGCAGAGGTTCAGCAAGGATTCAAAGGGTGGCAGTGACACAATTGGCCACTAGATGGCAATGGTACTTCTTATTTATCTTCATTTACTAGAGAGCTTCAATGGTTCCATTAATCCCTATGCAACATAAAGACTAGGCTTTCTTTTCTTTCTTTTCTTTCTTTTCTTTCTTTTTTTTATTTTTAGGACGTTTATTGTCACATTATTTAATTTTTTGCAGTAATAGATGAGGTCAAATACCTATTTTTCCAACATTGCAACATAAAAGACAATAGTCAAGGTAACAGTGAAATTAAAATTAAAAAATACATATACAAAAATCTAAGGTCTGGGAGGAAACCTGACTACAATCTACATGTAGAAATGTGCAAATGACCCCAGCCTTGTCTTCGGATTGCACCACTTCACAGATCACAGAGTGCGGTGTCCTGGCACAAAGGACTCAGCCAGGCTCAGCTCCAGGGCAGGTGGCCTCTGCCCATTCACATGGGTTCTGCTCAGCTGAGGTTCACATCTTGCTACTCACGTGCTGCCGGCTTTCAGAGACTGGTACATATGTGCAGGCTATCAGAGGACAGCGCTCTCCCTGGCAACCCCACACTCACCTCGGTCACTGTGGCCCAGCAGTGGCTGGGAACAGGTTGTCTGTTTGAAGTCTCAGCACTGAGATACAGGGGGCACTTGGCGAGGGCTGCTCACTGTGTGTGGACCTGAAACCCCCAAGGATCCCTGAAAGGTTGCTGGTCCCTGGTACTAACCTGGCCACACCCCTCAGCTTGTGAAGACTTGGTGAAGCAGGCAGACAGCTGTTCTCTCCTCACAGGAAAGAGCCAGAAGCTCAGCAAGCACTGATATAAACCGTTGAGCACAGAGGGGAAGCAAGTGAGCGAGAGACTGACCGCTACTTCCTAGTCAGAGCACTGCAATAAAGAGGGCTCTAAGAAGTGGTCCCATTCTGTCTCCTAGCTTGTCATCTGCTCTAAGAATCCTGTGTGTCTGGTGGCTGAAATGAGATGCAATAGGGATCAAGTGTCAGCAGCAGTTCAGTTGCAGACAGGGCCCTTATATGTGTTAGGGAACTAAAGAACACTCTGGAGAAGTTATAATTCACACCCGAGATCCCAGAAAGTAATTAATTTACAGAGGGGCAGGCATGGAATGCAATATATTAAAAAAAAAAACAGTGGGATGACTGCCAGGAGGCTGGACAGGCCAGGCCAAGTCTTAGGAGGTAACGCTGAGGTCCCCAGCCTTCTGCACCCTCATGGACCAGAGCAAGGAGGGTGCCAACTGGCTTTGTGTGCACAGCAACAGAATGCAGCCTGCCAGACTGCTCTGAGAGCAGAGCATGCTGTGTGAAGGCAATGGTGAGGATGGTGTGCAGAGCCCAGGGCTGCTCCTGAACGGCCAGAGGCTGGGGCCCTCAAAGAAGCCAAGACTGAAGATGCTCTAGGCCTACAGAGCATCTCTGGCCACTTTCAGAGCCCAGGACAGGGGACAGTACAGGCCACCATCAAGTAAGACAACCTACAAGGCACTTGGTTATGCATCTTTGCCATGGGCAGTGGAGGGACAGGAGAAGGAGTAGAGAGGACCACTATGTGTGCACAGGCTGGCCAGAGCTGCCACCTTCCCACACTGTGACCTGCTGGGCATGGAGCCATGGAGAGTGGCTGCCGGGGCACTAAGCAGGGACACTGCTCCCACCTGTTCTCTACAGTAGGGAGAGTGAACCCCTCACCCGGCCTCTTTGCTCATTCTGAAATGCCTGAGAGCAAAGCCTTGGAAGGCGATGGCACAATCTTAAAGGCGGTATGTTCACTTTGGGAGGTGGCACTGAGGCCTGAGCTTGGCCACTCTGAGCTTAGCAGCATCGCTTGCCCCTCTACAGCCTAATGTGAGGCCAAGCTTCCAAGTTTGTGTGTTTCAGTGAGAACCTGCATGTCAGAGGGAAGAGTCGTCTGCAAGATCAGCTGGGGTTGTGTTTCTGTCATTAATGGGAGCACAGGTGTGTGTCTATGCAAAGCTGAACCTTGGTTAAGTTGTGTCAGCAAGGAAGAGTTTCTGGAGGGAGGAAGCTGTGTTCCAAGGTTTTACAGATCAACACCAGAGCTATGGAGTGGATTCATCAGTTTTGCAGTCCCTGACTCAGTAGCTCACACTGACTCACCCAAGTCCTCCTGCCAGGAGCTCGCTGATGTGGCTGCTAGTCCAGTATTCTAGGGTCAGGTATTGGATGGCATACATTTGAGACAAACACTGCAGGTCCATGCAGGAGGCAGACACATCAGAGACACGAGGCCACAGGCCAAGGAAGCCATGAGAGGACGGCAGAGGGACTGTCTCTCACTGCAACATGATGTCTTTCAGGTTCTCCTGCAGGATCATGTCCTTCACAGCATGAAACAGGACAGGATGTTCTTGGTGTCTATGGCAGTGGTGAAGTGGTGGAACAGGGGTTGCTCAGATCCTGTGCTTCCTGTCAAAGCACTGCACTAGGTAGTGCTGGACATCCTCCAGCCATGCGGGGTCACCCTTGAAATCAGGGAAGAGCTTCTAAATGCTCACCGACTTCACCTTCTCCACCAGGAGGTCCATCGTGTTGAGGAAGAGGATGATAGAAACATTGAAGAAGAGCTTGTTGTTGATGATGGTCTCGAAGATGTTCATGGATTCCACGAGCCAGCTGGTGTGCCTCACCTCCATGAGGACCTGGTTGTACTCACTGGAGGACTCCATGAACAGGATGGATGTGATCCCAGGGAAGCACTGGAACCACTTCTGGCGCTGCAACCTCTGGCCACCCACATCCACCATCTTAAATGAGATTTTCTTTATAATAAAGTCAATTTCAATGATTCCCTTGGTGGCCTTTCTAGCCAGCAGGATGTCTTGTTTACTGGGGAAGTAGTTCAGTTGGCCAATGCAATCTATGTTATCCAGGAAGTACTTCACTGATTCACCAATCTGTACCTCACTTTTGCGGCTGAAGGCTTCCCTGATCCCCGAGTCTCTCCAGAGTGCACGCAGCACTGGCACAAGGAGCTGGAAGGTGGCGTGCTCCACAGGCAGGCCTGCCTTGTTCTCAAGGCCATCAGAAACATCCCTGCTTCTCCTTCTCGGAGTGCTGCCAGGGAATGCTGAGCTTGTCCCAAGGGTCTACAAGCACACTTGGGCCTCGCCATTAAGTTTGCAGCCAGTGCATACCTCCTTGTCTGTTCTGGCATGAGGGTCTCGATTCTCAGGACCACAGCTAGAATCTTCTGAGAGGAAAGCCTCAGTTGGGAAACTGCAGAGATCAAAGTATTCTTAAGGATGTTGTTGAAGATGGATGGTGTAGAGGAACTCCAGCAGCTCCTTCTGGTGGAACTCCAGGCCCTAGATGATGTGCATCTGCTTGAGGAAGGTGGACTTGCTGCTCTAGCCTGCGCCCAGCAGCAGGATCTTGACCAGCCGCCACAGCTCAGCATTGATGTCTCAGTTGTGCCACCAGGCCTGGTGCTTGAGTCATGCACTGTGCCTGCCCTGCGCTCTCAGTCTAAGGCCTCTAAAGGCAACAAGCAGCTGCTGAGGGTCTGCACTATCTGGACATGGCCTTCCTCAGGCCTCGGCCCTGACCCACTGGGGGCCTCATGCCATGGACACCCCTCAACTGGCACGGCCCTCCCTGGCCAGGCTCTTCCCTGTCCTCCTCTCCGTCATGCTGTGTCCACCTTCACCGCTGCTGCCCAGAGTCTTTCACTCACCTGGCCAGCTGAGGGGAGAAGGGGAAGGCGAAGACTAGCTTTTCAAATTCAATTCTGGGCCCTTCAGGGTTTGTCTCAAATATCTAATAATGAGAATATGATATTTATGGTTAATAATTTATTGTCTCATAAGCATAATATTCCTTGTTTATTCCTTCAGATTGCTAAAGCACTTATGGGTCCTTTAAGAGACGTGGGCAAGACATTTGCTGTCTGCTAAACTGTTAGGGGAAAAAATGAAAGCATTCTAAGATGTTTCTAATTTGAATATGTAATAAACTGCCCCATGTAAACAACACAAGGATATAAATTCACAAAGTAAGTCTTGAAAAAATCTATCTTGTGTATTTAATTTCAGGTAATAGAAAAAAACAGAAACAAAAACTGACAAATGGGAAGCAACTCTATTTTTAAAGATTCTATGGAAGGAAACCATCAGTCAGGAAGTTGCTCCTGTTCCAAATCCCCCTGGTGAAGTGTAAGCCCACTCATTTAGGACAGGCTTCCTGGGAGGATGAAGACCATCTGCAGATGTGGACTGTAACACCCTGGCATCCTGGGGTGTGCATCTGAGGCTCCCAGTCAGAGAAGTGCAAGCCATCTCTGGTAAACCAACAGAATAGTTCCAGAGCTGTCAGAGAAAGAAGCTCTCAGATAAAAGGATGATGCACAGAGATGTGAGCATGTGCACAACTTAAGGCCAACTAAAACGTGTTTCTAGTATTGCTCATCCTAGTAATCTTTCCCACTAGTTCCTTCTGACAGCATACACATGCTTCCTAAATCACAAGGATGCTTCCAAAGTCAACAGTGGATTCCACTTCTGAATAAGAAGAAAACAATTTGGTTGTTCCAAAGAAAACTGGAAATGGTTTTACCTGAAGACCCAGCTATACCACTTCTGGGAATATACCCAAAAATGTTGTGACATATAAAAAGGTCACATATTCCACTATGTTCATAGCAGCCTTATTCATAATAATCAGAAGCCAGAAAGAACCCAGATGTCCCTCTATGGAAGAATGTATACAGAAACTATGGTTAAAGAATGGAGTACTACTAAGTAATTAAAAAACCAATGACTTCATACAATTTGCAGGCAAGTGGATGATCTAGAAAATATCCTGAGTGAGGTAACCCAGACACAAAGGAACACACATGGTATTTGTTTACTGAAAAGTTGATATTTGCCCTAAAGTTCACAATGCCCATGATATAACCCACAGACACTATGGACCTTAGAAGAAAGGGAGACCAGGGCATGGCTGCTTCAGTCCTGCATTGAGGGGATATCAGGATGATGGTGGGAAGTAGAGGTAGAGGAGACCTGGGAGAGACAGAGGTGATGGAGGAAATAAGGGGCAGTATTAGGTACTGGAGAAGATAGGAGAGAAGGAAAGAGGGTCTGGAAATGGAACAAAAATGTGTAGCAGGGGGGATGAGGAACTGGGTTAGCCACGTGAGGGACCCAGACACCAGAGAAACGTGAGGTTCCCAGGACCCAAGGGGGAGGATTTTAGCCCTAATGTGCAGAAAGGGGAAATAGAACCTGTAGAGACCACCTCCATGGGATAGGTACACCTCCACACACTCAAACAACCCTGATACCCCCCTCCTTAAAGGGATTATGCCACACACTCATTTTGAAATTTTAACCCATAAATGTTCCTTAGCAAAGGAATAACAGGGACAACAAATGGAGCAGAGACAGAAGGAAGGGACATCCAGGAACTGCCCTACCTGGGGATCCACCAAATCTGAGGATGGACGTTCAGCTAATCTCTGGAAACATTCTCACAAACACAATCAGAAATATATTTTTTAGGTCATTCTAGATCCCATTAAGTTGGTAATGGAGACCACCCATCACATGCTTTCCCCTTTGACACCCAACCACTTCCTATGTTACACTTAATTTCCAAACAAAAACAATAAAAGTGCTTGGAATGTAGCATAACTGGGAGGTGCTTGCCTGGCAGGTATGAAGCCCTGGTTTGAGTCCCAGCCCCACATAAGTTGGACATGATGGTACACAGATGTAGTGCTTAAAGTTGGCATGTTCACTAAGCAGTTCAGAAGTTCAAAGCTATCCTGAGCTACATAGATACTGATCCTTTCTTATATAAAACAAACTGGCTATCTATGAGAACCTGTCCTAAAACAAACAAAAAGACAATGGTATTGTAATTTTACCTAACATGATATAACTATCCCCATACAACCTAAGCACATTAATTATTCTCCAAGAAAAAATAGTGAAGTCCCTTTTGGAATGTTTACAGTTTAAATATGCTAATATAGATTAAAAACTTAAGTACTCATATCAACTCAATGCTATGTTATATAATAAAAGGAAAGGAAGGAAAACATGGATGTTACATAGAAGAAGACACACATAGGCACACATAGACATCTATCCTATGTATACATGTACAAATGTATCCTTAACAAAATGGGACAAAATCACTCATGACATTTATACTCCTCATTTCTGTAAATGGTCATATGGCCACAGCTGGTATTATCTCCTTATAGCTTAGTTTTTTGTTTTCTTGTTTTATTCTTTATTTGTGAATATGAGTGTAGGCACACATGTGCCATTACACATATGTGGTAGAAAGAAGACACAACAATGGGACACAACCTCAGTCTCACCTTCTACCTTCTTTGAGACAGGCTCTCTTGTCACCTGCTGCTCTGTGTGCCAGGCTGGCTGATCCATAAGTTTTCAGGGACTCTCCTGTCTCTGCCAGCTTCCTTTCGGTAGGAACGCTGGGGCTGTAGATGACCACAAGCACATTCAAGCCTTTGTGGATTCTGGGATCTGAGGTTCAAGTCATCATGCTTGTATTCATTTCTCCTTCTTACCACCTATCTTTAAGCATTTGCACCAAGTCCTGCTGTTTTAGAATGGTCAACCCATTGAGGCCTTTCTGCACATCTACACATTTCTTTCAAGTATGCTTTAGGTGTTACTTAAACAAAGATAGATTTCCTGTAATGGCCTCTAATTTCTGTGAGTATCTGAATTTAATCTGCAAATGATCAATACCTGAACAGGAACTAAGAATAATGATAGAGTGAAGTGCTGGACCTGAGATGTTTGAGGTAATTCTTCATCTAACAGACAATACCGTGTCTCAAACATAGGAGAAAAGCCTGGCCTGTTTAGGTGATTGAAGCTATGGGGGCTAGTAAAATCTTTCAGGCCAATGCACAGAGGGAGAAGACAGGAGGAAGACATGGGGCACAGATTTGAAGAAAATTACCAACCTGAGAAATCAGGACAGACAGACCCCTTTACTAGTTCTAACCTGATAATATTTGTTTAATGTGTATTTCAAAGCATTAAACAGGTATGTATATCTGGAAGCTTGGGAGCTACTAATATTTAGAGGGTTGTCCAGTCCACAGCTGTTCACCGGCAAGCATTTTGGGGCTTGACCTCACCCACTTTTGAATTTCTTCTAGCCTATTTTGAATGTTGTTGCATTCAAGATTCCACCATCTGTTGGATGTAGGGTAGGTGAAGATCCTTTCCCAATCTAGTCTAATAGAAGAGAAAGTGGGGAAGAGCCTTGAACACAAAGGCAAAAGGAAACCCATCCTGGACAGAATACCAATGCCTTATCCTTTAAGATCAAATACAGACAAATGGCACCTCACAAAATTGCAAAACTTCTGTAAGGCAAAGGACACTGTCAATAAGACAAAACAGCAACCTACAGATTTAGTAATTTTTTTACCAACCCTATATCTGATAGAGGGCACATATCTAAAATATACAGAGAACTCAACAAGTTTTACTCCAGAGAACCAAATAGCCCTATGAAAAAAGAGGAGTACTGAGTTAAACAGAAAAATCTCAGAGAATGCCTGAGAAGTACTTAAAGAAATGTTCAACATCCTTGGTTAACAGGGAAATACAAATCAAAACAACTTTGAGAATCCACCGCACAGGTGACAGCAGATGATAGCCAGGCTGTGGATAAAAAGGAACAATCCACCATTTTTGATGGGACTACAAGCGAATAAAACAACTTTAGAAATCAATCTGGCAGGGCCTAACAATATTAGAAATAGTTTTACTTGAAGACCTAGCTATACCAATACTGGGCATATACCCCAAAAAAATATTCCAACACATAACAAGGACACATTTTCTACTATCTTCATAGCAGACTTATTTATAATAGCCAGAAGCTAAAAAGAACTCAGATGTCACTCTACAGGAGAGTAGATACAGAAAATATGGTTACAGAATGGAGTACTACTAAACAATAAAAAAATGCCTTTATACAATATGCAGGCAAATGAATAGAACTAGAAAATATCATCCTGAGTGAGGGATCCCAGACACAAAGTAACTCACATGTTATGTGTTTACTGATAAGTGGATATTTGCTCTAAACTTCACAATGCCCATGATACAACGCACAGAGACTATGGAGCTTAGAAGGAAGGGAGACCAGGGCATGGCTGCTTCAGTCTTGCATTGAGGACATAACAGGATGATGTTGGGAAGAGGAGGTAGAGGAGACCTGGGAGGGAGAGAGGAGGGGGAGGATATAAGGGGACAGTGTCAGGTACTGGTGAGGATAAGAGGGAGGTACAGAGGGTCTGGAAATAGAACAAAAATATATATCAGGGAGGGTGAGGAACTGGGGATAGCCACCTGAGGGACACAGACAACAGATAAACATGAGGCTCCCAGTACCCAAAGGGGATGACTTTAGCTGAAATGCACAGAGAAGGGAGAGATAGAACCTGTAGAGACCACCTACAGTGGATAGGAACACCTCCCCACACCCCCACAATCCCCAGGGACCACCCTCCTTCAAGTGATGGTCCCACCAACTCATTTCAAAATTTGTAACCCAGAAATGTTCCTGAGCAAAAGAGCAGGGACTGCTAGTAGTCCAGAGACAGAAGGAAGGGCCACCCACGCACTGCCCTACCTGGGGATCCATCATGTCTGCAGACACCAAACCAGACACTGTTGCTGTGGTAAAGAGGTGCTTGCTGACAGGATCCCCTTGTGAAGGTTCTTACAGAAGGTTGGCTAGCAGCTGACCACTAGAGCCAACCATTAGACTGAGCTCAGGGAATCTGGTGGGGAGCTGAGAGAAAAGCTGGAGCAGCAGAGGGGAATGGAAACACTGTTGGAAGAACAACATCTGAAGCCAGGACCACCTCGTGATCCCAATGACTAGACTACAAACTGAGAAGTGTTCAGGGAGGGATCTTTACCTCTAGATACATTGTAGCAGAGGATGGCCTTGCCTGACAGCAATGGAGGAGAGGCACTTAGTACTGTGGAAGTTTGATGCCCTAGGGTATGATGCGGAAGCAGTAGGTCAGGAGAGGGTGGGTGAGTGGGGGAGCGCCCTCATACAGGCAAAGGGGAGTGGGAAAGGGCAGGTGTTGTTTGAGGGGTTGTTGGAGGGGTAAGCAGGAAGTGGTATACTATTTAAGATGTAATAAAATGGAATAATTAATAAATACATTTAAAAAATACACATATGCCAGTCATTTAATTTTAACAATGAAGACTCAGGAGCCAGATGCTGGGGTGAAAACCTGCCAGGTCAGAGAGGTCAAGCCCTCACCTGACCCTCCCACTCCACTCTGCCCTCAATATCTTTCAACTTAAAGACCTTCCTTTGGTTTACTTATATTCATTCCCTTTCAAGGGTTACTTGCTCTGCCTCTTGAACTGGAGTTGACTTTCTTTTGCTTTACAATACAGGTGTGTGCTAGTGTTGAGCCACAGGACAAAAAAGTAAAATGAACCGAAAGCTCTTGGGTTAAAGGTCTGTGCTAGGGCTGGACTAAACTGTAAAATGTTTTGTTTGTTTGTTTTCAGTAAATAACACAATCTTAGAGTTTGCAATCAAAACAAATATCCTGCAACATAAGTTGGCAATGTTACCTTCATTATAGAAATCCAGATCTCTGTCAATTGTTCTGGTTGTTCCCAGGCATGTCTGAGTGCATCATCATGGGAACAAAATGGTCCCAAGGAAAATCAGACCTGGGCTCTTGAAGGTGTTGCACAAGGCCTATAGGGACCTAAAAAGCACCAAGGACACCCCTGATCCTTATCACAAGGGATAAATCACCCATCCTACTGTCACATAATGTATTGCAATATATCACCATTCCTGACCTTGGCTCACACTCGTAAGTGCTGTGAAATGGAAGGGTTCTTGTCCAGGGTTCACTCAAAAAACCAATAACTAAAAATAAAAAAAAACCCTGAATCCAGCTAAACAGGGATGGTTTATTGAATGCATACCTCAAGACTGACCAATCAGGGCAACAGATCAATAATATGCACTACCTATTTCTCAGGGACAGCTCTGTGTAAAAACCACAAGAGCTCATGCACAAGGGCTAGAATTACTGCCCTATGTGGACCCTGACTCAAGCTATTTTAGACATAATAGTAATACTGACCTTGAATTTCATGGGGCTATGGGAAGTATATAGATGTAGAAATTAGTAAGATTAACAAACCTCACAACATACGGAACATTCCATGGTACATGGTCAGCATGACTCTGCTCTGAATCAAGATTTATCTTTTGTTTTATATCCATGACTGAGAGGCATATTACATGACATAGATGGCTGTGATATGACAAGTTTGCTACAGATATGGAAGGGGGCAAGCCTTATCAAGAAGAATTATATCATTAGGGAAAATAACAGCATGACCTTACCATGTTTAGACAAGTTGGGGGCCTCAACAGGAGCTCCTAAGAAGGAGAACAGAGACTGTGTTTTTTACCTGAAAGGAGGGGCCTGTGCAGTGCTGCTCAGCCTTCTCAGTGCCCAGGTAGTGAGGGAGCGGCTCTGGTTCTCTATGGGTGCTGGATGATTCTTACCAAATGACTTGCTCCTGCCAGTTCTCGGGAGAGTATCAGGAGGTAAGATCTTCTCCTTGTCAGATGTGGCACACGTCTACCACATCTAATGGAACAGGGCAGTGGCGATTAACCTGCTCCTGCCAGTTCTCTAGAGAGTGTCAGGAAGTGAGATCTTCCCCTTGTCAGATGTGGCACAGGTCTCTGAAAGCAGGGCTCTCTCCCTCTAAGTGCAGGACTCCATGCAACTCAGATGCTCCCTTGCAGGATATGTGGCCAGACACCTGTAGAGCTGCCAAGTTCCTACGTGCAGAAGGAACCCAGGAGGGCTGTGCCCCAAGCGATCTTTCACTCTTGTCTTCCCTGCATTTCTGGCTGAGCTGGCTGCTTGGTCACAGGAGCCAAGATGGTGGTGACCTCAGATGGCAGGGCAATGATCTTCAAATCTTATTGAGGGCAGCAATTGCTTGACTACACCCAATTTTCTAAAAGGTCTGGGCTCTGGGGAAATAAATCAAGATAAATCTGGGATAAAGGTGCATAAACTCTGTCCTGTACTGAACTAAGAAACATGGAAGTGGGAGAAGGATGTATGGCTAATTAGACTACTAGGTCCCCATTGTGTCTGCTTGATTTAATCTCAGGACATGGAAGTGGAGTATCTCTGATGACTTCTGTCTATCCCCTTGAAAGTTTCACTGGGCTTTAGCCTCAGCACTTGATATTTCATAATGGGGCAGCAGCACTCAGGGAAGCTAGAGTATCATGCCAGCAGCAGTGGATAATACTCAGTAGTTCAAAAAGTCATAACCACTTTCATTTGTTATTAATCTGGACCCAGGGAACAATAGAACAAAATCTTTAGAAAAGAAAAATCATCTCTACTTCTCTATCTTCCCAGAATGAAAGACTGGTAAGGAGAGAATGGTAAATTCTTTATAATAAACAAGGATTTGTAGCTGAGGCCTTGGGTGTATAGTATTTTTCAGTGTTGTTTCCTGAAACAGTGTCTCAAATATTCCATGTTGTCCTCTACCTGGCTTTCCAGGTTAACCTTCAGCTCAAACATTCCTGCTTCCACTTTCTAGTAGCTAGGCTTACAAGTGGGGCTCCTAGGACTCTAAGGTCAGTACTAGTCACTGGAAGAGAACTGGATTTTCTAATGCTGAGGCATGTACACACCAGCATAACTACAGCCATTTTTCTATGTCTGCCCCGACAATTTCAGATTGTTGCTGTAATATGCCTGCCAATCATTGACACAGAAAAACAAACTTGTCTCAGAGCAAGGTCATGGTGATCAAATCCTGTTGTGTTTAGTATGATGTTTGTTAAACTTACAAGGTTCAAAAAAATTTACATGAGACCCATCAAATTAAGATCCACTATGCACTCTTATATCTGAAATGGCCTGATCAGAACTGACCACTTCATATGAGCTACTTGTGGTTGTTTTGTTTTGTTTAGTTTTGTTTTGTCTTGTTTTGAATTTATAAGTTGACAAAGACAAATGTTTTGGGTCATTGCTTAACAACAAAAAATTTAGCTATCATTCTGATCAATCAGTATTAAGATCTGAATTCAATACCCTATCTTCCTTTGATAAGTATTTGTGTGGTTTACGGAGCCAATCGTGAACCCAAACAGAGATGCTCTGTGCACTAACCTATATCTATTATTTTATCCTACACACTTTATTGCTGTTGACTATTTTATTTTGTTCTGACAGAATCTCATTTTGTAGCTTACAGAGGGCTGTAAGCAATCCTCTCTTGGTGACTCTGGTGCAGAGATGAGAGCCTCAACTCAGCCTGAGGGCCTTTCCATTGGTGGCTCAAATATTATAGTATCCCCTACCAACACATCTCAAAATTATTGCCAACACAAAGATACTGTTTCTCTCTCTCTCCTAAGGCATCTTGGGGCAATTTTGAAATGCTAAACACTGGGCTTCATGACTGTCCCCCCTAACACATACCCACATTACAACCTGCCCTGCAGGAACTGCCTGGATGTGATTTCATGAACCTGTACATGATGAGAAAGAAGAAATTTTGAATGCATATTAAAACTGGAGTGAGTTCTCAGCAGATTTTAATAGTTCATATAGCTGATTGCAAAAATTCTGAGGTAGGATGAGACATTTCTGAGAAGGTTTTGAAAAGTAAACACTCAGAAAGATACATAGGGATGACTTGGGTGTTGCCAATCAAGCCTAGAGCAAACTCTGGCTTTGGAAGGAGGATGGGCTTGATGGCTAAGCCCCAGGGGAGACTCCAGGAAAGGGCAGCTCAGCTTTCTATCAGTATAGGGAGAACATTAGCAGGGAGCCAATGGCTGTACCCATGACATCAGCAGTCCCTTCTTGGACATTGTATTGTTTCCTAGAGAGTTCTTGGCATCCTCTCTATTGTAACCAGTGTTGTAGCAACAACACGGACACTGAGGTTTCTCAATCAGTGTATAGAGGATACTTCCATAGACATGTTTGCCTGACTGAGAAAACTTTCCGGGACAGTGAGGGTAGATGGGAGAGAGACTAGAGAGAGGAGGAAGGAAACTGCCCTTTCTTCTGAGTGTAATGAAGGACGAAGGAGATGGTCTTGGGGAATGTGGAGTAAGTTCGGGGAAGTAGATGTGCAGGGGTGGCCTGAGCTGGCCTTTCTAACAATGAGGCACAGGAACTGCAGTGTCTGTGTAGGAAAAGAACTTTCATGATTATCACAATTCTTGAAAATCAAGGATTTCAGAACATTATTTTCTCTAGTCCTTAAGGCAGGAGATGGCAAGGTCAAAGCTGTTATTCTGTGAACTCCAAGTCTTTACTTTAAATGGGTATAGTGGGTGTTACAGGGGACAGAATGAGAGCATCAGGAGTCACAGAGGGTCTAACCTATGCAAATTTAGGGCAGGGCATCACTGCCCTTCACTCTCATGGCTTCATTTAGCTTCAGTGGCTATCTGACAGTAGTAGCAGGGAGAGAATTGTGCTCCAGGCCATGACCTTATGTTCTCCTCTCCCTGACAGTTCCCACCCTACCTTTCTTTATCACCAGCTGTGGGTAGGAAGCATTTCTATACTACATACAAAAAATCTGTACCAGGGGATACACCCAGACAGAGATGTGATTCAATTGATACTTCTGGGCTGTTTGGTGTTTCAGGAGGGGGATCTGATCAGTGTGTTGAGCATGTTCTCACACTGCATGATGTTATAATCCCATGTCCCCGGCATCAAGTAACAGGGTAGGAGATTTGAACATCTCCAAGTACTCATATACTTGTGGACCATGAATTTATCATCTGACTTGTATAACCACAGGACTGAGGACTCTGAAGCCAAGATGTACCCTGTGCAGATGTTAATAAGCCATGAAAGCCATCTCTGTGGTCATCTTAAACATGTGTAGGGAGACAGAGGACACACCTGTCTGCTAACATCTCCAGGTCTCTATACGGTGATGGGAGATCTGAGATGCACTGAGGAGGCATCTCAAGCCTGAACCAAACCCTGTGTGGTGTCACTGGGTTCTAGGCCTGTTGTCCTTCTGTACAGGTCTCAGGGTTGTCTGTCTAAACTCTGTGTCCCCACCATGCAAGTTCACTTGTGTTATTCTACCTACAGGGGCTGGCAGGCAGACATCATCCCCTGCAACTATCCTAAGCAAGAAGGCCAAGAAGGAAGAGGAGAAGCTGACCACAGAGCTGCAGTTCATTACCCAGGAGAGAAACCAGGTGAATGATCGCCTGATCTCCATCACAGAGGGAGCCATGAACAAGAGGTATGCATTGCTCCAAACACAGTGGTGTCAGTCTGGGGTCAGCAATGTCACCCTCATCTTACCCTTTTAAGGAGGGGTTTTCTAGGAAACTGTACCACCAGAATGTCCCTGTGCCCAACCTCATGTCCCAAAATACTTCTTAGAGGAAAGGCAGAACCTGAAGCTTGCTCAGGAACGATGTGGTAAATGGCCTCTTCTGATCCCTCCAGAGGAAAAGAGGGACTTGTTGTGGGACTGAAGAATTCAGGGATAGAAATAGTGGAAAATGATTCCCAGAGTGCATTTGGAAAGCCCTTGACATGCGGTGGCTTTGTGAGTTCATAGGAGCTGTGAGTTTGTGCTGAGTGTTTGTAATTGCCTGGCAGGTGACTGAGTGCTGGAAGCTCCTGGAAGCAGCTGGGGAGGCCTGGTCTACATTGTTCATCTCAGTGCTTGACTAGATGCCTGATGCTCTGCCTGTTCCTCTTCACAGGCCTTATATTCTGAGACAGAAATGTTGCATGCATTTCTTCTGCATCTCATTGTGCTCTTTCCGTTTCTATCTGTCTCTCTCATTCTTTGACTCTGTTTCCATTTCTCCTTTTATGTGTGTACAATTCTGTGTGTGTGTGTGTGTGTGTGTGTGTGTGTCTGTGTGTGTGTACACATGCACCTACCTGTGCATGCACTTTGTATGTTTATATTGCCATTCACACTTTGGAATCTAGGAGTCTGTGTTTTGTCTTGATGATTTACCTGTAAGACAGTTTCAAGTATATGTTAATGCTGAGCTCTGGGAGCCCCCATCAGCACTGTTCTTTGGCTCTAGGGTCACAATTGTTCATACATTTGTATCTCCTGGGCAGATTATAAAGATGTGATGATGTCTGGTCTCATCTCCACAATTATGTGTAATGTCCATCTCTAAGGTATAAGGTACTCAGGGTTTAGAATTCCTGTTGTGAAAATAGGAAATATATAACCACAGGTTTCTGGTGGGCGAAGATCTGTGGCCTAGGCTCTTGAGATTATAGCTGCTTAGACTGCATCTCCAGCCCTACTGAGCGAACACAGGGAGCCATGGCACCCTACACCTGGATGCCTAGCTTCTGCTATCCTGGAGACAGGAAAACAAGTTTCCAAAGCTGAAGAATATCCCAGTATATAGAATCTAGAATGTGGTTTTCTGGGCCTGGGGTAGTAAAGGACCCAGCCTGAGATGTTGTATTCTTTACCATCCACATTCATGGAGTTCTCTGTTCCTGGGAACAGGACCTTCCTGAGGCTGAATCCAATGTAGGAACAACTGAAGTTAAAGGAGAAGGAGATCAAGTCATTTCTTCACAACATAGAGATGGAGAAGATTGGGGCCCAAGAGAACATCCAGGAGCTCAAGAAGGAGATTAACTTCTATAAGTAAGTACCAGTGAGGGAGGCCACCAGTTGTGGAAAGGCCATTTCTGCCTTCCATTCTTTCTGGACTGGAGAGTCTGCAGGTCTGGTTCTGTCCCTTCTGATGTTTAGCCAACAGTGTGCCTTGGGATTTTGGACTCAATTTTTATAAGTCTGTAAGAAACTGTTACCCCTCCCAGTATTATGAAGGCTGACTCAGAAGTCTCTAGATAGAAAGGTGATTTAGTTCATGAGAGGGTTATTATGCAGTCCTAGGCCTCTGGTACTCAGGCAGGGTTTTACAGACCTCACTGTGATATAATACAAGGACAGAATGCCTTCCTCTTGGTTCTACTGACCTTCTTTGATGGGATTTGCTCCCTACTAATAGATGTTGCCCCATTGCATTGGGCTGTTATGGATAGTTGGAGATCCCCCTTTCTTTTGGAGAGACGTGGACACTTACTGGTATTTGGGCTGCAGCAATCCTTACTCCCTCAAGTTGCTGTTTGCTATTTGTGCAGCTGTGATGGATGTATTGAGATGTATTGCATTAGGTCTTCATGGGAACCTGGGTCCTGGTGGGCTTAATGGGACCTGTAAGTATGAAGGGGAGGAGGATCTTACTATACAGAGTGTGCTTCCAGCAACCTGCATAGCCGGCTCCTCATAGAGAAGATGCTTGTGAAGAAGAGAAGGGTCATGCTGATGCAGGAGAACAAGGAAGTACTTCTTGACTGGTCTCTCATAGAGAAATACTTGGTTGGCTTGAACATGAATGGTAAAGACGAACAGGAGAAGACCAGCAACCTCCAAACCCAACATCAGGTAGGGACAAGCAACTCAATCAGGCTAATACTGTTTGATACCATTTTTCCATTGGATCCATCTTTGCTTTCATCTAGCACCTTTCTAGTCCACATGCTCAAGCAGTCACTGACCTCCTGGAATGTAGTTGTTCATTGCTCTGTCTATGTGCAAGTGTTCTGGGATGTTAGGCTCTTGTGAGATACTGAATTATTGTCAAGTGTACTTTGCTGCTCTGCTTGAAACTACAGTACAATAAGGGTGACAGGTGAATAACCAGACACATTCCTACATGTGCTCATTATAGGGGAGATGCCATGCAGAGCTTTTAGCAACTTCTAGGTCCTGTGACAGAGGTCATGCAAGGGTCATGTGACTTCCCAGGTGGGAAACAACTTGAAGGATTAACAACCAAATGGAAATATTATTGAGTGCTCCTCATTTTAATTGATCAGGGTTGCATGTGTCCTTCTGCTTTTTGGGGGGAACCCAATGATGTCTCTTCCCATTGCCCATTTATTGGTTTGCTCTGATAGAAGTCTGAGTGACATTTTTCAGCCTATGTATCTGTGAGTGTTGCTGAATATTTTGCCCTGCCTGCAGTTATAACAGCAATGGTGTCAGTTCAAAGATCAATGATAACTTTCCTGCTGAGGTAGTGGGAGGCAGCAGCCTGACAGCTGATATTTATGTCCCCACCAAGCCTCTGTCTTAATATCTGCCTTCATCTTCCAGGTCCCAGAAATGGTAGCAAGAACTGAAATTTCCACAGACCAGGATGAGCGCCTCATGCAGAATGATTTTCCACCTCAGGAGCCCCCTGCAGAGCACCATCCTCAACAACCACATAATTTCCTGGATGAATCTTCCTCTACATAATTCAATTCCTCAGGGCGAATAGGCCCTAACTACCCAGCCAATGAGCCAGCTGATTCAGGATGTCATTCCCTTTCCTGCTCTGACAACACCCCTTGAGAGAGAACTGAGGACTGCCCTGCCACCAAGTGTCCAAGAGGAGAAACAGGCTGTACATCTGTGTTCCTAAGAGTACAGTGAGAGAACTGTGCTTCATATAATTTACTGTTAGACTTTTGGTTGAAGTTCTATTTTTTATTGTTTTGCTATTAGGTTATTGGGATGATACATGTTGTTATTACTTTTCATTTTTGCTAATGCTTTTTACTGTTTTTATTAACTGTCATTTTAAATCTTCTTTTTTATTTATTTATGAATGAAAAATTGATTTGTAACTCTTGACTCCTTTTCTTCGAAGCCACTTTGTGCATTTTTAATTAATGAGTTATTTTTATACACTCCATATTTTATTCCCCACCCCACCACCCCGTGTACACTCTCCAACTGATCCATATCCCATACCTCCTCCTCTCCCCCATCTCCAGTTGGATGTCCCCACCAACCACGCCACCTGACCTCTAAATTCCCTGGAACCTCTTATCTCTTGAGGGTTGGGTAAATCATCTCTAAATGAACACAGACCTGGCAGACCTCCACTGTAGGTCTGCTAGGGGCCTCATATCAGCTGGTGTATGCTGCCTGTTTGGTGAGAGAGTATTTCAGAGATCCTGGAGGTCCAGATTAATTGAGACTGCTGGTCCTCCTCTGGGGTTGCCCTGCATCTCCTGTTTCAGCTGTTTGTTGGGTCTTTCAGAGTGCTGCCATGCTAGGTCTTTGGGGCCTCCCCTTGAGCTGGATCCCACTTTGGGCCTGTCACTGAACCTTCTTTTCCTTGGCTTTCTCTCCACTTTCATGCCTTTCATTCTATTTTTCTTTTTTTTTATTAGATATATTCTTCATTTACATTTCAATTGTTGTCCCCTTTCCTGGTCCTCCAAACTCTCATACTCCATCTCCCCTTCTCCTGTTCCCCAATCAACCCTCTCCTGCTTCCCTGTCCCAGTATTCCCCTACATTGCAGCATCGAAGACCAAGGGCCTCTCCTCCCTTTGATGTCCAATAAGGCCATCATCTGCTGCCTATGTGTCTGGAGCCATGGGAAACTCCATATGCACTGTCTGGTTGATGGGTTTGTCCCTGGGAGCTCTGGAAGTACTAGGTGTCTCATATTGTTGTTCCTCCTATTGTGCTGTAAAACCCTTCAGATCCTTGGATCCTTTCTCTAGCTCCCCCATTGGAGATCCTGTTCTCAGTTCAGTGGCTTACTTAGAGTGTCCCCCTTTGTATTTGTCACGTACTAGCAGAGCCTCCCAGCTGACAGTTATATCCTATATCCACCTCCGGTCATCAAGTATTTGAGTATGGTCTTTCCCTCAGTCTCTGCTCCACACTTTGTCTCTGCATATCCTTCTGTGGATATTTTGTTCCCCCTTCTAAGAAGGAACAGAGTATCCATACTTTGTTCTTCCTTCTTCTTGAGCATCATTTGATATGTGAATTATGTCTTGAGTATTCCTGGAAACCAAAACAGAAAATCACTGTGCTGTCCATACCATGAAGTGCTTTTGCAGGCAATATTGCTTCTAAATATTTACTGATAGTAAAACAAAAATAACCTTAATTATATTTATTGATGATAGAAATTTTATGACATAAAATATTCCTTGTCCAGCTATTTTCCTTGGTCAATCTCTAATGCAAGCTGCAGCAACCACACAATGATTGGTCCAAGAGACAATGGGTGCTTTCTTCACAGCACTTGAAGTCACATGACACATTACATCTGAACAGTATTACTTATCATGAGCTCAAATCACTGACAAAACATAGCAGACATGTGCATTCCATCCCCAGTCACTCCAACAGGAGTTCTTAGGAGCTTCTGCTGCATTCAGCAGCAGGAGTGGAATGGACCCATGCTCCCTTCTTCGTAGCACTAACCACATGGATGTCCAAATGTCAGCTCAGAAATACTTCATCCCGACATGCTTCCAAATTTTTAATATCTAAGAAATGTTCATGAAAATAATCACATGACTTTGATCAATTTCATAGCAGTAGGGGGTTGGTCTGGTGCTGCTTGTTCCCAAATGCTAAAGTTTATACCTCAAGATCTGGTTGCCCCATGAGGAGATTCTCACACCAAGGGATGCTGTGTAACCTTGCTCTACAAGGTAATTGGTCAATAAAAGGCTAAAGCCTGGCATTGAGCAATAGATAGAGGTAGCTGGGTTTTTAGTTATCTGACTTGGGGCTACAAGTATAGACAGGAGAGAGAGAAGAGGGGGAGACCAAAGAAGTAGGGAGTCGCCATGAAAGGAGATGGACCATGAGCACTTGGCCAGGAGAAACAGCAAGTAACAAGGGACATAGGACTGGGATGTAAGTCAGAATAGCTCCAAAACCTGCACAATCTAGGCTGACAGTGTGTAAATAAAGGAGTAAAAGAGTGGAGTCTAGCCTCACTTGAAATAAGAACTAAGTATCTATTGACAGGAGAGTGAGTAGAGTTCACATACTCAAAAATCATAAAGCATATGCCTGCCTGAAATAATAGCTTAGCAGTTAAGAATGTTTGCTGGTCTTACAGAGGACCTGAGTTCAGTTCCCAGCACCCACATGGCTGGCTCAAAACGAAGTCCAGCTCTGAGGAGCCTGACACCCTCCTCCATGTACAACTGCACATGTGTGGCAAGTGCACATAGGGAAACACACACACACACACACACACACACAAACACACACTCACACACTGAGCTAAAATTGATCCCCTAGAGATGCATGAAGCAACATGATTATCAAACCCAACAGTAACACAATGCTACGTATCCTGTTTGCTAAAGAACAAATAGGAAGCAGCAAAACTATTGAGATATAGTTTCTGACAAGAGAATGCAGAATAATTTTTAAAACACGCATGGATTTAACATGGCATGCATGATGATGACAGCTCCAAGGAAGAAGAGACACTGTGGATGCCAGTCTAGCCAAATTGGCAGGCTATAGTTCCAAAGAGAGACCCTGTATCAAAAGGGAAAGTGCAGGTAATAGAGGGAACCCAACATGGACTCTCCATTCACCGGTGTGTGCACACATGCATATGTGACAGAAACAGACAGAGACCAAACAAATTCTTTCCTGAAACAATTCATAAAAGGGAATTTGTAGTGGATAAATGACACCTCAATGCAGGGGCAGTCACTGCAAACAACAGGGCAAAAATGTCAGCACACAAAGAAGTAATGAATCACAGTTAGAGAGGACAAGTCTGTGTTGCCTGTGTCAGAAATACGATGTCAGGAATAAAGGAAGCTTATGAGAAGGTGGAGCAACCCAATATTTAAACTTGCTTTGTTAGATAGAAATTTACATGCTCACACAAATATAAAAAGAAAAATAGTATGTTCATCAAGTGCCCACGGAACTGTGACAAAAACACACTTCAAAAAGAAGTTTTAATAAGTTCCAAAGTTATTTATCACTGGGATCCCATTATGTCACCAAGTTGAAATTCAATTAGTAAACAAAAAGTGAAAGGATAGTTTCTAAGCACTAGCATCTGTCTGACAATCTCTCATTGGCTCTCGTTGGTAACCTCTGATTAGCTCCTAAAGCAGGAAAAATGGACTCTGCCCATTCCAGCTGCTTATCTGCTCTGAGCCTAGGATCAGAGTTGAGGCTCAGCTCTGACTCAAATGGTGGCAGTGACTCAAATTGGCCACTAGATGGAAATAACACTTCGTATTTATCTTTTTTTCCCCTATATTCTGTGTTTACATTTCAGATAATTTCCCCTTTCCCGGATCCCCCCTCCCCATACGTCCCATAAACCTTCTTCTCTCCATCCATTCTCCAATCACCTCTTAATACGCCAGCAACATAGCGTCCATCAATCCATAAACAACATAAAGACTGACTTTTCAAATTCAATTCTGGGCCATTCAGGGCTTGTCTCAAATAGCTAATAATGAGAAAATAATATTACTTATGTTCAGTCATTTATTGTCCCATAAACATAATATTTCATGTTTATTTCTTATTTTGCTAAAGCACTTTTGGATACCTTTGCTGTATGCTAAATTGTTAGGGAAAACATTGAAGCATTCTAAGTTGTTTCTAACTTGAATAAGCAATAAACTGTCTCTGCTTAACAACACAAGCATATAAATTCACAAAATGAGTCTTAAAAAATCTATCTTGTGTATTTTCATTCAATAAAAAAAAAACAGAAACCCAAACTGACAAATAGGAAGCAACTCTATTTTTAAATATTCTATGGGAGGAAACCATCAGTCAGGAAGTTGCTCCTGTTCCAAATCCCCCTGGTGAAGTGTAATCCCACTCCTTTAGGACAGGCTTCCAGGGAGGATGAAGGCCATCGGCAGATGTGGACTGTAACACCCTGGCATTCTGGGGTGTGCATCTGAGGCTCCCAGTCAGAGAGGTGCAAGCCATCTCAGGTAAACCAATAGAATAGTTCCAGTGCTGACAGAGAAAGAAGCTCTCAGATAAAATCCTGATTCACAGAGGTAAGCGCTCATGCCTGTACATGCTGGTGTGCATATGCAAGTACATAGAAATACACACCTGCATACATACATACATGCATACATACATATGTACATACATACATGCATACATACATATGTACATACATACATACATGCATACATATGTACATACACATATGTACATGCATGCATGCATGCATACATGCATACATACATACATATATACATACAAAGAGATCAAACCATGAAGTTCAAAGATGGAACCTTAAAGTAAAGCGATAAAGGTACTGAAAAGAGCTAACAGCAGATGTTCTGGAATCTACTACTCTGTCTTTCTAAATAAATACTAACACACATTAAGGGAGGCAGGATGCAGAAGTCAAGGCCTGGACCAGACAGTTCCTTGCACCCAGGCCTATGGTGCACTTTCAAGATTAGGACTGTGATTGTGCAGGCCTTTCCTGCTGTCCCCTCCCTCCTCTCTCTCTTCTCCCCACCACATCTCCTCTTCCTCCCTGTCCCTAAGCAACATTCTGAGACCTTCCCACCTTCCTTTTTCCTCCTTCCTTCCATCTTTTTTTCATTCTTTTTTCCTTTCCTTTTATTTTTCATTTTTTATTTTTATTTTTTTAATATCACAACCACTCCAACCTCGAGAAAAAAAAAGATCAAGCAATACTGTTCTAACGAAATAAAAAAGTTAAAACCTTGCTGCTGGATCTGGCTAGGCAGTAACCATAGGCACCAAAATGGTTGATAACTGTGTCTCTCTTGGGGCATTTCCATGCATCCTCAGAGATAATGGAAGGACAAGAGCAGAGAAGGAAAGAGAAGAGAGTAGTGTCCACATGCCTGGGGCAGTTCTGCATGCTCTGCCCTGCAGTCTGTCTCTCACACTAAAGCATGGAGTGCAATGTTTTAACCTTTGCACTATGTGAGACCAGCATCCCAGGACTGAATGTGTTTTCACCTAGCTGCTCTTTGTACTTCATGAACACAGACATGCTCCCATGTGTGTAATCCCAGGAACAGGATTGCCAAGAGTTTGGGGCTAGCCTTGACTACACAGAGAGATCCTATCTCAAAATCAAAAAAGCAAACATTTCCGAGAGATATTTGGGAAGGGTCTATATTATTGGTTGAATATTTTCCCCTCAGAGCTGTTTAAACTGTCCCACTGGGAACTCAGGACAACCTTGCATGGAATCCAGTTAACAGAAAGCCATGTGACACATGGCCAGCATGCAAGGCCAGCACAATCACAATCTCATTTTGATGACTACACTAATCAAGGGAAGAATGTCAGGTAAAAGAATTCAGTGACTTGGGAAGTTCAAGGTGTTTCTCTGTGGGCTGAAGCTTAGAGATTTCTGGTTGGAATGGTCCATACCTTAGAGTTCTGAGTGGGCTCCATGTCACACAGGAAACAATGTAGCCTTCCCTAGGCACTGACATATTCAGTGTGCTCTGGAAAGCTTTATCAGCAAACCTTCTGCAGGATGTCTCTCCCCTCACTACAGTGAGGTCTTTGCCCCCTTCTCACATGCTATGAGTCTTCTCTTAAATGGATTCAAAGCCTGGCTGTCCTGAATCTCAAGGACAATCTACAGTCATTTCTACAATCATCTGATTAGCCTTTGTATGGTGATATCACATGTGGTAGAAACAAAGGCTTATACACATTTTATTTTTTTCCAAAGCACTTGCTTATATGTACATGGGTATAACAAAGTGAGAGGTCTGCTTCAAGTGTTGTTCCTCCAGTACCAGACACATTACTTTGTTTGTTTTGTTACTTCAGAGGACATTTTTTCCTGTCCTTTGCTAGATGATTAGGCTAGGCTGCCTGGCAAGTAAACCACAGAGATGTTCCTGTCTCTGCCTCCCTACTGAGGGCTTACTGGCTCATGGTACCATTCCTCACTTCTTTATATGGGTTCTGAGAACTAAAGTTCTCCTGCTGGCCCAGCAAACACTTTACAAACTAAATGAGCCAGGACGGTGTGGTTTACCATCTACATGGTAAATAATCCCTAAAAACCTCCCATATCATTTATGGAAATAAGAGAAAACAGGTTTGCTTTCATTTTGGTGAGCACTGAACTAACGAAGGGAAGCAATGCCAAATGACATTTCAGTGGCATGGGGAGTTGCAGGTGTTTATTCTGTAGGCTGGAGAATCCTGGATGGAATGGTCCATACCTTAGAGATCTGGGGGAATGTCATGCCAGGAAAAAATTGTAGCCTGCCCTGGGAGTGAGGTAGAGAGTTACCATATTCAGTGTTCATTGTGGTGCTTCATCAGCATGCCTACTGCAGGGCCTGACCTCTCTGCTGGGCCACTGTCCTTTCTAAGTGCACAGTCATGGCCACCACCTGACAGGCATGACAAGAAGACAGACAATGGCCAAGAAGGAAACACTCACTCAGCAGAAAATTCACTCATTCAAGGGATTTAGTGGTCAGGGATGTCATGTCTTATGTCCAATTCCAGGATGCATGGGGTAGTTTTTAAGTCATGCATATTTAACAATAAATGCAAGGAATGGCTATTATCAACTTGGAGTATAAACATATTCCTAAGAATGAATGTCTGTTTGGTTGCAGAGCCTAACATAAACAAAGCTTTTTTTGCTATGGAGTTTTACATCAACTTTCACAAGCTTTAGATCATTAAAGTTGGTTAGAATGTCATGAGACTGAGTGCAAAGATTGAAGAGACTCTTGAGATAATAGAATCACACAGGGGTCTGCACTCAGGAGACAAATTAACCTGAGTCCTGGGTTCCTCCCAAAGTGGTTTGAAAACAATTGGCCTCTCAAAAGTGGTGCCAACCTCAAATTACCTAACAACTTGTGGGTATTGTTGTTGTTGCTGTTGTTGTTGTATCGGGGAAAGAGGGTACCTTCTCCAGAGGAACAGTGGTTAAAGGAAGGTAATACCATTTTAACTATAACCAGATCCACTATGATTATGAACCTAGGTAAGGAGAAGGAATAATAATAGGGTGTGTTATAAGTCCAACTAAAGCATGTTTCTAGTATTGGTCATCCTAGTAATCTTTTCCACTGGTTCCTTCTGATTAGCATATGTATGCTTCTCTAAATCACAAGGATTCTTACAAAGTCTACAACAGTTTATGCTTGTGAATATGGTAGTACTAATTAGGCAATTTCATAAAAGTCAAGAACTTTAATCCTAGACAGGTTGCCATCAATGTTCAAGTTAATGAGTATGTAATTGAACTTCCCTGCTTCAGACTAAGCACCTCCACTGGGATATAGCCTGGCATGTTTATAGATTAAGATGACAAGGTAGGCAATCATCTGGTACATCAGACAAATACTTTCTTGTGAGTGCTTAAGCCTGTATGATTGAAATAACAGTTGCTGGGACTTCATAAGAAGCACTGGAGAACACTGAACATGTTAACATAGTCAGCCTCAAATAAAAGGGGGTTCTTGGTGATTATCCTAGGATATTTTACATTGTCACATTAAAAAAAAAAACCTACCATTCGTGCTTGCATTCATGTATGGATCCTCCTTCTTCTCCTTCTTAGAAAGGGGAACAAAATACCCAGAGGAAGAGATACAGAGACAAAGTGTGGAACAGGGAATGAGGGAAAGACAATCCAGAGACTGGCCCACCTAGGCATCCATTCCATATACTGTTATAAACCCAGACACTCTTGTGCATTCCAAAAAGTGCTTGCTGACAGGAGCCTGATATACATTTCACATGAGAGACTCTACTACTGCACGACAAATACAGAGGACTGCTTTGTTGGACATCAAAGGGAGGAGAGGCCTTGGTCCTGAGAATATTCCATGCCCCAGTATGTGGGAAGTCCTAGACAGGGAAACTAGAGTGGGTGGATTGGTGAGCAGTGGAAGGGAGATGGGTTAGGGGATTTTCAGGGGGAAATTAGGAAAGGGGGAAACATTTGAAATGTAAATAAAGAATATATCTAATAAAAACTTTTTTAAAAAATAAATCTGGTGGATTGTAAGAAAATTGGAAATGATTTTACATGAAGACACAAATACATCACTACTGGGCATATATCCAAAAAATGTTCCTACATATTAAAAGTACATATATTCCACTAAGTTTATAGCACCCTTATTGATAGTAGTCAGAAGCTGGGAGGAATCCAGATGTCCTTCTACAGAAGAATGGATACAGAAAATATGGTTACAGAATGGACTACTACTAACCAATTAAAAAATAGCTTCTTAAAATTTTTAGGCAAATGGATGGAACCAGAAAATATCATCATGAGTGAAGTAACACAGACAGAAGGAACATACAGGATCTGTGTTTACTAAGAAGGGGATATTTGCCCTAAAGTTCACAATGCACATGATACAACCTGCAGACGTTATGGAGCTCCTAAGGAAGGGAGACCTGGTTATGGTCAATGCTTCAATCCTGCATTGAGGGGCAGACAGGATGATTTTGGGAGGTGGAGGTAGAGGAGATCTGGGAGGGAGAGAGGAGAAGAGGATATATACGGCAGTATCAGGTACTTGAGAGGATGGAAGAGAAGTACAGAGGGTCTGGAAAAGGAACAAAAATATGTATCAGGGAGAAGAGAAACTGGGGATAACCACATGAGGGAACTCGGCACCAGGGAAATGTAAGGACACAAAGCCTTGTGACTTTAGGCCAATAGTGCAGAGAAGGGGGAAAGAGAAACTGTAGAGACCACCTTCAGTGAATAGGTGCATTTCCACCCACCACCAACAAAACCCTCCTGAAACCCCTCAGTCGAGGGATGGTGCCAACCATCTTTCATAAGTTTGTAAACCAGAAATTTTCCTAAGCAAAATAAGAGCAGAGAAAGCAAATGGAGAAGAGACTGAAGAAAGGGGCATCCAGGGACTGCCCTATGTTGGAATCCATCAAGTCTGCAGACAGGAAACCAGACACTGTTGGTGTAGTCAAGAGTTGCTTCTGCCTAGGAACCACTTGAGAAGGTTCTTAGGGAAATCCTTCCAAAACCTGACCCTTGGAGCCAAACATTAGATTAAGATCAGGGAACCCGGTGGGGGAGCTTGGGGAAAACCTAGAGGAGCAGATGGGGATTCCAACCCCATTGGAAGAACAACATATGCTGCCAGGAATACCTAGTGCTCCCAGTTACTAAACCACAAACCCAGGAGTGTTAAGGGAGAGATCTATAGCTCCTGATTCATTGTAGCAGATGATAGCCTTGCCTGACAGCAAGGGTAGGAAGGCCATTCATCCTGTGGAGGTTTGATGCCCCAGTGTAGTGGGATGCAGAAGCATTACGGCAGGAGAAGGTGGGTGGGTGGCAAAGTGGCCTCATACTGGCAAAGGGGAAAGGAAAGGGCAGATGTGAGTTGAGGGGAGGTTGAAATGATATCCAGGAAGCAGAATATCATTTGAGATGTAATTGATGGAATGATTAAAGAATAAATTTAAAACAATGCACATGTGCCAGGCATTTAATTTTAACAATGAAGACTCAGGAGCCAGATGCTGGTGTGACAACCTGGAAGGTCATAGAGGCAGGGAAAGCCCTCAGCTGACCTTCCTATTCCTCTGATTTCCCAGAAGGAAAGCATTCTTTATCCCTCTCCGTACTTTTATCCCTAAGAGCGCCTTGACTCAACCCATCTTAGACATAATAGTGCATATTGACCTTGGATTAGATGGATCCTTGGTGAAGCTTGTAGATGTGGAACTTCATAAGTTTAAAATCCTGACAACATAAAGAACAGAACATGGGACAATGGTCAGCATAACCGTGATTTGAATCAAGATTAAGGCTAACAAGATCTGGGCCCTGAGGAAGTATATCAAGACAAATCTGGGATAGTGGTATATGAACTCCACCCTGTATAAAACTCACAAATGTGAGGTGGGAGAATGATATATTGTTAAATAGCACACTCAGTTCACATTGTGTCTGCTTGATTTAATCTCGGGACAAGGAATTGTAGTATCTCTGATAGCTTCTGTCTAGACCCTTGAAAGGTTCACTATGCTATAGCCTCAGCACTTGATACTTCATGATAGGACAACAGCACTCAGGGAAGCTAGAGATTGTCATTGGCACAGTATCATGCCAGCAGCAGAGGGTATTACTCAGTTATTCAGAAGGTGATACCCATTCTCATTTGTTCTTAATATGAACGCAGGTAAAGAGAGAACAAGGTCTGTAGAACAGAAAGATCATTTGCACTTCTCTGTCTTCTCAGCAAGAAATACTTGTAGAGAGAGACTGGTAAGTTCTTTATTATAGACAAAAATTGGTAGGTAAGGCCTTGGATGTAGGGTGACTTTCAGTGTTGTTTTCTGAAACAGGGTCTCAAATATTTCATGTTGTCTTCTACCTGGCTGCCCTGGTAAACATTCACCTCAGATAATCCTGTTTCCATTTTCCTATTCCTAGTCTTACAAATGGGGTTCATAGGAATGTTAGGAAAGCACTAGTCAGTGATAGAGACCTGGGTTTTCTAAAGCTGAGGTGTGTACCCACCAGTGTAGTTACAGCTAATTTGTTCTATGTCTGCTCCCTAGTTCACCTTGTTGCTGTAATGTGCTTGCCAATCACTGGCACAGAAAAATAACTTGTCTCAGAGCAAGGTCATGTTGATCACATATTCTTATGTTCTTTATGACATTTGTTAATCTAACAATGCTCCAGAAAGCTTTACATAGGACCCATCAAATTAACGGCAAATGTACACTGTTATATTTAAATGGCCTGATCAGAACTCAGTATTGGACACTTTCTGTAAATTCACATGAGCTACTTGTACTTTATATTTGTTTGTTTGTAATGCTTTTATTTTTTTGCTTTATAAATTGAAAAAGATTTCTGGGGCCATGGCTTACCTCCCAAAATCTTAGCTATGGTTCTATTCACTCAGAATAAGGATCTGCATTCATTAAATCATCCATTTTGCATATATATATATATATATATATATATTATATATATATATATATATATATATATATATATATATATATTGGGGGGGGGCAATAATGAAACCAAAAACAAGATGTTAGGCCCTTGCTCTGTTCACTTACCTATATCTATTGCATCTCCATACACTCTTAACTCTGTTGACTATATTATTTTTTCTGACAAAAATCTCATTTTATAGCTTACAGAGGTCTATAAGCAATCACCCTTTGGTGTCTCTGGTCCACAGATGAGAGCCTCATACTCAGTCTGAGGGTCTTTTCATTGGCAGCTCCAATATTTTACTGTCCTCTGCCAACCAATCTCAAGACTTTCGCCCCCACAACAAAGATTACAACTCTGTCTCTCCTAAAGCATCTTGGGACAAGTTTCAAATGTTAAGCACGATACTTCATGAATATAACCTCTAAAGCACACTCACATAGCAACCTGTTCTGCACCCTCTGCCTGGATGTGATTTCATGCTACTGTACCTGATAAGACAGGAGAAATTTGTGGCTTCATAGTCAAACTGGTATGAAATCTTAGTAGGTTTTAATTTCTCATATTGCTGACTGAGGGAAATCTGAGATAGTATGAGACATTCCTCCGAAGTGTTTGAAGAAGAAACACTCAGATACACAGGGATGATTTATGTGTTGCCAATCAGGCCTAGAGCAAACCCTGTCCTTAGAAAGGGGATGTGATCAATGGCTATGACCTAGGAGAGTCTCCAAGAAAGCACACCTTAGTTTCCTGTCAGTATAGGGAAAAAATTATCAAGAAGCCAATGCCATAACCCATGACATCAGCATTCCATTCTTGAGCATTCTATTGTCTCCTGGAGAGTTCTTGGCATTAGCTGTGATCTCACCAGTGTTGTAGCAACAGGAGAAGCACTGGAGTTACTCAGTTTGTAGAGGATACTTCGAAGAACATGTTTGCCAAACTCTGCAAACATTTTGGGAGAGCCAATGTGGATGGAAGAGAGACTAGAGAGAGGAGGAAGGAAGTTGGCCTTTCATCTGAGAGTAATGAAGGACTAAGAATGTGTTTGGGGGAAATGTGGATTAAGTACTGGGAAAGGAAGTTGAGCTTCCTGGCAGAGTGGCTGACCTGGCCTTTCAAGCAAAGGGGCAAAGGAATTGGAGCTTCTTGGAAACAAAAGAATTTCCATGTTTGTCACAACTCTTGAACATCAAGGATGTCAGAACATTATTTTCTACATCCCTTAAAGCAGGAGAGGCCAGGTCAAAGCTTTAATGATGAGAACTCCAAGTCTTTACTTTCTCTGGGTATTCTGGTTGTTACATGGGGACAGAACGAGACCATCAGGAGTCACAGAGGGACTTACCTATGCCAATTTAGGGCAGGGCATCACTGCTTCCCCTCCCATGGGTTCTTTTAGCTTCAGCTTTCCTCTGACAGTAGTACCAGGGAAGAGTTGTGCTCCTGGGAATAACGTTTTGATCTCAGAACTCCTCTGACCTCCACTCCCTAACAGAGTTTCCACCATAGCTATTTTTACCACTAGTTGTGTGTGGCAGGCATTTCTGTACTGTAACCAAAGACCTGTAAGTGTTGATACACTGAGTCAGAGACTAGATCCTCTGGCCATCTCTGGGGTGTTTGTTGTTTCAGTAGAGGAAATTAATCAGTGTGTTGGCCATGTTCTCCCCCTGCATGATCTTTGAAGGCCATGTCCTGGGACTAAAGTAACAGGGCAGGAGATCTGAGCATCTCAAAGCACTGAAGTAAATGGGGATAGTGACTTTATCATCTGACATGTGAAACCACAGGATTGAGGGCTCTCAAGCCAAGATATACCCCTAGCAGTTGTCAATAAGCCAAGAGAAGTCATCTCTCTGGTCATCATAAGCATGTGTAGGGAGACAGAGTACACACCTGTCTGCATACATCTCCTGGTCTCTGTACAGTGGTGAGAGAGCTGAGATCCACTGAGGAGGCATCTCAAGCCTGCACCACACTCTGTGTGTTGTCACTGGGTTCTAGGCATGTTGTCCTTCTTATGGGCCTCAGGGTCATCTGTATACACCTTGTGCATTCCCACGATGTAAGTTCACTTGTGTTATTCTCTCTACAGAGGCTGGCATGAACACATCATGTCATGCAACAATCCTAAGCAAGAAGCAGGCCAAGAAGGAAGAGAAGATGCTGACCAGAGAGCTGCAGCTCGTTACCCAAGAGAGAAATGAGCTGAGAGATCGCCTGATGTATGTCACAGAGGGAGCCATGAATAAGAGGTATGCATCTCTCCAAATTCTGTGTTATTTGTCTGGGATCACCAGTGTCATGATAATCTTTTTAAGGTGATTCATCCTAGAAAGATATATCTTCATAATATCCCTGTACCCAATCTCATGTGCCTAAATACATCTTAGAAGAGAGAGAGAACCTGAAACTGGGTCAGGACTGAGATGGGAAATAGTCCCTTCTGATCCCTCCAATTGAAAAGAGAATTCAGGGATAGAGGCTATAGAAAGTGAGTTTCCAGAGTGTGCATAGAAAGAATTTGAGAAGAGGTGGCTTTGTGAGGCACTAGGACTTGAGAGTTTGTGGTGAGTTTTTGTACATGCCTGGCAGTTAAGTGAGTGAAGGAAGCTCCTGGATGCACCTGGAGGGCCCTTGTCCCACTTGTTCATCTCAGTGCTTGATTAGACACCTGAGGTTCATGCCTGTTCTTATTTTTCTGTATGCCTTATACTCTGAGAGTTCAAGATGCTATTGTTCTTGATGCTTCTGTCTCTGAATCATGTTCTCTCTAATTCTTTTACTCTGTCTCCTTTTCTAATTCTCAAGTGTATACCTAAGTTTGTGTGTGTGTGTGTGTGTGTCCATGTGTGTGTACACTTGTGTGTGTGCATATGATTGGGTTTTCTCCTGTGCATGAATTTTTCTTGTTTATATTTCTCTCCACTCTGAAATTCAGGGATCTGTGGAATACAGTATATTCTGAGACAGTACTGGTTCTACTGGTTCTTAATTTGATATCTATGTTTCTGTCTCTGTCTCTGTTTCTCATTCTCTGGCTGTGTGTTCCTTTACCCTTCTTCTTTCTGTGTGGCATTCTGTGTGTGTGTGCACCTATACATATATATGCTTATGCTGGTCCATTATAAAACATTTGAGATGTATTGTCTAATCTCTAGAATTATGTATAATGTCTGCCTCTAAAGAAGTAATTATCTAGGATTTAGAATCCTTTTGTCAAAACAGGGAAAATATAATCACAGGTATGCCGTAGGAAAAGACCTGTGGCCAAGGCTACTGACAGCACAAGGCACTAGACTGCCCTTCCAGCACTACTGAGTAAACACATGGAGCCCTGGCACTATCCATCTGGATGCCTAATTTCTGCTGTCCTTAGGACAGAATAAAAGTTTCCAAAGATATTAACCTAGAAAAATGGAATACCCAAAACATAATCCACACATCAAATGAGGTACAAGAAGAAAGGAGGAGTGGCCCCTGGTTCTGGAAAGACTCAGTGAAACAGTATTCAGCAAAACCAGAATGGGGAAGTGGGAAGGGGTGGGTGGGAGGACAGGGGAAGAGAAGGGGGCTTGCGGGACTTTCGGGGAGTGGGGGGGGGCTAGAAAAGGGGAAATCATTTGAAATGTAAATAAATTATATCGAATAAAAAAATAAATAAACAAAAAAAAAGTTTCCAAAGATGAAGAAGATCCCAGCATGTAGAACCCAGGAATTGACCTTCCTGGGCTGGGGTAATACAAGACCCAGTCTGAGTTCATGTGTTCCTAAAAGCAAAAGTTCATGGAGCTCTGTCTTCTTGGGGACAGGCCCTACTATACACCAAATCCATTCTATGAAAAATTGAAGTTAAAGGAGAAGGAGATCATGTCATTTCTACAAAACTTAGAGATGGAGAACACAAGAAGGAGATCAACTTCTATCGGTAAGTATTGTTTTGGGTTTCCACCGGGTATGGAATGTATGTTTCTGCCTTCCTTGATTCTGGACTGGAGAGTCTGCAGGACTGGTTCTGTCTGTTCTGCTTTTTAGTAATCAGTGTGCATTGGGACTTTTGGAATCAGTTTTCAAAATCTCTAAGGGACTCCTTACTCCATTACTCCTACAGGCATTGCCCAGGCATACACAGGAGCCTCTCAATAGAAGAGTGATATATATGATGAGAAATTTATTATACATTACTATGTTGTGGGGCTCAGGTACAGTTTTACAGAGCTGAATGTGATGCCACCCAAGAATAGAATGTCCTTCTCTTGATTCTACTGACCTATGTTGAGGGGATTTGCAAACTACAAAGTGATATTGCTGAAATGCATTGCAGTGTCATGAATAGTTGGAGATCCCTCTTTCTTTTGCTGAGAAATGCAACCCTTTGGTGTTGGGTCTGCAGCAGTAATTTTTTTCTTTCCTCAATTTGCTATTTTCACTTTGTGCAGCTCTCATGGAAATATTAGTTCTCCATGGGAACCTGTAGCCTAGTTGGGTTAATGGGACCTTGATGTAGGAATGGGAGAAAGAGCCTGCAGGATCTTACCATGCAGATTGTGTTTCCAGGAACCTGGAGAGCTGCCTCCTGATACAGAAAGACATTATGAATAAGAGGTTGGCCGAACTGAAGCAGGAGAACAAGGAAGTACATGCTGATTGGACCATCATTCAGCAATACCTGATTGACTTGAATCTGAATGATAAATTCGAAAAGGAGAAGGCCAGAATTCTCCAGGACCAACAACATCAGGTAAGTTTAAGCAGCTCAGCTTGGCTATTACTGACTGAGAACATTTGCCCACTACATCCATTTTTGCTTTCACCCAGCATTTTCTAATCCACACCCACAAGTAGCCACCTACCTCATGGAATGCAGTTGTTCATTGCTCAGTCTATGCACAAGTATTCTGAGATGTTAGTCCCTTGGGAGAAACTGAAATATTGGCAAGTATACCTTGCTACTTCTCTTTAATGTGAAGACTAGTAAGGATGAAAGATCAATAACATGCCAGTTTCCTCCATGTGGTAATGATAGGTGGGATGCTTTGCAGAGCTTAGAACAAGTTAGTTCTAGGTCCTGCAACAGAGGTCATGAAAGGATCATGTGACTTCCAAAATGGAAACATCTTACAGGGTTAAAATGCAAATGAAAATACAAAATATTTGCTGCTCATTGTCATTGATCTGGGTGCCCTGTGGCATTTTCCTTACTTCCTGCAACACAATGAGGTCACTTCCAATTGCCCATTTCATGTAATGCACTGATAGACGTCTGAGTAGCAGCTTGTCAGCCCATGTATTTGGTAAATGTTACTAGATATTTTGCCCTGCCTCAACTTACAACACCAATGGTGTCAGTTAAATGGTCAATGATAACATTCCTGTTGAGTTGGTGGGAAATAGCAGCCTGACAGCTGACATTTAGTTCCTGACCAAGCTTCTGTCTTAATAAGACCCTTCCTCTTCTAGGTCTCCAAAACTGTAGCAAAAGCTGAAATTTCCACAGCCCAGGAAGAGGGCCTACCACAGAATGAGTTGCCACCTCAGGAGCCCCCTGCTGAGCTCCATTCTCAACAGCCAAAAAACTCCTTGGAGGAATCTTCTTCTACATAATTCAATTCCTCATGGTGAATAGGCCCTAAATACCTAGCCAGTGAGCCACCCAATTCATAAGTTATTCCCTTTCCTGTTCTGAAAACACCCCTTGAGAGATAACTGAGGTGACTGCCCTGCCACAATATGTACAAGAGGAGAAACAGGCTGTACATCTGTGTTGCTAAAAGCACAGTGAGAGATCTTTGTTTCATATAGTAATTGTCATTTGGAGCCTATTTTCTTTAAATTGTATTTCTGAGGAATAAAAATTTATTTGTGACTCAGGACTCTTAAGACAATGTTTCTTATTCATGTGTTCTGTCTTCTTCTGTAGACCTAGATCTCACAGTCAGAGATGGATCTCTGTAAGCTCCAGGCAGCCTGGGCTGCAGAGTGAATTCAACCTCAACTAGGTTATATAAGGCAATGTCTTTCTGTATGAATATTGTGGTTTCCCCCAATGATACACAGTTTATGATTTAATTACTGCCATAATAGATCCATGCTGTCATGTATTCTCATGTACAGGTGTTATTGTCATTGATCATGCATTTTCTGTTTTTTGTTTTGTTTGGTTTGGTTTGGTTTGGTGGCTGTTTAGATTCATATTTATTATTAATGACAATTGTGTGTTTTCCTACTATATGTATGTGACCTGCCTGTGTGCAGTTGCCTCAGAAGCAGGAAGAAGCAATAATTTCTTCTGTTCTATATTTTGCCCTACCCCTACCCCCAGTGGCTATTTTAGCAGGAATTCGAGACCTCAGTGCTTGCCACAATCTCCTACACATAGAGGGGAGTGCTCAGACCAAGGTGAAGTCCAGTGTTCTTCCAGATCTACAATTCCCTAATTTAAGCAGTCTACCCACCTAGCTGTGGAGAGGCGGAGCCAACACAGGCTGAGCCGACTCTCAAACCTTGGGGTAAAGAATCTTGCCCCCAAATTTAAATTCTTAGTCACCGATTAAAACTTGGACCTTGATCAGCAATCTGTGGTCATGGTCTCCTTCCTTTCTCACTGCCTTCCCATTCATCCCCAGCTTCCCTTCCAGGTAATGCATTCGATATAACTGCAGGCAGTTGCAGTAGATGATTGTTAGGTACCATGTTAGTCTTCTGTCAGCATTAGATTTTCTAACCTGTTAGTCTTAATCACATCTCCTACACTTGGCCCTTGTCCTTCCAGATCATGTGATATGTTATGTGGACTGTATCACATAAAATTGAGTGCAGACATCTCAGGAGACTTTTAGGTACCACTACTTGAGCTGCACATGCTCACGGTTTTATGTTGCCAGGCATCAGTACAGGTCTCTGATATTACCACTGCTCTGTGGGCATTTAGGTTTTGCCCCAGTAATCTTATTTTCAATTTTAGTGCAGATTTTTCCCCTCTCATATGGGATGACACTGTAAACTAGGCATATATGTGAAATTCAGAATGGAGACTAGCCTCCTATAGGCTGTGCTGGGATAATGAATCACTCTTTTTAACAAAAAAAAAAAAAAAATGAGTGCGGATCTACGAGCTTTGAGCAGCCACAGAGAAGGAAGCCTGCAGCTGTGAGCACATGTGTCCACTGGAAAGCATGACTGTGCAAGTGTGGAACCTAGGAGGGACAGGTAGAGGTGCTCTTTTGCCAAAGAATTTCTGAGAAGATATGGATAGTTCCTTCCTAGTGACTCTTACTTTTTGAATGGAACTGACTAACTGACATCTTAGGATAGTCAGAGTGTTAAAAATGTCAAGGAAGTAAGCCAGTGGGTCCACAAACAGCTACTGGAAAACCAGAGCATTTACCTCAGCCTCCAGAGCATCAGGGTAGAGAGGCTTTGGTTACTCTCTACCTTAGGTCCTCTGGCTTTTACGAGCTGATTCTTATGGAGAAAGAGTCATCAGTAGCACAATGGGAACAAGGTAAGACATGATTTAGAACAAACTACCAGGTTACTATTGTATTTGTGGGGTTTCCTTGAGCATCGTAGAACACATAAGTGGTCTGGGTCTTGATAAGCCTACTCACATATGGGTTATCATTGTTTTTGGTTTGGTTGATAGACACTAGCAGATGCATACATTATGAGATGATATTTCATGTCAGTTCTAACAAGACTAAATTGTCCTCAATGTACAATGTGAAATACCCTGCTGTATTTTCTCTCCCCGCTAACTGAACTGTTCCCAGGCTTAAAAGCATTCTGTCATCCATTCTGACTGACCTCTGACAAACAGAGGTTTGTATAGGGCTCTGTTAATGTCTCATGGCAACTTGCAGATAACACTAACATGATGGAATAGCTAAATACATTCTAAATGCTGGCTGTATAATGTGTCCAGTAATGGTGTGGTATACATCATCCACACACAAAACAGCAAGAGCTTCATTTATTGCATGATCCAGTTCCTGATGTCAGGCAAAACCTGAAACCACTGAGAGATAGGCTTTGATGGCAGGAAATAAAATCTGGGCTGAAAAAAGAGAATAATATAAATAGTCAAGGAAATGAAGAGCTGGTACTTTGATAAAATCAGCAAAGTAGACAACACCTTCTCTAAACTAATCAAAAGGCAGAAGGAAATCACCCAAATTATCAAAATCAGTAATGAAAAGGGGGATATAACGATAGACACTGGGGGCATGAAAACAATCAGTAGTTCTAATTTCAGAAGCCTAAACTCCAAAAAAAATGGATAACCTAAATGACTTTCTAGACGGATATCAATTATCCAACCTCAATCCAGATCTGAAAAGTGATAAAGTAATCTTATAACCCCCAAGGAAATAGAAATAGTCATCGAAAGACTCCCAAAATAAATAGCAAAAGTCCAAATGATTTTAATGTAGAACTCTTCCAGAATTTTAAAAAAGTGCTAATATCAACAATCTTCAAAGAGTGCCAGTGAATAAAAATAGATGAAATCTTGCCAAACTCAATCTCTGAGGCCACAGTCAAACTGATACATAAAGCACACAAATATTCGTCATGAAAAAGGTATTCAGAACAATTTCCATGATGAACATTGAGGTAAAACTATTTCATAAAATATTTGCAAACAGAATCCAAGGACATACAAAAGACATTCTCTACCTTGATCAAGTAGGCTTCTTTTCAAGAATGCAAGCATGGTACAATATAGGAAAACACTGCAATGCAATCTACCAATTAACCACAATGAAAGAAATATAACCATATGATCATTAGATGGATAAAATATCACTGGCAAGATCAAACTCACCTTCATGTTAAAAGTCCTGTAGTGAAGGGATAAAAGGCAAATAACTAAACATAATAAAATTAATAAATACCAAGTCTATAGAGAACATCAAATTCAATGGAGAGAAACTTACAGCTCTTTCACTAAAATCAAGGCCAAGGAATGGCTACTCACTCTCTCACAATATATTCATTAGAGTCCTTTAATTTCTAGTGAGAGCAATCATAAACCAAAACGACATCAAGAGGATAGAAAAGGTAAAGGAAAACGTTAAACTACTGAATTTGAAAATGATGTAAGTGATTCCAAAGCTGTACCAGAGAACTACAGCTGATAAACAACTACAGCAAAGTATCTAGATCCAAAATGAATCATAAAAGTCAGTAGACATCTTTATTGAAATGGTATTGGCTGAAAAATAAATTGGGATTGCAACATCTTAAGATACACAGAAATATAATTTTTTGAATTTCTTCAGTTTCTGTTCTTATTTTTCCCCTTTCATTTCTGATTTTGTTAATTTGGATACTGTCTCTGTACCCTCTGATTAGTCTGGCTAAAGTTAATCTATCATGTTGATTTTCTCAAAGAACCAGCTCCTAGTTTTTTTTTTTTATTTTTTGTATAGGTCTTTATGTTTCAACTTGGTTGATTTCAGCCCTGATTTTGATGATTTCCTGCATTCTACTCCTCATGCAATCCACAGGGTGTATTAGCTTCTTTCTGTTCTAAAGCTCTCAGGTGTGCTATTAAGCTGCAAGTGTATGCTCTCTCCGGTTTCTTTTTGGAGGCTCTCAGAACTATGAATTTTATACTTAGCACTGCTTTCATTGTGTCCCATAAATTTGAATATGTTGTACCTTCATCTTCATTAAATTCTAAAATGTCTTATTTCTTCCTTGACCACCTTGCATTGAGTAGGGTATTGTTCTGCTTCCATGTGTATGTGGGCTTTCTGTTATTTTTGTTGCTATTGAAGACCAGCCTTAGTCCATGGAGATCTGATAGGATGTATCAGATTATTTCAATTTTCTTGTATCAGTTCAAACTTTTTTTTTTTTGATCAAGAGGATGGTGAACTTTGTAGCAGGTACCATGAGGTACAGAGAAGAAGGTATATTCTTCTGTTTTAGGATGAAATATTCTTTCGATATCTGTTATTCCATTGTCAGTAACAGCTGTTAGTTTCATTCTGTCTCTGTTAACATTGGGTTTCCATGGACTGTCCAATGATTAGAATGTGGTGTTGAAGTCTCCCACTATTATGCATGCTTTTAGCTTTAGTAAAGTTTATTTTATGAATGTGGGTGCCCTTGCATTTGGAACATAGATGTTCAGACATAAAAACTTAAGAGTTGCAATTTGAGAAGCTGTGGTTTTGTCTTCCTTTGTCTGGTACTTTCTCAGTATGACATTTTTAAATGGCAGTATATATCCTGTCATTTTACACATATGTGATCTACATCTTCTTTTGATTTTATAGGGGATTATACTTTAGAGATTGTGTGTATGCAAGAAGAGACAATGAATTTGGACTTTTAATATTCTTGAACCTCCTAGGGTCTATGGGACATCTGAGTTTGATTAAGTATATTTTCTGTTATGGTATCAATAGGTATGGCAACAATAGACTCATCCATTTGAACAAGCTTATTTTAGTCAGGGAGTGGAATGTGTGGTTTCAATATGCTTAACTAAGGCTATAGCACTGTTAAAAGGTGTGACCTCCTTGGAGTAGATGTGTGACAGTGTGATTGCCTTTGAGGACCTCCTTGTGGCTATATGCTAGATAGACTTCACCTGTTTGCATGCAGAAGACACAGCTCATTCTCACAGCTCCTCCATCTTGGACTCTGCTCTACTCTCAATGATGATAATGGACTGAACCTCAGAACAAGTCAGTCAGCCCCAATTAAACGTTGTCTCTTATAACAAATATGCTTTGGTCATTGTGTCTTTTCACAGTAATAGAAAATGTGAATAACACACTATTTTGCTTTTCCATATGAATGCAAGAAGGGTTCTATCAAGAACTGTAATTAATTGTGTTAAATTTTGATGGGAATGCATTGAATCTGATACTTTCATGAAAACTTTAAGACACAGAAAAAATTGAATAAGAAACATGAAAATGGAATGCCTTTCCATGTTCAAATATAATAGGATTAATATTGTTATATGGAATCCTACCAGAATCAATCTAAAGGTTTAAATGCATCCCATCATAATTCAAATAAAGAGCTTCATAGAATAGGGGAAAAAGAATCTAAAAACTAATACAGAATCACAAATGAGCAGGGTAGTCCAGAAAATCTTAAATAATAAAACAGTAAAACAGAGGTGGACACATTACCATTCATAATTTCTAGTTGATTACAAGTCATAGTATTAAAAACAATATGTTAATATCATAAGAACAGACACATTGACTAATGGAGTAATAGTGAGAACCCTGATATTAGGCTATGCTCTTACATCCATCCGGGTTTTGACAAAGAGGCAAAACAAACAAAAAAATCACACACACACACACACACACACACACACACAAACACACACACAGGAGTAGCTGTTTTCAACCTGTGTGTTGCAACTCCTTTGGGGGGAGCTCGTGTATCAGATCTATTATATATCAGATATCAACATTACAATTCATAACAATAGCAAAATTAAAGCAACAAAATAATTTTGTAGTTGGAGGTTGGTCACCACAAGGCAAACAACTGTATTAAAGGGTTGAATCATTATGAAGGCTGAGAACCCTTGCAATTTAAATGGAGTTAACCTGCAGCATGAGAACAATAAATTTAAAGACACCTGGTCTAGGAAATACAAATTCTATCAACAGATTGATGTTACTTCTTTTGCAATTGTTGTTCAGTGGTTTTCCATAGATACCTTCCCATCCATACACATTACAGACTTGCTATTGCTCTTGGTCAATATCCACAGTTTGATAGTCAACCCTGTTGCTAAAGATATTATAAAATTGAGTCATGAGAAATTTATAAACCAAGATGATATAAACCTGGAAGTTTTATTAGTGGTGTCTAACTTTTATAATTGTGTTTTTTTTTTTTTTTTGTATATGTTTGGCCCAGTGATTGGCACTATTGGAGGTGTGGTCTTGTTGGAGTAGGTATGGCCTTGTTGAAAAAGTAAGTCATTGTGGGGGTGGGCTTTGAGAGCTTCTTCCTAGCTTCTGAGGACATCAGACCTCTCCTGTTTGCCTTCAGAACAAGATGTAGAACTCTTGGCTCCTCCAGCACCATGCCTGCCTGGATGCTGTCATGCTCCCAGCCATGACTATAATGGACTGAACCTCTGAACTTGTAGGACAGCCTCAATTAACTTCTTTTATTTAATTTTTTAAATTTTATTCGATATATTTTTTATTTACATTTCAAATGATTTCCCCTTTTCTGGTCCCCCACTCCCCAAAAGTCACATAAGCCCCGTTCCCTCCCTCTGTTGTCCCACCCATCCCTTCCCACTTCCCTGTTCTGGTTTTGTCTTATACTGCTACATTGAGTCTTTCCAGAACCAGGGGCCACTCCTCTGTTCTTCTTGTACCTCATTTGATGTGTGGATTATGTTTTGGGTATTCCAGTTTTCCAGGCTAATATCCAATTATTAGTGAGTGCATATCATGATTGATCTTTTGAGACTGGGTTACCTCACTTAGTATGATGTTCTCCAGCTCCATCGATTTGCCTAAGAATTTCATGAATTCATTGTTTCTAATGGCTGAATTAGTGTATATATGGCTGAAATAGTGTATATATCTAATGGCTCCATTGTGTATATATACCACATTTTTTGCATCCATTCTTCTGTTGAGGGATACCTGGGTTCTTTCCAGCTTCTGGTTATTATAAATAGGGCTGCTATGAACATAGTGGAGCATATATCCTTATTACATGCTGGGGAATCCTCTGGGTATATGCCCAGGAGTGGTAGACCTCAAGCAATATTACCAAGCAATAGTGTTAAAAACTGCATGGTATTGGTACAGTGACAGGCAGGCAGATCTATGGAACAGGACTGAAGATCCAGAAATGAACCCAAAAACTTATGGCCACTCAATCCTTGACAAAGGGGCTGAAAACATCCAATGAAAAGAAGATAGCTTTTTCAATAAATGGTGCTGTTTCAACTGGAGGTCAGCATGCAGAAATGCGATTTGATTCATCCTTGTCTCCTTGTACTAAGCTCAACTCCAAATGGATCAAGGACCTCCACATAAAGCCAGACACTCTGAATCTAATAGAAAAGAAACTGGGGAAGACCCTTGAGGACATCGGTACAGGGGGAAAGTTCCTGAAGAGAACACCAATAGCTTATGCTCTAAAATAAAGAATTGGCAAATGGGACCTCATAAAATTACAAAGTTTCTGTAAAGCAAAGGACACCATCAAAAGGAGAAATCGGCAACCATAAAATTGGGAAAAGATCTTCACCAACCCTACATCAGATAGAGGGCTAATATCCAATATATACAAAGAACTCAAGAAATTACACCCCAGAAAGCCAAATAACCCTATTAAAAATGGGGTACAGAGTTAAACAAAGAATTCTCACCTGAAGAACTTTGGATGGCGGAGAAACATCTTAAAAAATGTTCAACTTCACTAGTCATCAGAGAAATGCAAATCAAAACAGCCCTGAGATTTCACCTTACACCAGTCAGAATGGCTAAGATTAAAAACTCAGTAGACATCAGGTGTTGGCGAGGATGTTGAGAAAGAGGAACACTCCTCCACTGCTAGTGGGGTTGCAAATTAGTACAACCACTCTGGAAATCAGTCTGGCGGTTCCTCCGAAAACTGGGTATGTAACTTCTGAAAGATCCCAATTAACTTCTATTAGTTTCAATGTGTCTGTTTAGTTTCTGTTTCCATGGTCTGCCCACTAATGAGAGTCGGGTGTTGAAATCTCCCTCTACTATTGTTTGAGGTGCAGTGTGTTCTTTGAGCTTTAATAAAGTTTCTTTTATGAATGTTGGTTTTATTGCATTTGGAGCATAGATGTTCAGAATTGAGAGTTCATAATGGTAAATGTTTCCTTAGACTAGTATGAAGTTTCTTTCCTTCTCCTTTTTAAAAAATTTTGGTTGAATCTTGATTTTAATCAATATTAGAATGGCCACTGCAGTGTGTTTCTTGGGACCATTTTCTTGGAAAATTGTTTCCCTGCCTTTTATTTTGAGGTAGTGTCTCTTTTTGTCACCGATGTGTGTTTCCTATATGCAGCAAAATACTGGGTTCTTGTTATGTATCCAGTCTGTTAGTCTATGTCTTTTATGGAGAAATTGAGTCCATTAATATTAAGAGGTATTAAGGAACAATTGAGGTTTGTGTTGCTATCTTCTATTGGCTTTGCTGAAAGGAGATTACTTTTTTGCTTTCACTTTTGAAAAAAGTGTTTATTTTCTGAAGGATGAGCTTGAAAATAAAAAGAAATCACACAACGGGATTACTTTATACACTTGAACAAGCATTTCATGGGATCCAATAAATCTCAATGAAGCACTTACTCTCTCTCTCTCTCACACACACACACACACACATATATTTTTAAACATATATATGCACACATTGCTGCTTAGTTTATTTTGTTTCTAAATAGTGTGATCTCTATTTTTAGTGTCAACTTGAATACACCTGGAATAAACTGAAAAACCAGCAACTATGTACATTGGGAAGAATTTTTCTTTTTATTTATTTGTATATTTTTAATAATATATTTGAAATGCATTCATAAGACAATTGTTTATTCAAAGATCCCTTCAATTTTTATTTACCTAGACATTGTAATAAAGGTCAGGAATCATTCAACATAGCACCACCATAAGTACGGTGATTTCTTTACTCTGTAACAATTCTCTCAGAATTTAAAGGGACCATACTAAGGAAAGACTCCTTAATGCTCAGGAGTTTCTAGTGAAAATTGATTTTACTTATAAAGGAAGGAGAAGGCTCCTTCAATTATGGAAATGAGAGACTCACAATTCTCAAATAATCTCAAAATTAAAAAGGTTACACAAGACCAGGTTAAGAAAGCTACAAACACAAGCTGGGAAGAGAGACCCCTGGACTTGCTGTATTTCTGGGAATGTCTGCATGTAACACTGCTGGGAATCATAAAGAGAGCTCTACAGTGCAATTTCCAGAGGGGTTCATGGGACACTTTGTAGAGTCACCTACCTTTAAATCTTCACATAACCGTAAATAATCCTCACCTACACTATTTTAATTAGTCAAAATGACTCATTCATTCTTTTTTATTAAATATATTCTTTATTTACATTTAAAATGTTTTCTAACTTTGGGTCTCCCCAGCCCCACCGAAAATCCCCTAACCCATACCCCTCCCCCTGCTCACCAATCCACCCACTCTGATTGCCTGTCCAGACATTCCTCTATACTGGGTCATCAAGTCTTCTCAGGACCATGGGCTCTCCCTTTGATGGTCAGCAAGACCATCCTCTGCTGAATAAACATCTGGAGCAATGGGTTCTTCCATGGTTGGTGGTTTAGGGAGCTCTGGGGATACTTGGTGGTTCAAATGGTTGTTCCTTCTATGGAACTACAAACCTCTTCAGCTCCTGTAGTCCATTCTCTAGCTACTCCATTGGGGACCCTGTGCTCAGTTCAATGGTTGGCTGAGAGTGTCCCCTTCTGTATTTTTCATGCGCTAGCAGAGCCTCCCAGGTGACAGCTATATCAGGCTCCTCTCAGCAAGCACTGTGACTGGGTTTTTGTAACTGTCTATGGGATGGATCCCTAGGAGGGGCAGTCTCAGTATAATCTTTCCCCCAGGATCTTCTCCACACTTTGTCTCTGTTCCTCCTCCTGTGGGTATTTTGCTCCCCCTTCTAAGAAAGATGAGAGTATCCATACTTAATTCTTACTTCTTGAGCTTCATTTGGTCTGTGAATTGTATCTTGATTATCCCAAGCTTCTAGGCTAATATCCACTTATCAGTGAGCACGTACCATGGTACTATGTGTGTTCTTTTGTGATTGCGTTACCACAATCTGGATGATATTTTCTTTTCTTTTTTTTTAATTTATTGATATATTTATTTACATTTCAAATGATTTCCCCTTTTCTGGACCCCTACTCCCCGAAAGTCCCATCAGTTCCCTTCCCTCCCCCTGTTTTCCCACCCAAACCTTCCCTGTTCTGATTTTGCTCTATACTGCTTCACTGAGTCTTTTCAGAACAAGGGGCCACTCCTCCGTTCTTCTTGTACCTCATTTGATGTGTGGATTATGTTTTGATTATTCCAGTTTTCTAGGTTAATATCCACTTGTTAGTGAGTGGATGATATTTTCTAGTTTCATTTATTTGCTTAAGAATTTTATGATTTTATTGTTTTTAATAGCTAAATAGTTCCATTGTTTAAATGTACCTCATTGTCTGTATCCATTCCTCTTTTGAGGGACTTCTGGGTTTTTTCTAGCTTCTGGCTATTATAAATAAGGCTACTATAAACATAGTGGAGTATGTGTCCTTATTAAATGCTTGATAATCCTCTGGGTATATTCTCAGGAGTGGTATAGCAGAATCCTCCATTAGTATTATGCCTAATTTTCTGAGGAACAACCAAACTGAATTCCAAAGTGGTTGTACCACCTTGCAATTCCACTACTAGTGTAGGAGTAGTCCTCTTTCTCCACATACTCACCAACAACTGCTGTCTCCTGAGTTTTTGGACATCAAAGCAGGGAGAGGCCCTTGAGTCCAGGAAGTCTCAATGCTGCAGTTTATGGGAATATCAGGACACCAGGACAGGGAAGTTGGTGTGGGTTGACTGGGGAACAGGGGTAGGAGAAATGGGTTATGGGAATTTCAGGGGGGACCACAAAAAGGGACAACTTTTGAAATGTAAAGAATGTATCTAATTAAAAATTTAAAAGAAAAAATATATATCTAATAAAAAATTAAAAGAAAAATATGTTTCCTGTAGTTCTTTATGAGTTAGTTACACTTCCTTTTCTTTTCCCTATCCACTATGGCAATTAGAACTTTAAAAAACAAAAAAAAACTTTGCTTAATTTAAGTCACTCATTCATATTTGAGGTAATTGTATAACTGTGTCAGTTTTGCCAAGGAATATATGAAGTAACACACTGTCAGAAGTAAAACACAATTTTCTAGAATGTAATTGTTGTCCAAAACTGATTCAAAAAAAAAAAAAAAACCAAGTTTCAAGTTTTTTTGTAAAAAAATTTGTTTGATAACTTTTATTTTGAGAGATTTATTAGAGGGGGTGATTTCCCATTTATTGAGGTTTTACTTATTAATATCTCTCTTTTAAATGATTAGGGCACTAGATTGGCTGGTTTACCTTGGTCATGAACTCTGTTGACAGACTTGTAACACCCAGAAGTTCCACTTCTAGGAGCTCTAAAACACCCAGGATCATAGGATGAGATATAAGGAGGACAAAACATCTGTTCTAACACCACTGGACATCACTGGGACTAGTGGGATCCAGAAACACAGGTTACATGCCCGACCAGTAGCATGGGTACATTTCAGTCTTGGCTGGTTTAACTTGGTTGCTAACTCTGAAGGCAGTCCAGCAACACCAAGAGGAAACTATAATCCTACATGCTCTAACATGACCAGAATCACAGTATTCCTGGGTTCCAGGATCCCAGGGGTTTGGTCACAAAAGGATTACAAGATCCCAGAGGCAACCTGACTCCCAGGAGCTCTGACACATTCAGGATTTCAGGATTACAGGGACACAAAATTGTCACTCCACCTTCCCTGTGAAGCCAGTCTAAGCATACAAAGGCCAGGAGACACTGCTGGTGTCCCAGTCCTCATTTATGCTCCATTTTTCACGAATGTGGAAGATCATTTCCACTTCTCCTACTTTCCAGCAAGAAACACTTGTAGAGAGAGAATGTAACTATTCTCCACAGTTAAAGATCTTCTGTGGTAAACAGTATCCCAGACCTCAAGCAGTACTACAGAGAAATAGTGTTAAAAGCTGCATGGCATTGGTACAGTGACAGGCAGGTAGATCAATGGAATAGAACTGAACTCCCAGAAATGAACCCACACACCTACGGTCACTTGATATTCCACAAAAGTGCTAAAACCATCAAGTGGAAAAAGGGTAGCCTTTTCAACAAATGGTGCTGGTTCAACTGGAGGTCAGCATGCAGGAGAATGCAAATTGATCCATTATTATATCTTTGTATTAAGCTCAAGTCCACGTGGATCATGGATCAAGGACCTCCAATAAAACCAGACACACAAAAAATAATAGAAAAGAAACTGGGGAAAAGCAATGAGCACATGGGTGCAGGGGAAAATATCCTAAACAGAACACCAATAGCTTATGCTCTAAGAGGAAGAATTGACAAATGGGACCTCATAATATTACAAAATTTCTGTAGGGCAAATGACACTATCAATCAGACAAAATGACAACCAACAAATTGGTAAATGATCTTCACCAATTTTATATCTGATAACCGTAATATTCAATATATACAAAGAACTCAAGAAGTTAGACTCCAGAGAGCCAAATAATCCTATTAAAAATGGGGTACAGAGCTAAACAAAAAATTTTCACCTGAAGAAGAGCAAGAATTGACAAATGGGACCTCATAAAATTACAAAGTTTCTGTAAGGCAAAGGACACCATCAAGAGGACAAATCAGCGACCAACAAATTGGGAAAAGATCTTCACCAATCCTACATCAGATAGAGGGCTAATATCCAATATATATAAAGAACTCAAGAAGTTAGACTCCAGAAAACCGAACAACCCTATTAAAAAATGGAGTACAGAGTTAAACAAGGAATTCTCACCTGAAGAAATTAGGATGGCGGAGAAGCATCTTAAAAAATGCTCAATTTCATTAATCATTAGGGAAATGCAAATCAAAACAACCCTAAGATTTCATCTTATACCAGTCAGAATGGCTAAGATTAAAAATTCAGGAGACAGCAGGTGTTGGAGAGGGTGTGGAGAAAGAGGAACACTCCTCCACTGCTGGTGGGATTGCAAATTGGTACAGCCACTCTGGAAATCAGTCTGGCTGTTCCTCCGAAAACTGGGCACCTCACTTCCAGAAGATCTTGCTATACCACTCCTGGGCATATACCCAGAGGACTCCCCACCATGTAATAAGGATACATGCTCTACTATGTTCCTAGCAGCCCTATTTATAATTGCCAAATGCTGGAAAGAACCCAGGTATTCCTCAACAGAAAAGTGGATGCAAAAAATGTGGTATATCTACACAATGGAGTACTATTCAGCCATTAGAAACAATGAATTCATGAAATTCTTAGGCAAATGAATGGAGCTAGAGAACATCATACTAAGTGAGGTAACCCAGACTCAAAAGGTGAATCATGGTATGCACTCACTAATAAGTGGTTATTAACCTAGAAAACTGGAATATCTAAAACATAATTCACACATCAAATGAGGTACAAGAAGAAAGGAGGAGTGGCCCCTGGTTCTGGAAAGACTCAGTGAAACAGTATTCGGCAAAACCAGAATGGGGAAGTGGGAAGGGGTGGGTGGGAGGACAGGGGAAGAGAAGGGGGCTTACAGGACTTTCGGGGAGTGGGGGGCTAGAAAAGGGGAAATAATTTGAAATGTAAATAAATTATATCGAATAAAAAAAATAAAAAAAAAATGCGGTACAGAGCTAAACAAAGAATTTTCACCTGAAGAATTTTGAATGGCTGAGAAGCACCTTAAGAAATGTTCAACATAATTAGTCATTAGGGAAATGCAAATCAAAACGTCCCTGAGATTTCACCTCACACCACTCAGAATGGCTAAGGTTAAAAACTCAGGAGTTAGGAGTTGTTGGCGAGGATGTGGAGAAAGCAGAACACTCCTCCACTGCTAGTGGGATTGCAAGCTGGTACAACCACTCTGGAAATCAGTCTGGCTGTTCATCAGAAAACTGGGCATGATACTTCCAGAGGACACTATTATACTACTCCTGGGTATATACCCAGAGTATTCCCTGGCATGCAATAAGGACATATTCTCCACTATGTATATACCATCCTTATTTATTTATTTATTTTTATCCCAGGATGCAGGGTTTTTTCAATATACGGAAATCCATCAATGCAATCCACTACATAAACAAACTCATGAAAAAAAAACACATGGTCATTTCACTGGACGCTGAAATAGCATTTGACAAAATTCAGCATCCTTTCCTGCTTAAAGTCTTGGAAAGAACAGGAATTCAAGGCCCATACCTAAACATAGTAAAAGCAATATACAGCAAACCAGTAGCCAGCATCAAACTAAATGGAGAGAAACTTGAAGCAATACCACTAAAATCAGGGACTAGACAGGGCTGCCCACATTCTCCTTATCTTTGCAATGTTGTACTTGGTGTACTAGCTCTGGCAATTAGACAACATAAGGAGGTCAAAGGGATACAAATTGGAAAGGAAGAAGTCAAACTATCATTATTTGCAGATGATATGATAGTCTACCTAAGTGACCCAAAAAAACTCCACTAGAGAACTCCTACAGCTGATAAAAAACTTCAGCAAAGTGGCAGGTTATAAAATCAACTCAAGCAAATCAGTAGCCTTCCTATACTCAAAGGATAAGCAGGCTGAGAAAGAAGTTAGGGAAATGACCCACTTCACAATAGCATCCTTGTTTATAATAGCCAGAAGCAGGAAAGAAACCAGATGTCCCTCAATGGAGGAATGGATACAAAAAATGTGATATATTTACACAATGGAATACTACTCAGCAATTAAAAATAAAAAATTCATGAAATTCTTAGGCAAATGATTAGAATTGGAAAACATCATCTTAAGACATGAAATGCTGTCACTGATTAGTGGATATTAATTAGCTCAGAAGCTCTGAATTCCAAGACACATTCACATATCAAATGATTCCCAAGGATAAGGAAGGAGAGGGCCATGGTCCTGGAAAGTCTTGATGCAGAAATGTAGGGGATTACCTGGACAGAGGAGTGGGAGGGGGTTGTTTAGGGAATGGGTGGAGGGAAGAGTGCTTATGGAATTTATGGAGAGGGAGGAACCAGGAAAGTTTTTTTTTTTTAATTTCCTCTGCCAACTGATTTCCAGACTCTTGCCAACACTATGATGTGTGCAACTCTTTCTCTGCTAAGACATCTTGAGGCAACTTCAAATGCTAAGAAGAAGACTTCATGAGTGTAGCCCCTAACATACATCCACATATTAATTTGCCCTGCAGGCTCTGGATGTGATTTCATGCACCTGTACATAAGACAGGAAAAGTTTTGACTGCATATTAAAACTTGAGTGATATCTCAGTAGATAATCTGAGATGTTAATGGCTCATATTGCTGATTGAGGGAAATGTGAGGTAGGATGATACATTTCTGAGAATGGTTTGAAAAAAACCCTCAGTTAAATGCACAGGGATTGCTGAGGTTATGTCAATCAAGCCTAGAGCAAACCCTGGCTTTGTAAGGATTATGGGCTCAAAGGCTTTGTCCCAGGAGAGTCTCCAGGAAAGGGCACCTCAGCTTCTTGTTAAAGAAGAAAATTAGCAGGGAGCAGAAGGCTGTAACCCATGACATCACAGTCCCTTCTTGAGCATTCTATTGTCTCCTGGAGAGATCTTGGCATGAGCTATGATGTCACCAGTGTTGTAGCAACAGCACAAGTCCTGAGGTTTCTCAGTCACTGTCTAGAGCATACATTGATAGACATGTTTGCCCAAATTAGACAACTTTTTCAGGGAACCAATGTGGATGCAGAGAGATAAGAAAGAGGAGGAAGGAAGCTGGCCTTTCATCTGAGAGTAATAAAGGACAAAGGAAGTGGTCATGGAGGATGTGGAGTAAGTACTGGGAAGTGGATATTGAGCTTCCTACCAGGGTGGCACGAGCTGGCCTTTCTAGCAATGCGACAAAGGAATTGAAGCTTCTTGGAAGCAAAAGAGATTCCAGGATTTTCACAACTTTTGAACATTAAGTATATCAGAACATTATTTTTTCATCTCTTAAAGCAGGATATGGCAAGATCAAAGCTGTAATGATGTGAACTCCAATTTTTCTCTTTCACTGGGTATAATGGTTGTTAATTGGGGACACAATGAGACCATCAGGAGTCACAGAGGATCTAACCTACACCAATTTAGGTGCAGGGCATCAATGCCTTCACTACCACGCTTCTTTTAGCTTCAGTTTCTCTCTGACAGTAGTACAAGGAAGAGAGTTGTGACCCCTGGCCATCACCTCTTATTCTCAGAACTACTCTGATTTCCTCTCCCTCAATGTTCTCCTTAGCTTATCATTGGTTGTGAACAGCAGGTATTATTGTACTGTAACTACACCCAGAGACTCCACCCTCTGGCCACTGCTGGAGTGTTTGGTGTTTCAGTAGAGGAAATAATTGGTCAGTGTGTTAGCCATGTTCTCCCCATGCAGGACATTTTAAGGCTATGTCCTGGGCCAAGAGTAACAGGGTAGGAGATCTGAACATCATGAATTCATCATGTGACTTGAGAAACCAAAGAACTGAGGACTCTGAGGCCAGGTTTCACTCTGTGCATTTGTTAATAAGCCAGGAGAAGCCATTTCTGTGGTCATCATAAGAATACATAGGGAGACAGAGGACACACATGGCTGCTTACATCTCCTAGTCTCTATAGAGTGATAGGAGAACTGAGGTCCACTGAGGATGCATCTAAAGCCTGGACGAAACTCTGTGTGGTGTCACTGGGTTCTAAGTCCTGCTGTCCTACTTTATAGGCCTCAGAGTAGTCTGTCTACACTCTATGCATTCCCAACATTTAAGTTCACTACAGGGGCTGGCAGGCAGACATCATCCCCTGTAACTCTCCTGAGCAAGAAGCAGGCCAAGGAGGAAGAGGAGAGACTGACCAGAGAGCTGCAGCTCATTACCCAGGAGAGAAATGAGCTGAGAGATCGCTTGATCTATGTCACAGAGGGAGCCATGAACAAGAGGTATGCATCCCTCCAAATGCTGTGGTGTTTGTATGGAGTCCAAAATGCCACACTTGTCTTTTTAATATGGTGAATCATAGGAAGAAGTATTTTCATGATATCCCTGGGCAAAACCTCATGTCCCTAAACCCTTATTAGAGGAGAGGCAGAACCTGCAGTTTTCACAGGAGTAAAATGGTAAATGGAGTCCTCTGCATCCTCCAGGTCAAAGGTGGGACTTGTGGTCTGATTCAGGGATACAGGAAATGGCGAGTGAGTTCCCAGAAAGCATTTGGAAAGCCCTTGAAAGGAGGTGCTTTGTGAGGTTTTAGGAGCTGAGAGTTTGCTGTGAGTGTTTGTACTGGACTGGTAGGTGACTGAGTGCTGGAAACTGCTAGATGCAGAAGGCGGGGCCTGGTCCCACATTGTTCATCTCAGTTCTTGACTAGATGCCTGAGGATCTGCCTGTTCCTCTTTTCTGTGTGTCTTATACTTTGAGACAGTAATGTTGTATTTCTTCTGCATATCATTGTGTTCTCTCTGATTCTGTCTCAGATTCACTCTTTCTCATTCTGTGACTGTGTATAATTTTCTCCCTCTCATGTGTGTATACATGACTGTATGTCTGTTTTTTGTGTGTAAATGTCTGGGGGTGCACAAGATTGTGTTATCTCCTGAGAATGAATTTTTGAATGTTTATATTCCTCTCTACTCTTTGAAATTCAGGGAACTGTGGCATCCAGGGTACTCTGAGACAGTAATGTTGCATACACTTCTTCTGAATCTCATCCTAGATTAAAGTAGGAATCAAATTAAATAGCATTGATCCTTCTCTCTCATTCTGTCTCTCTTTATTTCTCATTCTGTGGCTCTCTGTCCTTTTCGCCTAATTTGTGTGTGCCAGTCTATGAGTCTGTTTGCTTCCACGTGTACATATATGTGCTTCTGTTTTATGTGTTTATATTTACCCCCACACTTAGGAATCTTGGTCTATGTGTTTTGGACTGGGGATTTAAATGCTGTTTCAAGGTGAGCTGAGTGCTGATGTCTGGGAGCCCCTATTTTAAATAGTTCTGGTCAGGCCAGGCAGAGTTAGCATATGGCTTTAATCCCATCACTTGGGAGGGAGAAGCAGGAAGATTTCTGAATTCGAGGCCAGCCTGATCTACAGAGTGATATCCAGGACAGCAAGGGCTAAACAGAGAAACCCTGCCTCGGGGAAAAAAATCAAGAGAGAGAGAGAGAGAAGAGAGAGAGAGAGAGAGAGAGAGAGAGAGAGAGAGAGAGAGAGAAGAGGGGATGAGAGAAGAGGGGAGGGGTGAAAAGGGGAGAAGAAGGGAGGGGATGGGAGAGGAGGGGAGGGAAGGGGGAAGGAGAGGAGAGGAGAGGAGAGGAGGGGAGGGGAGGGGAGGGGAGGGAGGGGAGAGGAGACAGAGATTCTTATGGTTAAAGTAGGAATCAAATTAAATAGCATTGATCCTTCCCTTCATGGGCACACTTATGCATACAGTTGCATCTCTTGGGCAGATTATAAAGAGGTCATTATGTATGGTATCATCTCAAGAATTATGTGTAATGTCTGCCTCTGAAGTATTAGTTATCCAGGAATTATAATCCCTGTTGTCAAAACAGAGAAAATATAATCACAGGTGTCTAGGTGGCAACGACCTGTGGCCTAGGCTCTTGAGAGCACAAGGGGCTAGACTGCCCCTCCAGAGCTAATGAGTAAACACAGGGAGCCAGGGCACCCTCCATCTGGATACATAGCTTATGCTGTCCTTGGGAAAGGATAAAAAGTTTCCAAAGCTGAAAAAGATCCCAGCATGTAGAATCCAGGAATTGACCTTCCTGTGCTGGGAGTACAAGACCCAGTCTGTGTTCATGTGTTCTTAGAACGGAGGAGTGGCCCCTGGTTATGGAAAGCAGTAGCAGAATGTGGCAATACCAGAACAGGGAAGTGGGGAGGGGTGGATTGGGGAATAGGGGGAGGGAAGAGGGCTTATGGAAATTTCCTAGAGTGGAAGTCAGAAAAGGGGAAATCATTTGAAATATAAATATAAAATATATCGAAGAAAAAATAGGACAAAAAAAGAAACACATTTTCAGCAGGGCTATGGTAGCACCTGCCTGCAATCCTAGCACTTGGGAGGCAGTGGCAGACTGATTTCTGAGTTCAAGGCCAGCCTGGTCTACAGAGTGAGTGTCATGATAGCCACAGCTACACAGAGAAACCCTGTCTCAAAAAACCAAAATAAATAAATAAATAAATAAAAATAAATTAAAATACTTAAATGTGTATGTGTCTTGGTTTCTGAAAAGGTGTTTAAAAAAAGCACATTTTCATGGAGTTCTATCTTCCTGGGGACTGGCCATACTACACACCAAATCCGTTATATGAAAAATTGAAGTTAAAGGAGAAGGAGATTATGACATTTCTACACACCTTAGAGAAGGAGAATATTGAGGCCAAACAGAACTTCCAGGATCTCAAGAAGGAGATTAACTTCTATCGGTAAGTACTGTTCATGGAGGTCAGCGGGTATGGAATGGCCATTTCTGACCACCTTTGTTTCTGGACTGGAGAGTCTGCAGGTCTGATTCTATCTTTTCGGCCTTTTAGCAATCAGTGTGCCCTGAGACTTCGGGTGTCAGTTTCAAAGTCTGTAAGAGACTGTTACTCACCCTAACATTGCCCAGGCATCATCAGGAGCCTCTCATTAGAAGAGTGAATCAGATCATGAGACGGTTATAGAACAGTACTAGATTTGTGTGGCTCAGGGATGGTTTTACAGAGCTAAATGTGATCTAACAAATGGATACAATGACTTCCTCTTGGTTCTACTGACCTGCATTGAGGGTATCTGCAACCTACTAATTGATGTTGCTGAAATGCATTGGGCTGCGATGGATAGTTTCAGATACCCCGTTCTTTTGGAGAGACATGCAACCATATTTGTGTTTGGACTGCAGCAATCACTTTTTCTTCCCTCAAGTTGCTATTCTCTGTTTGTGTACCTCTTAAGAATGTATTGAGATGTACTGCATTAGGTATTCATGGGAATCTAGGTCCTGGTGGGGTTAATGGAACCTTGATGTAGGAATGGGAGGAGGAGCCTGCAGGATCTTACCATGAAGATTGTGTTTCTAGCAACCTGCACAGTCGGCTCCTGATGCAGAAGAACCTTATGAATAAGAGATTGGTCACACTGAAGCAGGAGAACAAGGAAGTACACGCTGATTGGACCATCATTCAGCAATACCTGGTTGACTTGAACCTGATTGATAAATTTAACAGGAGAAGCCCAGCATCCTTCAGAACCAACAACATCAGGTAGGTACAAGCAGCTCAGCCTGGCTTATACTGACTGATAACATTTTCCCATTGCATCCATCTTTGCTTTCACCTAGCACCTTTCTAATCCACACTCCCACCCACCTCAGTGAATGCAGTTGTTCATTATGTGGTCTCTGCACAAGGATTCGGGGTTGTTAGCCTTGTGATAAGCTGATGTGTTGGCAAGTATACCTTACTACTCCTCTTTAATCTGAAGACTAGTAAGGGTGATCGATCAATAACACACCACATTCCTACGCATGGTCATGTTAGCTGGGCTGCTTTGAAGAGCTTTGAGCAAGTTCTATGTCCTGTGACAGAGGTCATGCATGGGTCATGTGACTTCCCCAGTGGGAAGCATCTTGCAGGGTCAAAATCCAAATGCTAATAGGTAACATGTTCTTCTCCTTGTATTTGGTCTGTGCATTTTCCCTTCTTTCTGTAACCCAGTGAGCTCTCTTCTCATTGCCCATTTCTTGTTGTGCACTGATAGAAGTCTAAGTAACAGCTCTCAGGCCCATGTATTTGGTGAATGGTGCTGGATGTTTTGCTGTGCCTGCACTTATAACAGCAATGGTGTCAGTTAAAAGATCAACGATAACATTCCTGTTGAGATGTTGAGAGGCAGCAGCCGGACAGCTGACATTTAGGTTCCCAACAAGCCTCTGTCTTAATAACTGCCTTCCTCTTCTAGGATGCAGAGAGTGTAGCAAGAGCTGAAATTTCCACAGCCCAGGAAGAGGGCCTCCTGCAGAATGAGTTGCCACTTCAGGAAGACACTGCTGATCTCCAACTCCAACAGCCACAAAATAACTTGGAGGAATCTTCTTACACATAATTCAGTTCCTCAGGGAGAATAGGCCCTAACTCCCCAGCCAGTGAGCCAGGCAATTCTGTATTTTATTCACTTTCCTGTGCTGACACCACCCTTTGGGAGAGAACTGTGGTGAATAACGTGCCACCCTGTGTCCAAGAGAAGAAACAGGCTGTTAGAGTTTTGGTTGATGTTTTGCTTTTTGTTGCTTTGCTATTTGATATGTTATAAATTAATGTTATTATATGGATATTATGGATTTTATAAATTATTGTTATTGCTTTTAATTTTTGTTTATGCTTTTCACTTTTTATAGTAATTTTCATTTAAACCCCATTTTCTTATGTATTTCTGATGAACAAAAAATTATTAGAAACTCATA